>NW_027590359.1:0-300000 GCF_964213995.1 Mustelus asterias | reverse complement strand
GAAGAATACAACTCAACACAATAACACATTAATAATAAATTATAAACTTGCAAATTGGGTATTGGAATTGGAAATTAATTTCACCACAGCTCAGTGTCAGGTTCTTCATTCTGATCAGAACAATATGTTTCCCAATCACTGTAGAAATCAAGTATCTGAATATTTTCGAGGAGTTCAGGGCTTCAGGTGATCAGATTCACAAATCGCTCTCAGAAGCAACACAGTTGAGACAGAACCACAACAACCCAGAAAAAAAAACCATTGGAGTTCATTGATAGATCAATGGAAATGTGAACAATTCACAAAATGTTTGACAATCCCTGAATACTGCACGGTTTGTAATTGGTTTGTTCAACTATCAGGAAGTCGCTGAAACCTCTTTCTTTTCAATACAAAGCCGAGGTATGGATAAATTTCACATCATCCACTGACCACCAAACAAAGCCAAACTCTTCCTGTTTTCAACATATTCCAAAGATAAAAGACTGAGGCAGCTCCACAGAATGGACATCTCACTCACCAAATTAAAATAGGATATATTTAACATTGAAACAACTTATTTCATTGCAATTCTTTTCCGAAACACAATACAATTCTACTTGGACAGGTGGTGCCAGATATTAATGGAGACTTCGATCAGATATTCCACTCAGGTGAAAGAACCACAATCAGTACAATTTTACACTGACAAATATACCCTGCAATACTTGTTCACTGGTGTCAGGTATTCCACTCCGGTTAGTGACCCACACTCAAATTTCCATTATATTCTTACTCCCACTGAACATTATTTCAGAGAGATCACCTTCACTGAGGTCCAATCTTACAATAGATAAGATTGAGTAGTTCACTCCTCAATACATTAACTTCATTGAGCAGTGAGCCCGTGAATAACATACAGAGCCTCATTGTCAGTTGATGAAAAGGATTAAAAACACAGAGATATTTCAAGCCATTTGATTTAAGTAAATTACATCGTTGACCTGGTGTCTTTATAACAGTGACCACGAGATCAGCTTGGAGCATTTTCAGTCAGAGTTTAGAATCAGAGAGCCGTTCACATACAGATTTACACAACCTCAATGGTTAGAGTCACTCACCGGGAACACCAATAATGGCGATGATTGGGTAGATTATTTTCTCAGCTTTCTCAACTGGATACAGCATCTTCAGTGTGAAGTGATGTGTCCCTTCGAGCTCTTGGCAGTCTCTCTGACATTAACATCTGACGTTATATATTCCCAAAGCCTTTAATTTATACACTGTAAAGTGACCTTAGGGACATTGTGGCAGAAACCTGGTTTGAAGTTTTTTTTAAATATATGAACAAACAGATTACGACATTGAGTTCAGTGATGGAAAATATTTATTTTTAGTATTGACTTCTTTCCAAACACTGGATTCTGTTGATCACATTGATCAACTAATAACAAGTGGAAAGATGCTGTCCACTCAAACACCATCAGTCCCACCTCTAGATCTCAGATAGTTTCAGTGATACCTGTTACTGGACTGTGACATTTCAGTAATTGAGTCCCAATTGTTACCGTGTCTCTCTGTGTGATCTTTAACTGTGGACATTCTGTGATGTGATTTAAGTGGGTTAGAGTTTAGCATCAATTGCAAAATTCTGTTGATCAATAATTTGGAACTATTTAGTCTGCAAAGAAATTTGTTTTTATCCCGAAATCTACTGCAGCTTCTCAAACTGAGAAAATATTCAGAAACAATGGGACATCTCAGAAAATTCAGGCCCTGCAGCAGATACAATCACATCACCTCTTAGAGCAGTAAAATAACAGATTTAACTGTGATCAGCAATGCACAGGCTCCAAATGACACTGGACCCACATCTGATACAGTGTTCAGAAACGTGCCCAGATGTGGAAGGAGAGAGATGAACACGAGAGAGAGGGACGGCTTGTGGGATGGGCTGAATCTAGAAAGGGTGCGAGGCTGGGAAAATGAATGGATAAGAGTGAGAGAGGAAGACTCTGAGCGAGTGAAAGTGAAACAGAGGAAGACAGAAGGATAGATGGGGCGGGAGTGAAGGCGTGATGATGGGGGAAGCAGTTATTGTGAGAGGAATGGTGTTTATAACAGTAACTTAACTGAGAGAGAAGTCAGCTCCGCTGGCTATGAGGAGAGGTTGAATAAATCAGGATTGTTTTCACTGGAAAGACTAAGGCTGAGGGGAGACCTGATAGAGGTCTACAAAATTGTGGGAGGCACAGACAGGATGGATAGTCAGAGGGTTTTCTCCGAGGGTGGAAGGTTCAGTTACAAGGGGGCACAGGTTCAAGATGGCAGGATGAAATATTAAGGGAGATGTGCGGGGGATGTTTTCCACACAGAGAGTGTCGGTGCCTGGAATGCGCTGACAGGGGAGGTGGTGGAATCAGGTACATTAGCAACTTTTAAGAGGCATCTGGATTGATGCATTAATAGGAGGTAAGAGGGATACTGACCGAGTAAGCGCAGCAGGTTTTATTTTAAATTAGGGCACCATGATCAGCACAGGTTTGGAGAGGGTCGAAGGGCCTATTCCTGTGCTGTCCATTTCTTTGCCTTTGTTCCTTGAGCGTCTGCATCAGGAAAGACACAACTGGGGTAAGAGAGAGTGAGACAAATCAGACCACAAGACTGTGCTCCTGCGACAGGCTGACACACAAAGGCTAAAGCGGGATGATCCATTCAATAATGTCATGCAATGTTGGTCTGAGGAATCGAAAGATCTCCTACGTGACTGCTTAGAGTCAGGGGACTGGTCAGTATTTAAAAACTCCACGAACAACCTGAGCGAGTACGCCACTACAGTAACTGACATCATTAGGAAGTGTGTAGGAGACTCTGTGCCCAAGAAGATATTGCGTGTGTTTCCCAACCGGAAACCATGGATGATCAGGGATATCCACTGCTTTCTGAAGTCCAGGTCTGAGGCATTCAAGTTAGACGACCCTGACCTCTACAAGACAGCCAGAGATGATCTACACAGATCCATCAAAGATGCAAAAATACAGTTTCAGACCAACCTAGTGCCCCATGATAGCCAGACGGACCCCCACCGGCTATGCCAAGGTCTGCAAGACATAGAAGGCTACAAGATGAAGGTGTGTAAAATCGCTGGCTTCACCAAACCCATTTCTAATCAGTTCAATGCACACTGTGTCCGTGTTGAGCATGAGGTCAGCATGAGCATGCCCTCCACCCCAGAAGCCTCGGATGCAGCTGTATCTGAGGTCACAATTGCAGATGTCAGAACAGCCGACTCGAAAGTCAACCCATGGACAGCGACTGGCCCGGATGAGGTACACGGACGAACACTCACACACTGCGCGGATCAGCTGGCGGGGGTATTTATAATCATCTTCAGCTTTCTTTACAACAATCGGAGTTCCCTATCTGCTTCAAGAAGACGACCATCATCCCAGTACCAAAGAAAAGCCAAGCAGCGTGCCTTAATGGTGACGTTCTGCTGGCTCTGACATCCATCCATCGAAGTAGAAAGAGTCGAGAGCTTCATGTTTTTAGGTGTCCAGATCACTATCAGACATGTCCTGGTTCCCCCGTGCCAACAATATAGTTAGGAAAGCCCACCAACGCCTCTACTTTCTCAGAAGACTAAGGACATTTGGAATGTCAGCTATGATTCTCACCAACGTTTACAGATGAACCATAGAAAGCATTCTTTCGGGCTGTATCACAGCTTGGTATGACTCCTGCTCTGCCCAAGACTGCAAGAAACTACAAAAGGTCATGAATGTAGCCCAATCCATCACTCAAACCAGCCACCCATCCACTGACTCTGTCTACACTTCCCGCTGCCTCGGCAAAGCAGCCACCATAATTCAGGACCCCACGCACCCCGGACATTCTCTCTACCACTTTCTTCATCAGGAAAAATATACAAAATTCTGATCTCACGTACCAACCGACACAAGAACAGCTTCTTCCCTGCTGCCATCGGACTTTTGAATGGACTTAACTTGCATCAAGTTGATCTTTCTCGGCACCCGAGCTATGACTGTAACATTACATTCTGCACTCTTACGTTTCCTTAGAACATAGAACATAGAAAAGCGACAGCACAAACAGGCCCTTCGGCCCACAAGTTGCGCCGAACGATTTCCTTACCTTCTAGGCTCATCTATAACCCTCTATCTCACTAACCTCCATGAACCTATCCAAAAGCCTCTTAAAAGAATCAATCGAATCCGCTTCCACCACCACTACCGGCAGTCGATTCCACGCACCCACCACCCTCTGAGTGAAAGACTTACCCCTAACATCTCCTCTGTACCTACGCCCAGCACCCTAAACCTGTGGCCTCTCGTGACAACCATTTCAGCCCTGGGTAAAAGCCTCTGAGAATCCACTCTGTCAATACCTCTCAACATCTTATACACCTCTATCTGGTCACCTCTCATCCTTCGCCTCTCCAAGGAGAATAGACCTAGCTCTCTCAAACTATCCTCATAAGGCAGACCACTTAATCCCAGCAACATCCTTGTAAATCTCCTCTGCACCCGTTCTATGGCTTCCACATCCTTTCTGTAATGATGTGACCAGAACTGGGCACAGTACTCCAGGTGGGGTCTGACCAGGATCCTATACAGCTGCAGCATTATCTCTCGATTTCGGAACTCAATTCCTCTATTGATGAAGGCCAGTATTCCATACGCCTTCTTAACCACTGCCTCTACCTGCGAAGCTGCTTTGAGCGTCCTATGACCCCGGACCCCAAGATCCCTCTGTTCTTCCACACTGCCAAGCGTCTTACCCTCAATATTATATTCTTCCATCCTATTTGACCTGCCAAAATGAACCATCACACACTTATCTGGGTTGAAGTCCATCTGCCACTTCTCCACCCACTCTTGCATCTTATCTATGTCTCGTTGCAACTGCTGACATCCCTCTGCACTATCCACAACACCTCCAAATTTTGTGTCATCAGCAAACCTGCCAACCCATCCTTCCACTTCCTCATCCAGGTCATTTATAAAAATCACAAAGAGCAAGGGTCCCAGAGCAGATCCCTGGGGCACCCCACTGATGAGCGACCTCCACTCTGAAAAAGACCCAACCACAACCACTCTTTGCCTTCTGTGGGCAAGCCAGTTCTGAATCCACAAAGCAACGTCCCCTTCTATCCCATGCCCCTTCACTTTCTCCATAACCCTTGCATGGGGCACCTTATCAAACGCCTTACTGAAATCCACATAAACCACATCTACCCCTCTTCCCCATCTAAGAGTCTAGTCACATCTTCAAAAAACTCAATCAGACTCGTAAGGCATGATCTGCCTCGGACAAAGCCGTGCTGGCTACTTCTGATCATGCTATTCCTTTCCAAATGTTCATAAATCCTGCCTCTCAGGATCTTCTCCATCAACGTACCTACCACTGAGGTTGGACTCTCCGGTCTATAATTTCCTGGGCTATCTCTTTTCCCTTTCTTGAATAACGGAACCACATCCGCCATCCTCCAATCCTCCGGAACCTCTCCTGACTCCAATGACGACGCAAAGAGAATTGCCAGAGGATCAGCAATCTCTTCCCTCGCCTCCCACAGTAACCTGGGGTACCTCCCATCCGGTCCCGGTGATTTATCTGACTTGGTGCTTTTCAACAGCTCCAACACATCCTCTTTCCTAATGCCCACATGCTCAATCTTCTCAGTCCACTGCAAGTCTGCACTGCAACGACCAAGATCCTTTTCCACTGTGAATACTGAAGCAAAGTATTGATTGAGTACCTCTGCTATTTCAACCGGTTCAATACAGAGTCCGTATCCTTCCATTCCCATCCTATCCATGTACTTGTCTAGTTGCCCCTTAAATGCCGCTATTGTACCTGCTCCCACCCCCTCCCCGGGCAGCGCGTTCCAGACATTCACCACCCTCTGTGTAAAAAACCTGCATCGCACATCTCCTCTAAACTTTCCCCCACACACCTTAAACCTGTGTCATATGATGACAAGTACCCGACGGGATTTAAAATAAAGATAGTAGATGTGTGTCAGACAGTGTTTGAGACAGTTTGTGTTACACTTTTGCTGTGTTGTCCTTAATCGATGTTGTCATGTGGAGGTTACAAGGACTAAGCAGCGAGAGTGAGGTGAGTGGTCCATTGGTTTGTCTGTGGATAATAAGAATGAAGTCGGTGATGCACCTGGTGGGTAATGACAGTGGGACTGAGGTCAGGCATCTCCCTGGATAGATATTGATAATAAAATGAATTTAGTGATGTAATTGTGTGGGTAGTGATAAGCAGATTGGTGTTGATGTTTGGGGGCTGGGAGTGAGGGGTTGTGTGGAATGAGCGATTGCATACAGAATGCACCTCACTCTACACTGTGTTTATACATCTCTCTCAGGTCAGATACAGCACCAATTAGACACAGGATTCTACCCCTGCACTCATCCATCAAACATTCACTTGGAAGGACAGTCGTGGGGGTGGGCGAAGGGGGGCAGGGGGAGGACAAGTGTACGTCCCTGCAGGAGATCGTTCAGCCCCTCGAGCCTGGTCATCCAGTCCATAAGATCATGGCTCATTTGATGTGTCTCTCATCTCATAACCCTGAGGGCATTGGCTCACAGGGCGTGTGTGGAAGCAGAGTGTGAGCTATAAGGGCTTTGGCTCACAGGGCTTCGGGGCACAGAGCGAGCAGGGGTGAGGTTAATTCATTTTTGCTGTTTCTACCTGGTACTGGCAAGGTATCTAGAGGGGATGGGTGTGCAGGCAGTGCTATGTTCCTCTTGCACTATGTTTGAGGTGAGGGACGACGACAGTGTCCCTGCTGATTACACCTGTGGGAAGTGCACCCATCTGCAGCTCCTCCAAAACCGTGTTAGGGAACTGGAGCTGGAGTTGGATGAATTTAGGATTATTAGGGACGCAGAGGTGGCCACAGACAGAAGGTTTAGGGATACAGTTACTCCGAGGAATGAAAATAGATGGGTGACGGTGAGAGGGGCTGGGAGGAAGCAGTCCGTGCAGGGATCCCCTGTGGTCGTTCCCCTTAGCAACAAGTATTCCGCTTTGGATACGGTTGAGGGGGATGACATACCAGTGGTGAGCCGCAGTGAGAGGATCTCCAGCACTGTGCCCATCTCTGTGGCTCGGGAGGGTAAGGGGCAGAGCGGGAGGGCAATAGTTAATGGGGACTCGTTAGTTAGAGGGATAGATAGGAGGTTCTGTGGCAGCAAAAGAGACTCACGGATGGTATGTTGCCTACCGGATGCCAAGGTCCGTGACGTCTCAGACCGTGTTTTCCGGAATCTTAAGGGGGAGGGGAAACAGTCACAAGTCGTGGTACAAATTGGTACCAACAACATAGGTAAGAGAAGGAACGGGGATTTAAAACAGGAATTTCGGGAGCTGGGCTGGAAGCTGAGAGCCAAGAGAAAACATGTGGTCATCTCTGGTACATTACCGGTGCCACGTGATAGCGAGTTGAGGAACAGGGAGAGAGTGCAGTTAAACATGTGGTTACAGGGATGGTGTAGGAGGGAGGGTTTCAGATACGTGGATAATTGGAACACATTCTGGGGAAGGTGGGACCTCTACAAACAGGACGGGGTGCACCTGAACCAGAGGGGCACCAATATCCTTGGAGGGAAATTTGATACGGCTCTTCAGGGGGGTTTAAACTAATTTGTCAGGGGAGTGGGAAAAGGAGTTGTCGTCCAGAAGTCAGTGTTGAGGGTGGTGAGGTATTGGGGAAAGTATCAGGGTCAAGGGTGGGTACCGGTAGACAGGAAGGTGGGTTGAAGTGTGTCTACTTCAATGCAAGGAGCATCCGGAACAAGGTGGATGAACTTGGGGCGTGGATTGCTACTTGGGACTACGATGTTGTGGCCATTACGGAGACGTGGGTAGAACAAGGACATGAATGGTTGTGGGACGTTCCGGTTATAGATGTTTCAGCAAGTGTAGGGAAGCTGGTAAAAGAGGTGGAGGAGTGGCATTGTTAATCAAGGATAGTTTAACGGCTGCGGAAAGGCAGTTCGAGGGGGATCTGCACACTGAGGTAATATGGGCTGAAGTTAGAAATAGGAAAGGAGCGGTCACGTTGTTAGGAGTTTCCTATAGGCCCCCAAATAGTAATAGAGATGTGGAGGAAGAAATTGCTAAGCAGATTGTGGATATGTGTGGGGGTCACAGGGTAGTTGTCATGGGGGACTTTAACTTTCCAAATATTGATTGGAACCTTTGTCGGTCAAATAGTTCAGATGGGGCAGTTTTTGTGCAGTGTGTGCAGGAGGGTTTCCTGACACAATATGTGGACAGGCCGACAAGAGGTGAGGCCACATTGGATTTGGTAATGGGAAATGAACCGGTCCAAGTGTTAGATTTGGTTGTGGGAGAATACTTTGGAGATAGTGACCACAATTCGGTGTCTTTTGTTATTGCAATGGAGAGGGATAGGGCCGTATGGCAGGGCAAGGTTTACAATTGGGGGAGAGGTAATTATGATGCGATTAGGCAAGAATTAGGGGGCATAAGTTGGGAACAGAAACTGTCAGGGAAAGGCACGGATGAAAAGTGGAACTTTTCCTGGGAGAGGATGTTCGAGGGTAAGTCCGCGTCTGGCATGAGGGAGTCTTTTAAGGAACTATTGATAAGGCTGCAGGATAGGCATGTGCCTGTAAAAAGGAAAGATAGGAAAGGTAGGATTCGAGAGCCGTGGATAACCAGGGAAATTGAGGATCTGATTAAAATGAAAAGGGAGGCATACGTTAAGTCCAGGCAACTGAAAACAGATGGAGCTCTGGAGGAATACAGAGAGAGTAGGAAAGAACTAAAACGGGAAGTTAGAAGGGCAAAAAGAGGTCACGAGATGTTCTTGGCAGGCAGGATTAAGGAGAATCCTAAGGCATTCTATTCATACGTTCGGAACAAAAGAGTTGTCAGGGAGAAAATCGGACCTCTCAGGGACAAAGGAGGGGAATTATGCTTAGAACCCAAGGGAATAGGGGAGATCCTAAATGAATACTTTGCATCGGCATTCACGAAGGAGAGGGGCGAGTTAACCGGGAGTGTCTCGGAGGGAGGTGTTGACCCGTTAGAGAAAATCTCCATTACAAGAGAGGAAGTGTTAGGTTTTTTAGGGAACATTAAAACTGACAAAGCCCCAGGGCATGATGGCATCTATCCTCGACTGCTCAGGGAGACGAGAGATGAAATTGCTGGGCCTCTGACGGAAATCTTTGTCGCTTCTTTGGACACGGGTGAGGTCCCTGAGGATTGGAGGATAGCGAATGTGGTCCCGTTGTTTAAGAAGGGTAGCAGGGATAACCCAGGAAATTATAGGTCGGTGAGCTTGACGTCCGTGGTAGGAGAGGATTCTTAGAGACAGGATGTATGTGCATTTAGAACGGAACAATCTCATTAGTGACAGACAGCATGGTTTTGTAAGAGGGAAGTCGTGCCTCCAAATTTGGTGGAGTTTTTTGAGGAAGTGACAAAAACGGTTGACGAAGGAAGGGCCGTGGATGTCGTCTATGTGGATTTCAGTAAGGCATTTGACAAAGTCCCACATGGCAGGTTGGTTAAGAAGGTTAAGGCTCATGGGATACAAGGAGAAGTCGCTAGATGGGTGGAGAACTGGCTTGGCCATAGGAGACAGAGAGTAGTGGTGGAAGGGTCTTTTTCCGGCTGGAGGTCTGTGACCAGTGGTGTTCCGCAGGGCTCTGTACTGGGGCCTCTGCTATTTGTGATATACATAAATGATTTGGAAGAAGGTGTAACTGGTGTAATCAGCAAGTTTGCGGATGACACAAAGATGGCTGGAATTGCGGAGAGCGAAGAGCATTGTCGGGAAATACAGCAGGATATAGATAGGCTGGAAAATTGGGCGGAGAGGTGGCAGATGGAGTTTAATCCGGATAAATGCGAAGTGATGCATTTTGGAAGAAATAATGTAGGGAGGAGTTATACAATAAATGGCAGAGTCATCAGGAGTATAGAAACACAGAGGGACCTAGGTGTGCAAGTCTACAAATCCTTGAAGGTGGCAACACAGATGGAGAAGGTGGTGAAGAAGGCATATGGTATGCTTGCCTTTATAGGACGGGGTATAGAGTATAAAAGCTGGAGTCTGATGATGCAGCTGTATAGAACGCTGGTTAGGCCACATTTGGAGTACTGCGTCCAGTTCTGGTCGCCGCACTACCAGAAGGACGTGGAGGCGTTAGAGAGAGTGCGGAGAAGGTTTACCAGGATGTTGCCTGGTATGGAGGGTCTTAGCTATGAGGAGAGATTGGGTAGACTGGGGTTGTTCTCCTTGGAAAGACGGAGAATGAGGGGAGATCTAATAGAGGTGTACAAGATTATGAAGGGTATAGATAGGGTGAACAGTGGGAAGCTTTTTCCCATGTCAGAGGTGACGGGCTCAAGGTGAGAGGGGCGAAGTATAACTCAGATATCAGAGGGACGTTTTTTACACAGAGGGTGGTGGGGGCCTGGAATGCGCTGCCAAGTAGGGTGGTGGAGGCAGGCACGCTGACATCGTTTAAGACTTACCTGGATAGTCACAAGAGCAGCCTGGGAATGGAGGGATACAAACGATTGGTCTAGTTGGACCAAGGAGCGGCACAGGCTTGGAGGGCCGAAGGGCCTGTTTCCTGTGCTGTACTGTTCTTTGTTCATTGTTCTTTGTTCTTTTTCAAGGAACATATACTGGGTTTCCATGATAGGTATGTCCCTGTCAGGCAGGGAGGAAATGGCCGAGTGAGGGAACCATGGTTCACGAAAGAGGTGGGATGTCTTGTGAAAAGGAAGAGGGAAGCTTATGTAGGGATGAGGAAACAAGGTTCAGTTGGCTCGATTGAGGGTTACAAGTTAGCAAGGAATGTGCTGAAAAAGGGGCTTAGGAGAGCTAGGAGGGGACATGAGAAGTCTTTGGCGGGTCGGATCAAGGAAAACCCTAAGGCTTTTTACTCTTATGTGAGCAATAAAAGAATGACCAGGGTGAGGTTAGCGCCGGTCAAGGACAGTCGTGGGATCTTGTGTATGGAGTCAGTAGAGATAGGAGTGGTGATGAATGAATACTTTTCGTCAGTGTTCACCAAGGAGAGGGGCCATGTTTTTGAGGAAGAGAAGGTGTTACAGGCTAATAGGCTGGAGGAAATAGATGTTCGGAGGGAGGATGTCCTGGCAGTTTTGAATAAACTGAAGGTCGATAAGTCCCCTGGGCCTGATGAAATATATCCTAGGATTCTTTGGGAGGCACGGGATGAGATTGCAAAGCATTTCGCTTTGATCTTTGGGTCCTCGCTGTCCACGGGGATGGTGCCAGAGGACTGGAGAGTGGTGAATGTTGTTCCTCTGTTTAAGAAAGGGAATAGGAACGACCCTGGTAATTATAGACCAGTTAGTCTTACTTCGGTGGTTGGTAAATTGATGGAAAAGGTCCTTAGGGATGGGATTTACGACCACTTAGAAAGATGCGGATTAATCCGGGATAGTCAGCACGGATTCGTGAAGGGCAAGTCGTGCCTCACAAATTTGATTGAATTTTTTGAGGAGGTAACTAATTGTGTTGATGAAGGTAGTGCAGTTGACGTCCTTTACATGGATTTTAGTAAGGCGTTTGATAAGGTCCCCTATGGTCGGCTTATGATGACAGTGAGTAGGTGTGCAATAGAGGGAAAGTTGGCCGATTGGATAGGTAACTGGCTGTCTGATCGAAGACAGAGGGTGGTGGTGGATGGAAAATTTTCGGATTGGAGGCAGGTTGCTAGCAGAGTGCCTCAGGGATCAGTGCTTTGTCCTCTGCTCTTTGTGATTATTATGAATGACTTGGAGGGGGCTGAAGGGTGGATCAGTAAATTTGCTGATGACACCAAGATTGGTGGAGTCGCGGATGAGGTGGAGGGGTGTTGCAGGCTGCAAATAGACATAGAAATAATGCAAAGCTCGGCTGAAAAATGGCAAATGGAGTCTAACCCTGATAAATGTCAGGTGATTCATTTTGGTAGGACTAATTTATATGTGGATTACAGGGTCAAAGGTAGGGTTCTGAAGACTGTGGAGGAACAGAGAGATCTTGGGGTCCATATCCACAGATCTCTAAAGGTTGCCACTCAAGTGAAGAAGGCCGATAGTGTGTTAGCTTTTATTAACAGGGGGCTGGAGTTTAAGAGCCGTGGGGTTATGCTCTAACTGTACAGGACCTTGATGAGACCACATTTGGAATATTGTGTGCAGTTCTGGTCACCTCACGAAAAGAAGGATGGGGAACCGCTGGAAAAAGTGCAAAGGAGATTTACCAGGATGCTGCCTGGTTTGGAGGGTAGGTCTTATGAGGAAAGGTTGAGGGAGCACGGGCTGTTCTCTCTGGAGCTGAGGAGGTTGAGGGGAGACTTAATATAGGTTTATAAAATGATGAAGGGGATAGATAGAGTGAACGTTCAAAGACTATTTCCTCGGGTGGATGGAGCTATTACAAGGGGGCATAACTATAGGGTCCATGGTGGGAGATATAGGAAGGATATCAGAGGTAGGTTCTTAACGCAGAGAGTGGTTGGGGTGTGGAATGGACTGCCTGCAGAGATAGTGGAGTCAGACACTTTAGGGACATTTAAGCGGTTATTGGATAGGCACATGGAGCACACCAGGATGATAGGGAGTGGGATCGCTTGATCTTGATTTCAGATAAAGCTCGGCACAACATCGTGGGCTGAAGGGCCTGTTCTGTGCTGTACTGTTCTAGGTTCTATGTTCTATTTACAGTGATCCTTGAGGATTGTGTTACTGTTTACAGTGATCCTTGGGGATTGTATCACTATTTAGAGTGATCCTTGGGGATTGTGTTACTGTATAGATTGATCCTTGGGGATTGTGTCACTATTTAGAGTGATCCTTGGGGATTGTGTCACTATTAAGAACATAGAACATGGAACAGTACAGCACAGAACAGGCCCTTCGGCCCACGATGTTGTGCCGAGCTTTATCTGAAACCAAGATCAAGCTATCCCACTCCCTATCATCCTGGTGTGCTCCATGTGCCTATCCAATAACCGCTTAAATTTTCCTAAAGTGTCCGACTCCACTATCACTGCAGGCAGTCCATTCCACACCCCAACCACTCACTGCGTAAAGAACCTACCTCTGATATCCTTCCTATATCTCCCACCACGAACCCTATAGTTAGCCCCCCTTGTAATAGCTCCATCCACCCGAGGAAATAGTCTTTGAACGTTCACTCTATCTATCCCCTTCATCATTTTAGCAACCTCTATTAAGTCTCCCCTCAGCCACCTCCGCTCCAGAGAGAACAGCCCTAGCTCCCGCAACCTTTCCTCATAAGACCTACCCTCCAAACCAGGCAGCATCCTGGTAAGTCTCCTCTGCACTCTTTCCAGCGCTTCCACATCCTTCTTATAGTGAGGTGACCAGAACTGCACACAATATTCCAAATGTGGTCTCACCAAGGTCTTGTGCAGTTGCAGCATAACCCCATGGCTCTTAAACTCCAACCCCCTGTTAATAAAAAGTAACACACTCGAGGCGTTCTTCACAGCTCTCTCCACTTGAGTGGCAACTTTTAGAGATCTGTGGATATGTCTGTTCCTCCACAGTCTTCAGAACCCTACCTTTGACCCTGTAATCCACATTTAAATTGTGTCCGACCAAAATGAATCACCTCATATTTATCAGGGTTAAACTCCATTTGCCATTTTTCAGCCCAGCTCTGCATCCTTCGAAATCATAGAAATCATAGAAACCCTACAGTGCAGAAGGAGGCCATTCGGCCCATCGAGTCTGCACCGACCACAATCCCACCCAGGCCCTACCCCCACATATTTACCCGCTAATCCCTCTAACCTACGCATCCCAGGACTCGAAGGGGCAATTTTTAACCTGGCCAATCAACCTAACCTGCACATCTTTGGACTGTGGGAGGAAACTGGAGCACCCGGAGGAAACCCACGCAGACATGAGGAGAATGTGCAAACTCCTCACAGACAGTGACCCGAGCCGGGAATCGAACCCAGGACCCTGGAGCTGTGAAGCAGCAGTGCTAACCACTGTGCTACCGTGCCGCCCAAATCCTATCTATGTCTCTTTGCAGCCTACAACAGCCCTCCACCTCATCCACTACTCCACCAATCTTGGTGTCATCAGCAAATTTAGTGATCCACCCTTCAGCCCCCTCCTCTAAGTCATTGATAAAAATCACAAAGAGCAGAGGACCAAACACTGATCCCTGCGGCACTCCGCTAGCAACCTGCCTCCAATCCGAAAATTTTCCATCCACCATCACCCTCTGTCTTCGATCAGACAGCCAGTTACCTATCCAATCGGCCAACTTTCCCTCTATCCCACACCTCCTTACTTTCTTCATAAACCTCCCATGGGCGACCTTATCAAACGACTTACTAAAATCCATGCATATGACATCAACTGCCCGAACTTCATCAACAAAATTAGATACCTCCTAAAATTTTTTTATCAAATTAGTGAGGCACGACTTGACTCTGTCACGATTTAGATTGATCGTTCGGGATTGTGTCACTATTTAGAGTGATCCTTGGGGATTGTGTCACTATTTAAAGTGATCCTTGGGGATTGTGTCACTATTTAGAATGATACTTGTGGATTGTGTCACTATTAAGAGTGACCCTTGGGAATTGTGTCACTATTTGTAGTGATCCTTGGGGATTGTGTCACTATTTAGAGTGATCCTTGGGGATTGTGTCACTATTTAGAATGATACTTGTGGATTGTGTCACTATTTAGAGTGACCCTTGGGAATTGTGTCACTATTTGGAGTGATCCTTGTGGATTGTGTCACTATTTAGAGTGATCCTTGGGGATTGTGTTACTATTTAGAGTGATCCTTGGGGATTGTGTCACTACTTAGAATGATACTTGTAGATTGTGTCACTATTTAGAGTGACCCTTGGGAATTGTGTCACTATTTGGAGTGATCCTTGTGGATTGTGCCACTATTTAGAGTGACCCTTGGGGATTGTGTCACTATTTAGAGTGATCCATGGGGATTGTGTCGTTATTTAGAGTGATCGTTGGGGATTGTGTCACTATTTAGAGTGACCCTTGGGAATTGTGTCACTATTTGGAGTGATCCTTGGGGATTGTGTCACTATTTAGAGTGATCATTGGGGTTTGTGTCACAATTTGGATGTGGTCCTTGAGGGTTGTGTCATTTTTTAGAGTGATTCTTGGGTATTGTGTCACTATTTAGAGTGATCCTTGGGGATTGTGTCACTATTTAGAGTGATCCTTGGGGATTGTGTAACTATTTAGAGTGATCCTTGGGTTTTGTGTCACTATTTAGAGTGATCCTTGCTGATTGTGTCACTATTTAGAGTGATCCTTACGGATTGTGTCACTATTGAAAATGATCCTTGGGGATTGTGTCACTATTTAGAGTGATCCTTGGGGATTGTGTCACTATTTAGAGTGAGCCTTGAGGATTGTGTCACTATTGAAAGTGATCCTTGGGGATTGTGTCACTATTTAGAATGATCCTTGGGGATTGTGTCACTATTGAGAGTGATCCATGGGGATTGTGTTGTTATTTAGAGTGATCCTTGGGGATTGTGTCACTATTTAGAGTGACCCTTGGGAATTGTGTCACTATTTGGAGTGATCCTTGGGGACTGTGTCACTATTTAGAGTGATCCTTGGGGATTGTGTTACTATTTAGAGTGATCCTTGGGGATTGTGTCACTACTTAGAATGATACTTGTAGATTGTGTCACTATTTAGAGTGACCCTTGGGAATTGTGTCACTATTTGGAGTGATCCTTGTGGATTGTGCCACTATTTAGAGTGACCCTTGGGGATTGTGTCACTATTTAGAGTGATCCATGGGGATTGTGTCGTTATTTAGAGTGATCGTTGGGGATTGTGTCACTATTTAGAGTGACCCTTGGGAATTGTGTCACTATTTGGAGTGATCCTTGGGGATTGTGTCACTATTTAGAGTGATCATTGGGGTTTGTGTCACAATTTGGATGTGGTCCTTGAGGGTTGTGTCATTTTTTAGAGTGATTCTTGGGTATTGTGTCACTATTTAGAGTGATCCTTGGGGATTGTGTCACTATTTAGAGTGATCCTTGGGGATTGTGTAACTATTTAGAGTGATCCTTGGGTTTTGTGTCACTATTTAGAGTGATCCTTGCTGATTGTGTCACTATTTAGAGTGATCCTTAGGGATTGTGTCACTATTGAAAATGATCCTTGGGGATTGTGTCACTATTTAGAGTGATCCTTGGGGATTGTGTCACTATTTAGAGTGAGCCTTGAGGATTGTGTCACTATTGAAAGTGATCCTTGGGGATTGTGTCACTATTTAGAATGATCCTTGGGGATTGTGTCACTATTGAGAGTGATCCATGGGGATTGTGTCGTTATTTAGAGTGATCCTTGGGAATTGTGTCACTATTTAGAGTGACCCTTGGGAATTGTGTCACTATTTGGAGTGATCCTTGGGGACTGTGTCACTATTTAGAGTGATCATTGGGGTTTGTGTCACAATTTGGATGTGGCCCTTGAGGGTTGTGTCAATTTTCAGAGTGTTCCTGGGTATTGTGTCACTATTGAGAGTGACCCTTGGGAATTGTATCACTATTTAGAGTGATCCTTGGGGATTGTGTCACTCTTTAGAGTGATCCTTGGGGATTGTGTCTCTATTCAGTGTGATCCTTGGGGATTCTGTCACTATTTAGAATGATCCTTGGGGATTGTGTAACTATTTGGAGTGATCCTTGGGTTTTGTGTCACTATTTAGAGTGATCCTTGCGGATTGTGTCACTATTTAGAGTGATCCTTGGGGATTGTGTCACTATTGAAAGTGATCCTTGGGGAGTGTGTCACTATTTAGAGTGATCCTTGGGGATTGTGTCACTATTTAGAGTGAGCCTTGTGGATTGTGTCTCTATTGAAAGTGATCCTTGGGGATTGTGTCACTATTTAGAGTGATCCTTGCGGATTGTGTCACTATTGAGAGTGATCCTTGGGGATTGTGTCACTATTGAGAGTGATCCTTGGGGATTGTGTCAGTATTTAGAATGATCCTTGGCGATTGTGTCACTATTTAGAGTCATCCTTGGGGATTGTGTCACTATTTAGAGTGATCCTTGGGGATTGTGGCACTATTTAGAGTGATTCTTGAGGATTGTGTCACTATTTAGAGTGATCCTTGGGGTTTGTGTCTCTATTCAGAGTGATCCTTAGGGATTGTGTCACTATTTAGAGTGATCCATGGGGATTGTGTCACTATTTAGAGTGATCCTTGGGGATTGTGTCACTATTTAGAGTCATCCTTGGGGATTGTGTCACTATTTAGAGTGATCCTTGGGGATTGTGGCACTATTTAGAGTGATCCTTGGGGATTGTGTCACTATTTAGAGTGATCCTTGGGGTTTGTGTCTCTATTTAGAGTGATCCTTAGGGATTGTGTCACTATTTAGAGTGATCCATGGGGATTGTGTCACTATTTAGAGTGATCCTTGGGGATTGTGTCACTATTTAGAGTCATCCTTGGGGATTGTGTCACTATTTAGAGTGATCCTTGGGGATTGTGTCTCTATTCAGTGTGATCCTTGGGGATTCTGTCACTATTTAGAATGATCCTTGGGGATTGTGTAACTATTTGGAGTGATCCTTGGGTTTTGTGTCACTATTTAGAGTGATCCTTGCGGATTGTGTCACTATTTAGAGTGATCCTTGGGGATTGTGTCACTATTGAAAGTGATCCTTGGGGAGTGTGTCACTATTTAGAGTGATCCTTGGGGATTGTGTCACTATTTAGAGTGAGCCTTGTGGATTGTGTCACTATTGAAAGTGATCCTTGGGGATTGTGTCACTATTTAGAGTGATCCTTGCGGATTGTGTCACTATTGAGAGTAATCCTTGGGGATTGTGTCACTACTGAGATTGATCCTTGGGGATTGTGTCAGTATTTTGAATGATCCTTGGCGATTGTGTCACTATTTAGAGTCATCCTTGGGGATTGTGTCACTATTTAGAGTGATCCTTGGGGATTGTGGCACTATTTAGAGTGATTCTTGAGGATTGTGTCACTATTTCGAGTGATCCTTGGGCTTTGTGTCTCGATTTAGAGTGATCCTTAGGGATTGTGTCACTATTTAGAGTGATCCATGGGGATTGTGTCACTATTTAGAGTGATCCTTGGGGATTGTGTCACTATTTAGAGTCATCCTTGGGGATTGTGTCACTATTTAGAACATAGAACATAGAACATAGAACATTACAGCGCAGAACAGGCCCTTCGGCCCACGATGTTGCACCGACCAGTTAAAAAAAAATCTGTGACCCTCCAACCTAAACCAATTTCTTTTCGTCCATGAACCTATCTACGGATCTCTTAAACGCCCCCAAACTAGGCGCATTTACTACTGATGCTGGCAGGGCATTCCAATCCCTCACCACCCTCTGGGTAAAGAACCTAACCCTGACATCGGTTCTATAACTACCCCCCCTCAATTTAAAGCCATGCCCCCTCGTGCTGGATTTCTCCATCAGAGGAAAAAGGCTATCACTATCCACCCTATCTAAACCTCTAATCATATTATATGTTTCAATAAGATCCCCTCTTAGCCGCCGCCTTTCCAGCGAAAACAATCCCAAATCCCTCAGCCTCTCCTCATAGGATCTCCCCTCCATACCAGGCAACATCCTGGTAAACCTCCTCTGCACCCTCTCCAAAGCCTCCACATCCTTCCTGTAATGTGGGGACCAGAACTGCACACAGTACTCCAAGTGCGGCCGCACCAGAGTTGTGTACAGTTGCAACATAACGCTACGACTCCTAAATTCAATCCCCCTACCAATAAACGCCAAGACACCATATGCCTTCTTAACAACCTTATCTACTTGATTCCCAACTTTCAGGGATCTATGCACACATACACCTAGATCCCTCTGCTCCTCCACACTATTCAAAGTCCTCCCGTTAGCCCTATACTCAACACATCTGTTATTCCTACCAAAGTGAATTACCTCACACTTCTCCGCATTAAACTCCATCCGCCACCTCTCGGCCCAACTTTGCAACCTGTCTAAGTCTTCCTGCAAACTACGACACCCTTCCTCACTGTCTACCACACCACCGACTTTGGTGTCATCAGCAAATTTGCTAATCCACCCAACTATACCCTCATCCAGATCATTAATAAATATTACAAACAGCAGTGGCCCCAAAACAGATCCCTGAGGTACACCACTTGTAACCGCACTCCATGATGAATATTTACTATCAACCACCACCCTCTGTTTCCTATCCGCTAGCCAATTCCTGATCCAATTTCCTAGATCACCCCCAATCCCATACATCTGCATTTTCTGCAGAAGCCTACCATGGTGAACCTTATCAAACGCCTTACTAAAATCCATATATACCACGTCCACTGCCTTGCCCCCATCCACCTCCTTGGTCACTTTCTCAAAAAACTCAATAAGGTTAGTAAGGCACGACCTACCTGCCACAAAACCATGCTGACTATCACCTATCAATTCATTACTCTCCAAATAACTATAAATCCTATCCCTTATAATTTTTTCCAACATCTTGCCGACAACAGAAGTGAGACTCACCGGTCTATAATTCCCGGGGAAGTCTCTGTTCCCCTTCTTAAACAATGGGACAACATTCGCTAACCTCCAATCTTCTGGTACTATACCAGAGGCCAACGACGACCTGAAGATCAGAGCCAGAGGCTCTGCAATCACTTCTCTTGCCTCCCAGAGAATCCTTGGATAAATCCCATCCGGACCAGGGGATTTATCTATTTTCAGACCCTCCAGAATATCCTGCACATCCTCCTTATCAACTGTAATACTGTCTATTCTACTCCCCTGCAACCCAGTGTCCTCCTCAGCTATATTCATGTCCCCTTGCGTGAACACCGAAGAGAAATATTGGTTCAATGCTTCACCAATCTCCTCCGGTTCCACACATAACTTCCCTCTGCCATCTATAACTGGCCCTAAACTTGCCCTAACCAACCTTCTGTTCTTGACATACCTATAGAACGCCTTAGGATTCTCTTTAACCCTATCCGCCAAAGTCTTCTCATGTCCCCTTTTAGCCCTTCTAAGCTCGCTCTTCAACTCCCTCTTAGCCAATCTAAAGCTTTCTAGTGCACTACCCGAGTGCTCACGTCTCATCCGAACATAAGCCTCCTTTTTCTTTTTAACCAACAAAGAAACTTTTTTGGTGCACCACGGTTCCCTAGCCCTACCAATTCCTCCTTGCCTGACAGGGACATACCTATCACAGACTCGCAGTAGCTGCTCCTTGAAAAGACTCCACATGTCGGACGTTCCCAGTCCCTTTAATCTCCTAGTCCAACCTATGTTTCCTAATTCTCTCCTAATAGCCTCATAATTACCCTTCCCCCAGCTAAAACCACTGGCCCGAGGTTCATGCCTATCCCTTTCCATCACTAAGGTGAACGTAACCGAATTGTGGTCACTATCACCAAAATGCACACCAACTTCCAACTTGCACACCAACTTAGAGTGATCCTTGGGGATTGTGGCACTATTTAGAGTGATCCTTGGGGATTGTGTCACTATTTAGAGTGATCCTTGGGGTTTGTGTCTCTATTTAGAGTGATCCTTAGGGATTGTGTCACTATTTAGAGTGATCCATGGGGATTGTGTCACTATTTAGAGTGATCCTTGGGGATTGTGTCACTATTTAGAGTCATCCTTGGGGATTGTGTCACTATTTAGAGTGATCCTTGGGGATTGTGGCACTATTTAGAGTGATCCTTGGCGATTGTGTCACTATTTAGAGTGATCCTTGGGGTTTGTGTCTCTATTTAGAGTGATCCTTAGGGATTGTGTCACTATTTAGAGTGATCCTTGGGGATTGTGTCACTATTTAGAGTGATCCTTGGGGATTGTGTCACTATTAAGAAGATAGAACATGGAACAGTACAGCACAGAACAGGCCCTGCGGCCCACGATGATGTGCCGAGCTTTATCTGAAACCAAGATCAAGCTATCCCACTCCCTATCATCCTGGTGTGCTCCATGTGCCTATCCAATAACCGCTTAAATTTTCCTAAAGTGTCTGACTCCACTATCACTGCAGGCAGTCCATTCCACACCCCAACCACTCACTGCGTAAAGAACCTACCTCTGATATCCTTCCTATATCTCCCACCACGAACCCTATAGTTAGCCCCCCTTGTAATAGCTCCATCCACCCGAGGAAATAGTCTTTGAACGTTCACTCTATCTATCCCCTTCATCATTTTATCAACCTCTATTAAGTCTCCCCTCAGCCACCTCCGCTCCAGAGAGAACAGCCCTAGCTCCCGCAAACCTTTCCTCATAAGACCTACCCTCCAAACCAGGCTGCATCCTGGTAAGTCTCCTCTGCACTCCTTCCACCGCTTCCACATCCTTCTTATAGTGAGGTGACCAGAACTGCACACAATATTCCAAATGTGGTCTCACCAAGATCCTGTACAGTTGCAGCATAACCCCATGGCTCTTAAACTCCAACCCCCTGTTAATAAAAGGTAACACACTCGAGGCGTTCTTCACAGCTCTCTCCACTTGAGTGGCAACTTTTAGAGATCTGTGGATATGGACCCCACGATCTGTCTGTCCCTCCACAGTCTTCAGAACCCTACCTTTGATCCTGTAATCCACATTTAAATTTGTCCTACCAAAATGATTCACCTCACATTTATCAGGGTTAAACTCCATTTGCCATTTTTCAGCCCAGCTCTGCATCCTTCGAAATCATAGAAATCATAGAAACCCTACAGTGCAGAAGGAGGCCATTCGGCCCATCGAGCCTGCACCGACCACAATCCCACCCAGGCCCTACCCCCACATATTTACCCGCTAATCCCTCTAACCTACGCATCCCAGGACTCTAAGGGGCAATTTTTAACCTGGCCAATCAACCTAACCTGCACATCTTTGGACTGTGGGAGGAAACCGGAGCACCGGGAGGAAACCCACGCAGACATGAGGAGAATGTGCAAACTCCACACAGACAGTGACCCGAGCCGGGAACCGAACCCAGGACCCTGGAGCTGTGAAGCAGCAGTGCTAACCACTGTGCTACCGTGCCGCCCAAATCCTATCTATGTCTCTTTGCAGCCTACAATAGCCCTCCACCTCATCCACTACTCCACCAATCTTGGTGTCACCAGCAAATTTAGTGATCCACCCTTCTGCCCCCTCCTCTAAGTCATTGATAAAAATCACAAAGAGCAGAGGACCAAGCAGTGATCCCTGCGGCACTCCGCTAGCAACCTGCCTCCAATCCGAAAATATTCCATCCACCATCACCCTCTGTCTTCGATCAGACAACCAGTTACCTATCCAATCGGCCAACTTTCCCTCTATCCCACACCTCCTTACTTTCTTCATAAACCTCCCATGGGGGAGCTTATCAAACGACTTACTAAAATCCATGCAGTTGACATCAACTGCCCGAACTTCATCAACAAAATTAGATACCTCCTAAAAAATTTTTATCAAATTAGTGAGGCACGACTTGACTCTGTCACGATTTAGAGTGATCCTTCGGGATTGTGTCACTATTTAGAGTGATCCTTGGGGATTGTGTCACTATTTAAAGTGATCCTTGGGGATTGTGTCACTATTTAGAATGATACTTGTGGATTGTGTCACTATTAAGAGTGACCCTTGGGAATTGTGTCACTATTTGGAGTGATCCTTGGGGATTGTGTCACTATTTACAGTGATCCTTGGGGATTGTGTCAGTATTTAGAATGATACTTGGGTTTTGTGTCACTATTTAGAGTGATCCTTGCGGATTGTGTCACTATTTAGAGTGATCCTTGGGGATTGTGTCACTATTTAGAGTGACCCTTGGGAATTGTGTCACTATTTGGAGTGATCCTTGTGGATTGTGTCACTATTTAGAGTGATCCTTGGGGATTGTGTTACTATTTAGAGTGATCCTTGGGGATTGTGTCACTACTTAGAATGATACTTGTGGATTGTGTCACTATTTAGAGTGACCCTTGGGAATTGTGTCACTATTTGGAGTGATCCTTGTGGATTGTGCCAAAATTTAGAGTGACCCCTGGGGATTGTGTCACTATTTAGAGTGATCCATGGGGATTGTGTCGTTATTTAGAGTGACCCTTGGGAATTGTGTCACTATTTGGAGTGATCCTTGGGGATTGTGTCACTATTTAGAGTGATCATTGGGGTTTGTGTCACAATTTGGATGTGGTCCTTGAGGGTTGTGTCATTTTTTAGAGTGATTCTTGGGTATTGTGTCACTATTTAGAGTGATCCTTGGGGATTGTATCACTATTTAGAGTGACCCTTTGGAATTGTGTCACTATTTAGAGTGTTCCTTGGGGATTGTGTCAGTATTTAGAGTGATCCTTGGGGATTGTGTCACTCTTTAGAGTGATCCTTGGGGATTGTGTCTCTATTCAGTGTGATCCTTGGGGATTCTGTCACTATTCAGAATGATCCTTGGGGATTGTGTAACTATTTAGAGTGATCCTTGGGTTTTGTGTCACTCTTTAGAGTGATCCTTGCGGATTGTGCCACTATTTAGAGTGATCCTTGGGGATTGTGTCACTATTGAAAATGATCCTTGGGGATTGTGTCACTATTTAGAGTGATCCTTGGGGATTGTGTCACTATTTGGAGTGAGCCTTGGGGATTGTGTCACTATTGAAAGTGATCCTTGGGGATTGTGTCACTATTTAGAGTGATCCTTGGGGATTGTGTCACTATTGAGAGTGATCCATGGGGATTGTGTCGTTATTTAGAGTGATCCTTGGGGATTGTGTCACTATTTAGAGTGACCCTTGGGAATTGTGTCACTATTTGGAGCGATCCTTGGGGATTGTGTCACTATTTAGAGTGATCATTGGGGTTTGTGTCACAATTTGGATGTGGTCCTTGAGGGTTCTGTCAATTTTTAGAGTAATTCTTGGGTATTGTGTCACTATTTAGAGTGATCCTTGGGGATTGTGTCAGTATTGAGAGTGATCCTTGGGGATTGTGTCTCTATTTAGAGTTATCCTTGGGGATTCTGTCACTATATAGAGTGATCCTTGGGGTTTGTGTCACAATTTGGATGTGGCCCTTGAGGGTTGTGTCAATTTTTAGAGTGATTCATGGGTATTGTGTCACTATTTAGAGTGACCCTTGGGAATTGTATCACTATTTAGAGTGACCCCTGGGAATTGTGTCACTATTTAGAGTGTTCCTTGGGGATTGTGTCAGTATTTAGAGTGATCCTTGGGGAATGTGTCACTCTTTAGAGTGATCCTTGGGAATTGTGTCTCTATTCATTGTGATCCTTGGGGATTCTGTCACTATTTAGAATGATCCTTGGGGATTGTGTAACTATTTAGAGTGATCCTTGGGTTTTGTGTCACTATTTAGAGTGATCCTTGCGGATTGTGTCACTATTTAGAGTGATCCTTGGGGATTGTGTCACTATTGAAAGTGATCCTTGGGGATTGTGTCACTATTTAGAGTGATCCTTGGGGATTGTGTCACTATTTGGAGTGAGCCTTGGGGATTGTGTCACTATTGAAAGTGATCCTTGGGGATTGTGTCACTATTTAGAGTGATCCTTGGGGATTGTGTCACTATTGAGAGTGATCCTTGGGGATTGTGTCACTATTGAGAGTGATCCTTGGGGATTGTGTCACTATTTAGAATGATACTTGTGGATTGTGTCACTATTAAGAGTGACCCTTGGGAATTGTGTCACTATTTGGAGTGATCCTTGGGGATTGTGTCACTATTTACAGTGATCCTTGGGGATTGTGTCACTATTTAGAATGATACTTGGGTTTTGTGTCACTATTTAGAGTGATCCTTGCGGATTGTGTCTCTATTTAGAGTGATCCTTGGGGATTGTGTCACTATTTAGAGTGACCCTTGGGAATTGTGTCACTATTTGGAGTGATCCTTGTGGATTGTGTCACTATTTAGAGTGATCCTTGGGGATTGTGTTACTATTTAGAGTGATCCTTGTGGATTGTGTCACTACTTAGAATGATACTTGTGGATTGTGTCACTATTTAGAGTGACCCTTGGGAATTGTGTCACTATTTGGAGTGATCCTTGTGGATTGTGCCAAAATTTAGAGTGACCCCTGGGGATTGTGTCACTATTTAGAGTGATCCATGGGGATTGTGTCGTTATTTAGAGTGACCCTTGGGAATTGTGTCACTATTTGGAGTGATCCTTGGGGATTGTGTCACTATTTAGAGTGATCATTGGGGTTTGTGTCACAATTTGGATGTGGTCCTTGAGGGTTGTGTCATTTTTTAGAGTGATTCTTGGGTATTGTGTCACTATTTAGAGTGATCCTTGGGGATTGTATCACTATTTAGAGTGACCCTTTGGAATTGTGTCACTATTTAGAGTGTTCCTTGGGGATTGTGTCAGTATTTAGAGTGATCCTTGGGGATTGTGTCACTCTTTAGAGTGATCCTTGGGGATTGTGTCTCTATTCAGTGTGATCCTTGGGGATTCTGTCACTATTCAGAATGATCCTTGGGGATTGTGTAACTATTTAGAGTGATCCTTGGGTTTTGTGTCACTCTTTAGAGTGATCCTTGCGGATTGTGTCACTTTTTAGAGTGATCCTTGGGGATTGTGTCACTATTGAAAATGATCCTTGGGGATTGTGTCACTATTTAGAGTGATCCTTGGGGATTGTGTCACTATTTGGAGTGAGCCTTGGGGATTGTGTCACTATTGAAAGTGATCCTTGGGGATTGTGTCACTATTTAGAGTGATCCTTGGGGATTGTGTCACTATTGAGAGTGATCCATGGGGATTGTGTCGTTATTTAGAGTGATCCTTGGGGATTGTGTCACTATTTAGAGTGACCCTTGGGAATTGTGTCACTATTTAGAGTGATCCTTGGGGATTGTGTCACTATTGAGAGTGATCCTTGGGGATTGTGTCACTATTGAGAGTGATCCTTGGGGATTGTGTCACTATTTAGAATGATACTTGTGGATTGTGTCACTATTAAGAGTGACCCTTGGGAATTGTGCCACTATTTGGAGTGATCCTTGGGGATTGTGTCACTATTTACAGTGATCCTTGGGGATTGTGTCACTATTTAGAATGATACTTGGGTTTTGTGTCACTATTTAGAGTGATCCTTGCGGATTGTGTCACTATTTAGATTGATCCTTGGGGATTGTGTCACTATTTAGAGTGACCCTTGGGAATTGTGTCACTATTTGGAGTGATCCTTGTGGATTGTGTCACTATTTAGAGTGATCCTTGGGGATTGTGTTACTATTTAGAGTGATCCTTGGGGATTGTGTCACTACTTAGAATGATACTTGTGGATTGTGTCACTATTTAGAGTGACCCTTGGGAATTGTGTCACTATTTGGAGTGATCCTTGTGGATTGTGCCAAAATTTAGAGTGACCCCTGGGGATTGTGTCACTATTTAGAGTGATCCATGGGGATTGTGTCGTTATTTAGAGTGACCCTTGGGAATTGTGTCACTATTTGGAGTGATCCTTGGGGATTGTGTCACTATTTAGAGTGATCATTGGGGTTTGTGTCACAATTTGGATGTGGTCCTTGAGGGTTGTGTCATTTTTTAGAGTGATTCTTGGGTATTGTGTCACTATTTAGAGTGATCCTTGGGGATTGTATCACTATTTAGAGTGACCCTTTGGAATTGTGTCACTATTTAGAGTTTTCCTTGGGGATTGTGTCAGTATTTAGAGTGATCCTTGGGGATTGTGTCACTCTTTAGAGTGATCCTTGGGGATTGTGTCTCTATTCAGTGTGATCCTTGGGGATTCTGTCACTATTCAGAAGGATCCTTGGGGATTGTGTAACTATTTAGAGTGATCCTTGGGTTTTGTGTCACTCTTTAGAGTGATCCTTGTGGATTGTGTCACTTTTTAGAGTGATCCTTGGGGATTGTGTCACTATTGAAAATGATCCTTGGGGATTGTGTCACTATTTAGAGTGATCCTTGGGGATTGTGTCACTATTTGGAGTGAGCCTTGGGGATTGTGTCACTATTGAAAGTGATCCTTGGGGATTGTGTCACTATTTAGAGTGATCTTGGGGATTGTGTCACTATTGAGAGTGATCCATGGGGATTGTGTCGTTATTTAGAGTGATCCTTGGGGATTGTGTCACTATTTAGAGTGACCCTTGGGAATTGTGTCACTATTTGGAGTGATCCTTGGGGATTGTGTCACTATTTAGAGTGATCATTGGGGTTTGTGTCACAATTTGGATGTGGTCCTTGAGGGTTGTGTCAATTTTTAGAGTAATTCTTGGGTATTGTGTCACTGTTTAGAGTGATCCTTGGGGATTGTGTCAGTATTGAGAGTGATCCTTTGGGATTGTGTCTCTATTTAGAGTTATCCTTGGGGATTCTGTCACTATATAGAGTGATCCTTGGGGTTTGTGTCACAATTTGGATGTGGCCCTTGAGGGTTGTGTCAATTTTTAGAGTGATTCATGGGTATTGTGTCACTATTTAGAGTGACCCTTGGGAATTGTATCACTATTTAGAGAGACCCCTGGGAATTGTGTCACTATTTAGAGTGTTCCTTGAGGATTGTGTCAGTATTTAGAGTGATCCTTGGGGAATGTGTCACTCTTTCGAGTGATCCTTGGGGATTGTGTCTCTATTCATTGTGATCCTTGGGGATTCTGTCACTATTTAGAATGATCCTTGGGGATTGTGTAACTATTTAGAGTGATCCTTGGGTTTTGTGTCACTATTTAGAGTGATCCTTGCGGATTGTGTCACTATTTAGAGTGATCCTTGGGGATTGTGTCACTATTGAAAGTGATCCTTGGGGATTGTGTCACTATTTAGAGTGATCCTTGGGGATTGTGTCACTATTTAGAGTGAGCCTTGGGGATTGTGTCACTATTGAAAGTGATCCTTGGGGATTGTGTCACTATTTAGAGTGATCCTTGGGGATTGTGTCACTATTGAGAGTGATCCTTGGGGATTGTGTCACTATTGAGAGTGATCCTTGGGGATTGTGTCAGTATTTAGAATGATCCTTGGGGATTGTGTCACTATTTAGAGTCATCCTTGGGGATTGTGTCACTATTTAGAGTGATCCTTGGGGATTGTGGCACTATTTAGAGTGATCCTTGGGGATTGTGTCACTATTTAGAGTGATCCTTGGGGTTTGTGTCTCTATTTAGAGTGATCCTTAGGTTTTGTGTCACTATTTAGAGTGATCCTTGGGGATTGTGTCACTATTTTGAGTCATCCTTGGGGATCTTATTGAAACATATAAGATGATTAGAGGTTTAGATAGGGTGGATAGTGATAGCCTTTTTCCTCTGATGGAGAAATCCAGCACGAGGGGGCATGGCTTTAAATTGAGGGGGGGTAGTTATAGAACCGATGTCAGGGGTAGGTTCTTTACCCAGAGGGTGGTGAGGGATTGGAATGCCCTGCCAGCATCAGTAGTAAATGCGCCTAGTTTGGGGGCGTTTAAGAGATCCGTAGATAGGTTCATGGACGAAAAGAAATTGGTTTAGGTTGGAGGGTCACAGTTTTTTTTTTTAACTGGTCGGTGCAACATCGTGGGCCGAAGGGCCTGTTCTGCGCTGTAATGTTCTATGTTCTATGTTCTATGTTCTATGATTGTGTCACTATTTAGAGTGATCCTTGGGGATTGTGGCACTATTTCGAGTGATCCTTGGGGATTGTGTCACTATTTAGAGTGATCCTTGGGGTTTGTGTCTCTATTTAGAGTGATCCTTAGGGATTGTGTCACTATTTAGAGTGATCCTTGGGGATTGTGTCACTATTTAGAGTGATCCTTGGGGATTGTGTCACTATTAAGAACATAGAACATGGAACAGTACAGCACAGTACAGGCAGTCCATTC
Source organism: Mustelus asterias (assembly GCF_964213995.1). NCBI lineage: Eukaryota > Metazoa > Chordata > Chondrichthyes > Carcharhiniformes > Triakidae > Mustelus > Mustelus asterias. The sequence goes on along the minus strand of NW_027590359.1, from coordinate 271,106 downwards.
CACACCCCAACCACTCACTGTGTAAAGAACCTACCTCTGATATCCTTCCTATATCTCCCACCACGAACCCTATAGTTAGCCCCCCTTGTAATAGCTCCATCCACCCGAGGAAACAGTCTTTGAACGTTCACTCTATCTATCCCCTTCATCATTTTATCAACCTCTATTAAGTCTCCCCTCAGCCACCTCCGCTCCAGAGAGAACAGCCCTAGCTCCCGCAAACCTTTCCTCATAAGACCTACCCTCCAAACCAGGCTGCATCCTGGTAAGTCTCCTCTGCACTCCTTCCACCGCTTCCACATCCTTCTTATAGTGAGGTGACCAGAACTGCACACAATATTCCAAATGTGGTCTCACCAAGGTCCTGTACAGATGCAGCATAACCCCATGGCTCTGAAACTCCAACCCCCTGTTAATAAAAGGTAACACACTCGAGGCGTTCTTCACAGCTCTCTCCACTTGAGTGGCAACTTTTAGAGATCTGTGGATATGGACCCCACGGTCTGTCTGTTCCTCCACAGTCTTCAGAACCCTACCTTTGATCCTGTAATCCACATTTAAATTTGTCCTACCAAAATGAATCACCTCATATTTATCAGGGTTCAACTCCATTTGCCATTTTTCAGCCCAGCTCTGCATCCTTAGAAATCATAGAAATCATAGAAACCCTACAGTGCAGAAGGAGGCCATTCGGCCCATCGAGTCTGCACCGACCACAATCCCACCCAGGCCCTACCCCCACATATTTACCCGCTAATCCCTCTAACCTACGCATCCCAGGACTCTAAGGGGCAATTTTTAACCTGGCCAATCAACCTAACCTGCACATCTTTGGACTGTGGGAGGAAACCGGAGCACCCGGAGGAAACCCACGCAGACATGAGGAGAATGTACAAACTCCACACAGACAGTGACCCGAGCCGGGAATCGAACCCAGGACCCTGGAGCTGTGAAGCAGCATTGCTAACCACTGTGCTACCGTGCCGCCCAAATCCTATCTATGTCTCTTTGCAGCCTACAACAGCCCTCCACCTCATCCACTACTCCACCAATCTTGGTGTCACCAGCAAATTTAGTGATCCACCCTTCAGCCCCCTCCTCTAAGTCATTGATAAAAATCACAAAGAGCAGAGGACCAAGCACTGATCCCTGCGGCACTCCGCTAGCAACCTGCCTCCAATCCGAAAATTTTCCATCCACCATCACCCTCTGTCTTCGATCAGACAGCCAGTTACCTATCCAATCGGCCAAATTTCCCTCTATCCCACACCTCCTGACTTTCTTCATAAACCTCCCATGGGGGACCTTATCAAACGACTTACTAAAATCCATGCAGTTGACATCAACTGCCCGAACTTCATCAACAAAATTAGATACCTCCTAAAAAAAATTTATCAAATTAATGAGGCACGACTTGACCCTGTCACGATTTAGAGTGATCCTTCGGGATTGTGTCACTATTTAGAGTGATCCTTGGGGATTGTGTCACTATTTAAAGTGATCCTTGGGGATTGTGTCACTATTTGGAGTGATCCTTGGGGATTGTGTCACTATTTAGAGTGATCCTTGTGGATTGTGTCACTATTTAGAGTGAGCCTTGGGGATTGTGTCACGATTGAAAGTGAACCTTGGGGATTGTGTCACTTTTTAGAGTGATCCTTGGGGATTGTGTCACTATTGAGAGTGATCCTTGGGGATTGTGTCACTATTGAGAGTGATCCTTGGGAATTTTGTCAGTATTTAGAATCATCCTTGGGGATTGTGTCACTATTTAGAGTGATCCTTGGGGATTGTGTCACTATTAAGAGTGACCCTTGGGAATTGTGTCACTATTTGGAGTGATCCTTGTGGATTGTGTCACTATTTAGAGTGATCCTTGGGGATTGTGTTACTATTTAGAGTGATCCTTGGGGATTGTGCCACTACTTAGAATGATACTTGTGGATTGTGTCACTATTTAGAGTGACCCTTGGGAATTGTGTCACTATTTGGAGTGATCCTTGTGGATTGTGCCACTATTTAGAGTGACCCTTGGGGATTGTGTCACTATTTAGAGTGATCCATGGGGATTGTGTCGTTATTTAGAGTGATCCTTGGGGATTGTGTCACTATTTAGAGTGAGCCTTGGGGATTGTGTCACTATTGAAAGTGATCCTTGGGGATTGTGTCACTATTTAGAGTGATCCTTGGGGATTGTGTCACTATTGAGAGTGATCCATGGGGATTGTGTCGTTATTTAGAGTGATCCTTGGGGATTGTGTCACTATTTAGAGTGACCCTTGGAAATTGTGTCACTATTTGGAGTGATCCTTGGGGATTGTGTCACTATTTAGAGTGATCATTGGGGTTTGTGTCACAATTTGGATGTGGTCCTTGAGGGTTGTGTCAATTTTTAGAGTGATTCGTGGGTATTGTGTCACTATTTAGAGTGATCTTTGGGGATTGTGTCAGTATTGAGAGTGATCCTTGGGGATTGTGTCTCTATTTAGAGTGATCCTTGGGGATTCTGTCACTATATAGAGTGATCCTTGGGGTTTGTGTCACAATTTGGATGTGGCCCTTGAGGGTTGTGTCAATTTTTAGAGTGATTCCTGGGTATTGTGTGACTATTTAGAGTGACCCTTGGGAATTGTATCACTATTTAGAGTGACCCTTGGGAATTGTGTCACTGTTTAGAGTGTTCCTTGGGTATTCTGTCACTATTTAGAATGATCCTTGGGGATTGTGTAACTATTTAGAGTGATCCTTGGGTTTTGTGTCACTATTTAGAGTGATCCTTGCGGATTGTGTCACTATTTAGAGTGATCCTTGGGGATTGTGTCACTATTGAAAGTGATCCTTGGGGATTGTGTCACTATTTAGAGTGATCCTTCGGGATTGTGTCACTATTTAGAGTGATCCATGGGGATTGTGTCACTATTGAGAGTGATCCTTGGGGATGGTGTCACTATTAAGAGTGATCCTTGGGGATTGTGTCAGTATTTAGAATGGTCCTTGGGGATTGTGTCACTATTTTGAGTCATCCTTGGGGATTGTGTCACTATTTAGAGTGATCCTTGGGGATTGTGGCACTATTTAGAGTGATCCTTGGGGATTGTGTCACTATTTAGAGTGATCCTTGGGGTTTGTGTCTCTATTTAGAGTGATCCTTAGGGATTGTGTCACTATTTAGAGTGATCCTTGGTGATTGTGTCACTATTTAGAGTGATCCTTGGGGATTGTGTCACTATTAAGAACATAGAACATGGAACAGTACAGCACAGAACAGGCCCTGCGGCCCACGATGATGTGCCGAGCTTTATCTGAAACCAAGATCAAGCTATCCCACTCCCTATCATCCTGGTGTGCTCCATGTGCCTTTCCAATAACCGCTTAAATTTTCCTAAAGTGTCTGACTCCACTATCACTGCAGGCAGTCCATTCCACACCCCAACCACTCACTGCGTAAAGAACCTACCTCTGATATCCTTCCTATATCTCCCACCACGAACCCTATAGTTAGCCCCCCTTGTAATAGCTCCATCCACCCGAGGAAATAGTCTTTGAACGTTCACTCTATCTATCCCCTTCATCATTTTATCAACCTCTATTAAGTCTCCCCTCAGCCACCTCCGCTCCAGAGAGAACAGCCCTAGCTCCCGCAAACCTTTCCTCATAAGACCTACCCTCCAAACCAGGCTGCATCCTGGTAAATCTCCTCTGCACTCCTTCCACCGCTTCCACATCCTTCTTATAGTGAGGTGACCAGAACTGCACACAATATTCCAAATGTGGTCTCACCAAGGTCCTGTACAGTTGCAGCATAACCCCACGGCTCTTAAACTCCAACCCCCTGTTAATAAAAGGTAACACACTCGAGGCGTTCTTCACAGCTCTCTCCACTTGAGTGGCAACTTTTAGAGATCTGTGGATATGGACCCCACGGTCTGTCTGTTCCTCCACAGTCTTCAGAACCCTACCTTTGATCCTGTAATCCACATTTAAATTTGTCCTACCAAAATGAATCACCTCACATTTATCAGGGTTAAACTCCATTTGCCATTTTTCAGCCCAGCTCTGCATACTTAGAAATCATAGAAATCATAGAAACCCTACAGTGCAGAAGGAGGCCATTCGGCCCATCGAGTCTGCACCGACCACAATCCCACCCAGGCCCTACCCCCACATATTTACCCGCTAATCCCTCTAACCTACGCATCCCAGGACTCTAAGTGGCAATTTTTAACCTGGCCAATCAACCTAACCTGCACATCTTTGGACTGTGGGAGGAAACCGGATCACCCGGAGGAAACCCACGCAGACATGAGGAGAATGTGCAAACTCCACACAGACAGTGACCCGAGCCGGGAACCGAACCCAGGACCCTGGAGCTGTGAAGCAGCAGTGCTAACCACTGTGCTACCGTGCCGCCCAAATCCTATCTATGTCTCTTTGCAGCCTACAACAGCCCTCCACCTCATCCACTCCTCCACCAATCTTGGTGTCACCAGCAAATTTAGTGATCCACCCTTCAGCCCCCTCCTCTAAGTCATTGATAAAAATCACAAAGAGCAGAGGACCAAGCACTGATCCCTGCGGCACTCCGCTAGCAACCTGCCTCCAATCCGAAAATTTTCCATCCACCATCACCCTCTGTCTTCGATCAGACAGCCAGTTACCTATCCAATCGGCCAACTTTCCCTCTATCCCACACCTCCTTACTTTCTTCTTAAACCTCCCATGGGGGACCTTATCAAACAGCTTACTAAAATCCATGCATATGACATCAACTGCCCGAACTTCATCAACAACATTAGATACCTCCTAAAAAAATTTTGTCAAATTAGTGAGGCACGACTTGACTCTGTCACGATTTAGAGTGATCTTTGGGGATTGTGTCACTATTTAGAGTGATCCTTGGGGATTGTATCACTATTTAAAGTGATCCTTGGGAATTGTGTCACTACTTAGAATGATACTTGTGGATTGTGTCACTATTAATAGTGACCCTTGGGAATTGTGTCACTATTTGGAGTGATCCTTGGGAATTGTGTCACTATTTAGAGTGATCCTTGGGGATTGTGTCACGATTTTGAATGATACTTGTGGATTGTGTCACTATTTAGAGTGACCCTTGGGAATTGTGTCACTATTTGGAGTGATCCTTGGGGATTGTGTCACTATTTAGAGTGATCCTTGGGGATTGTGTCACTATTTAGAGTGATCCTTGGGGATTGTGTCACTACTTAGAGTGATCCTTGGGGATTGTGTCACTCTTTAGAATGTTACTTGTGGATTGTGTCACTATTTAGTGTGACCCTTGGGAATTGTGTCACTATTTGGAGTGATCCTTGTGGATTGTGCCACTATTTAGAGTGACCCTTGGGGATTGTGTCACTATTTAGAGTGATCCATGGGGATTGTGTCGTTATTTAGAGTGATCCTTGGGGATTGTGTCACTATTTAGAGTGATCATTGGGGTTTGTGTCACAATTTGGATGTGGTCCTTGAGGGTTGTGTCAATTTTTAGAGTGATTCTTGGGTATTGCGTCACTATTTAGAGTGATCTTTGGGGATTGTGTCACTATTGAAAGTGACCCTTGGGAATTGTGTTACTATTTAGAGTGATCCTTGGGGATTGTGTCACTATTTAGAGTGAGCCTTGGGGATTGTGTCACTATTGAAAGTGAACCTTGGGGATTGTGTCACTATTTAGAGTGATCCTTGGGGATTGTGTCACTATTGAGAGTGATCCTTGGGGATTGTGTCACTATTGAGAGTGATCCTTGGGAATTGTGTCAGTATTTAGAATGATCCTTGGGGATTGTGTCACTATTTAGAGTGATCCATGGGGATTGTGTCACTATTTAGAGTGATCCTCGGGGATTGTGTCACTATTTAGAGTGATCCTTGTGGTTTGTGTCTCTATTTAGAGTGATCCTTGGGGATTGTGTCACTATTTAGAGTGATCCTTGGGGATTGTGTCACTATTTAGAGTGATTCTTGGGGATTGTGTCACTATTTAGAGAGATCCTTGGGGATTGTGTCACTATTTGGAGTGATCCTTGGGGATTGTGTCACTATTTAGAGTTATCCTTGGGGATTGTGTCACTATTTAGAATGATCCTTGGGGATTGTGTCACTATTTAGAGTGATCCTTGGGGATTGTGTCACTATTTAGAGTGATCCTTGGGGATTGTGTCAGTATTTAGAGTTATCCTTGGGGATTGTGTCACTATTTAGAATGATCCTTGGGGATTGTGTCACTATTTAGAGTGATCCTTGGGGATTGTGTCACTATTTAGAGTGATCCTTGGAGATTGTGTCAGTATTTAGAGTGATCCTGGGGGATTGTGTCACTATTTAGTGTGATCCTTGGGGATTGTGTCACTATTGAGAGAGATCCTCAGGGATTGTGTCACTATTTAGAATGATCCTTGGGGATTGTGTCGCTATTGAGAGCGATCCTTGGGGATTGTGTCAGTATTTAGAGTGATCCTTGGGGATTGTGTCACTATTTAGAGTGATCCTATTTAGAGTGATTTCGGGCGGCACGGTAGCACAGTGGTTAGCACTGCTGCTTCACAGCTCCAGGGTCCCGGGTTCGATTCCCGGCTCGGGTCACTGTCTGTGTGGAGTTTGCACATTCTCCTCGTGTCTGCGTGGGTTTCCTCCGGGTGCTCCGGTTTCCTCCCACAGTCCAAAGATGTGCGGGTTAGGTTGATTGGCCAGGTTAAAAATTGTCCCTTTGAGTCCTGGGATGTGTAGGTTAGAGGAAGCGTGTAATGTATGTGGGGGTAGGGCCTGGGTGGGATTGTGGTCGGTGCAGACTCGATGGGCCGACTGGCCTCCTTCTGCACTGCAGGGTTTCTATGATTTCTATTTAGAGTGATCCTTGGGGATTGTGTCACTATTTAGAGTTATCCTTGGGGATTGTGTCACTATTTTGAGTGATCATTGGGGATTGTGTCACTATTTAGAGTGATCCTTCGGGATTGTGTCAGTACTTAGAGTGATCCTTGGGGATTGTGTCACTATTTGGAGTGATCCTTGGGGATTGTGTCACTATTTAGAGTGATCCTTGGGGATTGTGTCACTATTTAGAGTTATCCTTGGGGATTGTGTCACTATTTAGAGTGATCCTTGGGGATTGTGTCACTATTTAGAGTGATCCTTGTGGATTGTGTCACTATTTAGAGTGATCCTTGGGGATTGTGTCACTATTTAGAGTGATCCTTGGGGATTGTGTCACTATTTAGAGTGATCCCTGGGGATTTTGTCACTATTTAGAGTGATCCTTGGGGATTGTGTCAATATTTAGTGTGATCCTTGGGGATTATCTCAGTATTTAGAGTGATCCTTTGGGATTGTGTCGCTATTTCGAGTGATCCTTGGGGATTGTGTCAGTATTTAGAGTGATCCTTGGGGATTGTGTCGCTCTTTAGAGAGATCCTTGGGGATTGTGTCACTATTTAGAGTGATCCTTGGGGACTGTGTCACTATTTAGATTAATCATTGGGGATTGTGTCACTATTTAGAGTGATCCTTGGGGATTGTGTCATAATTTAGAGTGGTCCTTGGGGATTGTGTCACTATTTAGAGAGATCCTCGGGGATTGTGTCTCTATTTAGAGTGATCCTTGGGGATTGTGTCATTATTTAGAGTGATCCTTGGCCATTGTGTCACTATTTAGAGTGATCCTGGGGGATTGTGTCACTATTTCGAGTGATCCTTGGGGATTGTGTCACTATTTAGAGTGATCATTGTGGATTGTGTCACTATTTAGAGTGATCCTTGTGGTTTGTGTCTCTATTTAGAGTGATCCTTGGGGATTGTGTCACTATTTAGAGTGATTCTTGGGGATTGTGTCACTATTTAGAGAGATCCTTGGGGATTGTGTCACTATTTGGAGTGATCCTTGGGGATTGTGTCACTATTTAGAGTTATCCTTGGGGATTGTGTCACTATTTAGAATGATCCTTGGGGATTGTGTCACTATTTAGAGTGATCCTTGGGGATTGTGTCACTATTTAGTGTGATCCTTGGGGATTGTGTCACTATTGAGAGAGATCCTCAGGGATTGTGTCACTATTTAGAATGATCCTTGGGGATTGTGTCGCTATTGAGAGCGATCCTTGGGGATTGTGTCAGTATTTAGAGTGATCCTTGGGGATTGTGTCACTATTTAGAGTGATCCTATTTAGAGTGATTTCGGGCGGCACGGTAGCACAGTGGTTAGCACTGCTGCTTCACAGCTCCAGGGTCCCGGGTTCGATTCCCGGCTCGGGTCACTGTCTGTGTGGAGTTTGCACATTCTCCTCGTGTCTGCGTGGGTTTCCTCCGGGTGCTCCGGTTTCCTCCCACAGTCCAAAGATGTGCGAGTTAGGTTGATTGGCCAGGTTAAAAATTGTCCCTTTGAGTCCTGGGATGTGTAGGTTAGAGGAAGCGTGTAATATATGTGGGGGTAGGGCCTGGGTGGGATTGTGGTCGGTGCAGACTCGATGGGCCGACTGGCCTCCTTCTGCACTGTAGGGTTTCTATGATTTCTATTTAGAGTGATCCTTGGGGATTGTGTCACTATTTAGAGTTATCCTTGGGGATTGTGTCACTATTTTGAGTGATCATTGGGGATTGTGTCACTATTTAGAGTGATCCTTCGGGATTGTGTCAGTACTTAGAGTGATCCTTGGGGATTGTGTCACTATTTGGAGTGATCCTTGGGGATTGTGTCACTATTTAGAGTGATCCTTGGGGATTGTGTCACTATTTAGAGTTATCCTTGGGGATTGTGTCACTATTTAGAGTGATCCTTGGGGATTGTGTCACTATTTAGAGTGATCCTTGTGGATTGTGTCACTATTTAGAGTGATCCTTGGGGATTGTGTCACTATTTAGAGTGATCCTTGGGGATTGTGTCACTATTTAGAGTGATCCCTGGGGATTTTGTCACTATTTAGAGTGATCCTTGGGGATTGTGTCAATATTTAGTGTGATCCTTGGGGATTATCTCAGTATTTAGAGTGATCCTTTGGGATTGTGTCGCTATTTCGAGTGATCCTTGGGGATTGTGTCAGTATTTAGAGTGATCCTTGGGGATTGTGTCGCTCTTTAGAGAGATCCTTGGGGATTGTGTCACTATTTAGAGTGATCCTTGGGGACTGTGTCACTATTTAGATTAATCATTGGGGATTGTGTCACTATTTAGAGTGATCCTTGGGGATTGTGTCATAATTTAGAGTGGTCCTTGGGGATTGTGTCACTATTTAGAGAGATCCTCGGGGATTGTGTCTCTATTTAGAGTGATCCTTGGGGATTGTGTCATTATTTAGAGTGATCCTTGGCCATTGTGTCACTATTTAGAGTGATCCTGGGGGATTGTGTCACTATTTCGAGTGATCCTTGGGGATTGTGTCACTATTTAGAGTGATCATTGTGGATTGTGTCACTATTTAGAGTGATCCTTGGGGATTGTGTCACTATTTAGAGTGATCCTTGGGGATTGTGTCACTATTTAGAGTGATCCTTGGGTATTGTGTCACTATTTAGAGTGATCCTTGGGGATTGTGTCAGTATTTAGAGTGATTCTGGGGAATTGTGTCACTATTTGGAGTGATCCTTGGGGATTGTGTCACTATTTAGAGAGATCCTCAGGGATTGTGTCACTATTTAGAGTGATGCATGGGGATTGTGTCAGTCTTTAGAGTGATCCTTGGGGATTGTGTCACTATTTAGAATGGTCCTTGGGAATTGTGTCTCTATTTAGAGTGATCCTTGGGGTTTGTGTCACTATTTAGAGTTATCCTTGGGGTTTGTGTCACTATTTAGAGTGACCCTTGGGGATTGTGTCATTATTTAGAGTGATCCTTGGCCATTGTGTCACTATTTAGAGTGATTCTTGGGGATTGTGTCACTATTTAGAGTGATCCTTGGGGATTGTGTCACTATTTAGAGTGATCCTTGGGTATTGTGTCACTATTTCGAGTGATCCTTGGGTATTGTGTCAGTATTTAGAGTGATCCTTGTGGATTGTGTCACTATTTAGAGTGATCCTTGCGGATTGTGTCACTATTTAGAGTGATCCTTGGGGATTGTGTCACTATTTAGAGGGATCCTTGGGGATTCTGTCACTATTTATAGTGATCCTTGTGGATTGTGTCAGTATTTAGAGTGATTCTGGGGAATTGTGTCACTCTTTAGTGTCATCCTTGGGGATTGTGTCACTATTGAGAGAGATCCTCAGGGATTGTGTCACTATTTAGAATAATCCTTGGGGATTGTGTCGCTATTGAGAGTGATCCTTGGGGGTTATGTCAGTATTTAGAGTAATCCTTGGGGATTGTGTCAGTATTCAGAGTGATCTTTGTGGATTGTGCCGCTATTGAGAGTGATCCTTGGGGATTGTGTCAGTATTGAGAGTGATCCTTGGGGATTGTGTCGCTATTGAGAGTGATCCTTGGGGATTGTGTCACTATTGAGAGTGACCCTTGGGGATTATGTCAGTATTTAGAGTAATCCTTGGGGATTGTGTCAGTATTGAGAGTGATCCTTGGGGATTGTGTCACTATTTAGAGGGATCCTTGGGGACTGTGTCACTATTTAGAGTAATCCTTGGGGATTGTGTCACTATTTAGAGTGATCCTTGGGGATTGTGTCAGTATTTAGAGTGATCCTTGGGGATTGTGTCATTATTTTGAGTGATCCTTGAGGATTGTGTCACTATTTAGAGTGATCCTTGGGGATTGTGCCACTATTGGGAGTGATCCTTGGGGATTATGTCAGTATTTCGAGTGATCCTTGGGGATTGTGTCACTATTTAGAGTGATCCTTGGCGATTGTGCCACTATTTGGAGTGATCCTTGGGGATTATGTCAGTATTTCGAGTGATCCTTGGGGATTGTGTCACTATTTAGAGAGATCCTTGGGGATTGTGTCACTATTTAGAGTGATCCTTGGGGATTGTGCCACTATTTAGAGAGATCCTTGGGGATTGTGTCATTATTTAGAGTGATCCTTGGGGATTGTGTCACTATTTAGAGAGATCCTTCGGGATTGTATCACTATTTTGATTGATCCTTGGGGATTGTGTCACTGTGTAGAGAGATCCTTGGGGATTGTGTCAGTATTTAGAGTGATCCTTGGGGATTGTGTCACTATTTAGAGTGATCTTTGGGGATTGTGTCACTATTTAGAGTTATCCTTGTCGATTGTGTCTCTATTCAGGGTGATCCTTGGGGAATGTGTCACTATTTAGAGTGATTGTTGGGGATTGTGTCACTATTTAGACTGATCCTTGGGGTTTGTGCCACTATTTAGAGAGATCCTTGGGGATTGTGTCACTATTTAGACTGTTCCTTCGGGTATTGTGTCACTATTTAGAGTGATCCTTGGGGATTGTGTCACTATTTAGAGTGATCCTTGGGGATTGTGTCACTATTTAGAGTGATCCTTGGGGATTATGTCAGTATTTAGAGTGATCCTTGGGGATTGTGTCAGTATTTAGAACAAGAACAAAGAACAATACAGCACAGGAACAGGCCCTCCAAGCCCGCGCCGCTCCCCGATCCAGGATTGAATGCTGAATCCAGGATCCCCGCCCAATTTTCCAGCCTATCTACATACCAATATCCTATCCACCGAGCTGTCCCTCACAGCTACGATGCTTTGTTCATTACAACCTATTAACTCACCCCCACCCCCCCATTCCAGACCATGTGATCTCCAGGGAGAGGCGAAAACCCAGAGTGAAAAACCCCAGGGCCAATATGGGGAAAGAAAATCTGGGAAATTCCTCTCCGACCCCCTGAGGCGATCGAAACGAGTCCAGGAGATCACAATGGCCCTGATCGGAAAATGCTTCCCAACCCTAGTCATTTCCACTTCCACGAACACCATATGAATTCCCTGCCCCCGAGACAGGTTCCCAACTATCCGCAGTCTCACTCTGTACTGGCACCAGCAAGATGATCATAGAATGAAGCCTTGAAACGAGAAACCAGGAGCAATTAGCCCGCGCCGCTCCCTGGTCCACACTAGACCACTCTTTTGTATCCCTCCATTCCCACTCCGTTCATATAGCTGTCTAGATAAGTCTTAAACGTTCCCAGTGTGTCCGCCTCCACCACCTTGCCCGGCAACACATTCCAGGCCCCCACGACCCTCTGTGTGAAATATGTCCTTCTGATATCTGTGTTAAACCTCCCCCCCTTCACCTTGAACCTATGACCCCTCGTGAACGTCACCACCGACCCGGGGAAAAGCTTCCCACCGTTCACCCTATCTATGCCTTTCATAATTTTATACACCTCTATTAAGTCTCCCCTCATCCTCCGTCTTTCCAAGGAGAACATCCCCAGTTTCCCCAATCTCTCCTCATAACCAAGCCCCTCCATACCAGGCAACATCCTGGTAAACCTCCTCTGTACTCTCTCCAAAGCCTCCACGTCCTTCTGGTAGTGTGGCGACCAGAACTGGACGCAGTATTCCAAATGCGGCCGAACCAACGTTCTCTACATCTGCAACATCAGACCCCAACTTTTATACTCTATGCCCCGTCCTATAAAGGCAAGCATGCCATATGCCTTCTTCACCACCTTCTCCACCTGTGACGTCACCTTCAAAGATGTGTGGACTTGCACACCCAGGTCCCTCTGCGTCTCTTCACCCTTTATGGTTCTTCCATTTATCGTGTAGCTCCTCCCTACATTATTCCCACCAAAATGCATCACTTCGCATTCATCAGGATTGAACTCCATCTGCCATTTCCTTGCCCAAATTTCCAGCCTATCTGTATCCTTCTGTAGCCTCTGACAATGTTCCTTACTATCTGCAAGTCCTGCCAGTTTTGTGTCGTCCGCAAACTTACTGATCACCCCAGTTACTCCTTCTTCCAGATCATTTATATAAATCACAAACAGCAGAGGTCCGAATACAGAGCCCTGCGGTACACCACTAGTCACAGGCCTCCAGCTGGAAAAAGAACCTTCCACTACCACCCTCTGTCTTCTATGACCAAGCCAGTTCTCCACCCATCTAACCACCTCCCCCTTTATCCCATGGGATCCAACCTTTTTCACTAGCCTACCATGAGGGACTTTGTCAAATGCTTTACTAAAGTCCATATAGACAACATCCACGGCCCTTCCTTCGTCAACCATTTTGGTCACTTCTTCAAAAAACACCACCAGGTTAGTGAGGCATGACCTCCCTCTCACAAAACCATGTTGACTATCGTTAATGAGTTTATTCCTTTCTAAATGCGCATACATCCTATCTTTAAGAATCTTCTCCAACAACTTCCCCACCACGGACGTCAAGCTCACCGGCCTATAATTACCCGGGTTATCCTTCCTACCCTTCTTGAATAACGGGACCACATTGGCTATCCTCCAATCCTCTGGGACCTCACCTGTGTCCAGTGACGAGACAAAGATTTGCGTCAGAGGCCCAACGATTTCACCTCTCGTCTCCCTGAGCAGCCTTGGATAGATTCCATCAGGCCCTGGGGATTTGTCAGTCTTTATATTCTCTAACAAACCTAACACTTCCTCCTTTGTAATGGAGATTTTCTCCAACGGTTCCACACTCCCCTCCGAGACACTCCCAGTCAACACATCCCTCTCCTTAGTGAATACCGACGCAAAGTATTCATTTAGGATCTCCCCTACCTCTTTGGGCTTCAAGCATAAGTCCCCACTTTTGTCCCTGAGAGGTCCGATTTTTTCCCTAACAACCCTTTTGTTCCTAACGTATGAATAAAATGCCTTGGGATTCTCTTTAATCCTGTCTGCCAAGAACATTTCGTGACCCCTTTTTGCTCTTCTAATTCCCCGTTTGAGTATTTTCCTACTTTCATTATACTCCTCCAGAGCTCCCTCCGTTTTTAGCTGCTTGGACCTAACATACGCCTCTCTTTTCCTTTTGATCAGTCCCTCAATTTCCCTGGTTATCCACGGTTCTCTAATCCTACCCTTCCTATCCTTCTTTTTTACAGGCACATGCTTGTCCTGTAGCCCTAACAACCGTTCCTTAAAAGACTGCCACATACCAGATGTGGATTTACCCTCAAACAGCCTCTCCCAATCAAGAGCTGCCAATTTCTGCCTGATCCCAATAAAGTTAGCCTTCCCCCAATCCAACACCTTACCCTTGGGACACCACTCATCCTTTTCCATCACTATCCTAAAGCTAACAGAATTGTGGTCACTATTTGCCACATGTTCCCCAACCAAAACTTTGAAGACCTGACCGGACTCATTCCCCAGTACCAGGTCCAGTATAGCCCCCTCTCTAGTCGGGCTGTCCACATATTGTTCCAACGAACCCTCCTGTACACATTTTACAAATTCCTCCCCATCCAGAGTCCCTGCCCTCAGCGATTTCCAGTCTATACCAGGGAAATTGAAGTCTCCCACTACAACAACCCTATATTTCCTGCACCTATCCAGTGTCTCCTGACATATCCATTCTTCCCCTTCCCTTGGGCTGTTGGGGGGCCTGTAGTACACCCCCAACATAGTGACTGCGCCTTTCCTGTTTCTCAGGCGTGTCACTATTTAGAGTGTTCCTTGGGAATTGTGTCACTATTTAGAGTGAACCTAGGAGATTGTGTCACTATTTAGAGTTATCCATGGGGATTCTGTCACTATTTAGAGTGATCCTTGGGGATTGTGTCACTATTTAGAGTGATCCTTGTGGATTGTGTCACTATTTAGAGTGATCCTTGGGGATTGTGTCACTATTTAGAGTGATCCTTGGGGATTGTGTCACTATTTAGAGTGATCCTTGGGGATTTTGTCACTATTTAGAGTGATCCTTGGGGATTGTGTCATTATTTAGAGTGATCCTTGGGGATTGTGTCACTATTTCGAGTGATCCTTGGGGATTGTGTCAGTATTTAGAGTGATCCTTGGGGATAGTCTCATTATTTTGAGTGATCCTTGAGGATTGTGTCACTATTTAGAGTGATCCTTGGGGATTGTGCACTATTTGGAGTGATCCTTCAGGATTATGTCAGTATTTCGAGTGATCCTTGGGGATTGTATCACTATTTAGAGTGATCCTTGGGGATTGTGCCACTATTTGGAGTGATCCTTGGGGATTATGTCAGTATTTTGAGTGATCCTTGGGGATTGTGTCACTATTTAGAGAGATCCTTGGGGATTGTGTCATTATTTAGACTGATCCTTGGGGATTGTGTCACTATTTAGAGAGATCCTTGGGGATTGTGTCTCTATTGAGGGTGATCCTTGGGGATTGTGTCATTATTTAGAGAGATCGTTGGGGATTGTGTCACTATTTAGAGTGATCCTTGTGGATTGTGTCACGATTTAGACTGTTCCTTCGGGTATTGTGTCACTATTTAGAGTGATCCTTGGGGATTGTGTCACTATTTAGAGTGATCCTTGGGGATTCTGTCTCTATTGAGAGTGATCCTTGGGGATTGTGACACTATTTATAGTGATCCTTGGGGATTGTGTCAGCATTTAGAATGATCCTGGTGGATTCTGTCTCTATTGAGAGTGATCCTTGGGGATTGTGTCACTATTTAGACTGATCCCTGGGGATTGTGCCACTATTTAGAGAGATCCTTGGGGATTGTGTCATTATTTAGTGAGGTCCTTGTGGATTGTGTCTCTCTTTAGAGTGATCCTTGGGGATTGTGTCACCATTTAGGGTGATCGTTGGGGATTGTGAATCGTGTGGAGGTCGTAGAAGGTCTGCAGAGAGATTTGGACAGGCTGAGTGGGTGGGCGAGGATCTGGCAGATGGAGTATAACGTTAACAAATGCGAGGTTATTCACTTTGGAGGAAATAATAGAAAATTGGATTTTTATCCAAATGGAAAAAAATTACAACATGCTACTGTGCAAAGGGACCTGGGGGTCCTTGTGCATGAGATGCAAAAACCCAGTCTGCAGTTGCAAATGGTGATCAAGAAGGCAAATGGGATGTTGGCCTATACCGCAAGGGGATAGAATATAAAAGCAGAGATGTCTTGCTGCATCTGTACAGGGCATTGGTGAGGCCGCAGCTGGAATACTCTGAGCAGTATTGGTCCTCTTATTTGTGGAAGGATATATTGGCCTTGGAGGGAGTGCAGGGAAGGATCACCAGGTTGATACCAGAGACGAGGGGTGTTTATTATGAGGAGAGACGGAGCAGATTGGGTTTGTATTCGTTGAAATTTAGTAGGCTGAGGGGGGTTCTTATAGAGACCTATAAGATAATGAAGGGGCTGGATAGGGTAGAGGTGGAGAGATTCTTTCCACTTGGAAAGGAAACTAGAACTAGAGGGCACATCCTCAAAATAAAGGGGGGTCAGTTTAGGACAGAGTTGAGGAGGAACTTCTTCTCTCAGAGGATGGTGAATCTCTGGAATTCTCTGCCCACTGAAGTGGTGTAGGCTACCTCGTTGAATATGTTTAAATCACGGATAGATGGATTCCTGATCGGTAAGGGAATTAGGGGCTGTAGGGATCAGGCGGGTCGGTGGAACTGATCCACTTCAGATCAGCCATGATCTTATTGAATGGTGGGGCAGGGTCGAGGAACTAGATGGCCTACTCCTGCTCCTATTTCTTATGTTCTTATGTTCTTATGATTGTGTCACTATTTAGAGTGATCCTTGGGGATTGTGTCACGATTTAGAGTGATCCTTGGGGATTGTGTCACTATTTAGAGTGATCCTTGCGGACTGTGTCACTATTTAGAGTGATCCTTGGGGATTGTGTCTCTATTGAGAGTGATCCTTGGGGATTGTGTCACTATTTAGAGTGATCCTTGGGGATTGAGTCACTATTTAGAGTGATCCTTGGGGATTGTGACACTATTTATAGTGATCCTTGGGGATTGTGTCAGCATTTAGAATGATCCTGGTGGATTCTGTCTCTATTGAGAGTGATCCTTGGGGATTGTGTCACTATTTAGACTGATCCTTGGGGATTGTGCCACTATTTAGAGAGATCCTTGGGGATTGTGTCATTATTTAGTGAGGTCCTTGTGGATTGTGTCTCTCTTTAGAGTGATCCTTGGGGATTGTGTCACCATTTAGGGTGATCGTTGGGGATTGTGAATCGTGTGGAGGTCGTAGAAGGTCTGCAGAGAGATTTGGACAGGCTGAGTGGGTGGGCGAGGATCTGGCAGATGGAGTATAACGTTAACAAATGCGAGGTTATTCACTTTGGAGGAAATAATAGAAAATTGGATTTTTATCCAAATGGAAAAAAATTACAACATGCTACTGTGCAAAGGGACCTGGGGGTCCTTGTGCATGAGATGCAAAAACCCAGTCTGCAGTTGCAAATGGTGATCAAGAAGGCAAATGGGATGTTGGCCTATACCGCAAGGGGATAGAATATAAAAGCAGAGATGTCTTGCTGCATCTGTACAGGGCATTGGTGAGGCCGCAGCTGGAATACTCTGAGCAGTATTGGTCCTCTTATTTGTGGAAGGATATATTGGCCTTGGAGGGAGTGCAGGGAAGGATCACCAGGTTGATACCAGAGACGAGGGGTGTTTATTATGAGGAGAGACGGAGCAGATTGGGTTTGTATTCGTTGAAATTTAGTAGGCTGAGGGGGGTTCTTATAGAGACCTATAAGATAATGAAGGGGCTGGATAGGGTAGAGGTGGAGAGATTCTTTCCGCTTGGAAAGGAAACTAGAACTAGAGGGCACATCCTCAAAATAAAGGGGGGTCAGTTTAGGACAGAGTTGAGGAGGAACTTCTTCTCTCAGAGGATGGTGAATCTCTGGAATTCTCTGCCCACTGAAGTGGTGTAGGCTACCTCGTTGAATATGTTTAAATCACGGATAGATGGATTCCTGATCGGTAAGGGAATTAGGGGCTGTAGGGATCAGGCGGGTCGGTGGAACTGATCCACTTCAGATCAGCCATGATCTTATTGAATGGTGGGGCAGGGTCGAGGAACTAGATGGCCTACTCCTGCTCCTATTTCTTATGTTCTTATGTTCTTATGATTGTGTCACTATTTAGAGTGATCCTTGGGGATTGTGTCACTATTTAGAGTGATCCTTGGGGATTGTGTCACTATTTAGAGTGATCCTTGGGGACTGTGTCACTATTTAGAGTGATCCTTGGGGATTGTGTCTCTATTGAGAGTGATCCTTGGGGATTGTGTCACTATTTAGAGTGATCCTTGGGGATTGAGTCACTATTTAGAGTGATCCTTGGGGATTGTGTCACTATTGAGAGTGATCCTTGGGGATTGTGTCTCTATTTATGTGATCCTTGAGGATTGTATCACTATTTAGAGTGAACCTTGGGGTTTGCGTCACTATTTCGAGTGATCCCTTTGTATTGTGTCACTATTTAGAGTGATCCTTGGGGATTGCGTCACTTTTTAGAGTGATCCCTTTGGATTGTGTCACTATTTAGAGTGATCCTTGGAGATTGTGTCACTAATTAGAGTGATCCTTGGGGATTGTGTCTCTATTTAGAGTGATCCTTGGGGATTGTGTCACTATTTAGCGTCATCCTTGAGAATGGTAGGGTTCTGAAGACTGTGGAGGAACAGAGAGATCTTGGGGTCCATATCATAGAACATAGAACATAGAACATTACAGCGCAGAACAGGCCCTTCGGCCCACGATGTTGCACCGACCAGTTAAAAAAAAACTGTGACCCTCCAACCTAAACCAATTTCTTTTCGTCCATGAACCTATCTACGGATCTCTTAAACGCCCCCAAACTAGGCGCATTTACAACTGATGCTGGCAGGGCATTCCAATCCCTCACCACCCTCTGGGTAAAGAACCTACCCCTGACATCGGTTCTATAACTACCCCCCCTCAATTTAAAGCCATGCCCCCTCGTGCTGGATTTCTCCATCAGAGGAAAAAGGCTATCACTATCCACCCTATCTAAACCTCTAATCATCTTATATGTTTCAATAAGATCCCCTCTTAGCCGCCGCCTTTCCAGCGAAAACAATCCCAAATCCCTCAGCCTCTCCTCATAGGATTTCCCCTCCATACCAGGCAACATCTCGTGATGGGAGATTTTAATTTCCCAAACATAGATTGGAATATCCCTAGGGCTAGGGGTTTGGATGGAGAGGAGTTTGTTAGGTGTGTCCAGGAGAGTTTCCTGACACAGTATGTGGATAAGCCTACTAGAGGAGAGGCTGTTCTTGATCTGGTGCTGGCTAATGAACCTGGACAGGTGGAGGATCTCTCGGTGGGTGAGCATCTTGGGGATAGCGATCATAATTCTATCTCCTTCACGATAGCATTGGAAAGAGATAGGGTCAGGCAGGCTAGGAAAGTGTTTCTCTGGAGTAAAGGGAAATACAGTGTCATCAGGGAGGAAATTAGACGGGTAAATTGGAAGGAGGCATTCTTGGGGAAAAGTACCGAAGGAAAGTGGAGGATTTTCAAGGAATGTTTGTCTGGAGCTCTGCATGACAACGTTCCGATGAGACAGGGGGGTGTTGGTAGGGTACGGGAACCGTGGTGCACGAAGGTTGTGATGAACCTGGTAAATAAGAAAAGAGAGGCGTACAGAAGGTTCAGAGAGCTAGGAGGTGTTAAGGATTTAGAGGAGTATACGCGATGTAGGAAGGAGCTTAAGAAGGAAATTAGGAGAGCGAGAAGGGGTCATGAGAAGACCTTGGCGGGTAAGATTAAGGAGAATCCCAAGGCTTTCTACAAATATGTCAAGAGTAAAAGGATGAGATGTGAAGGCATAGGACCCTTAAAAGGTGAAGGGGGAAAAGTTTGTGCGGAACCGTTAGAAATGGCGGAGGTGCTTAATGAATACTTTACCTCGGTATTCACGGTGGAAAGGGATCTGGGTGGTTGTACTGCTGGATTGCGGAGGACAGAAAGGATCGAGCATGTGGACATAAAGAAAGAGGATGTGTTGGAACTATTGAATGGCATCAAGGTTGGTAAGTCGCCGGGACCGGATGGGATGTACCCCAGGTTACTGTGGGAGGCGAGGGAGGAGATTGCGGAGCCTTTGGCGATGATCTTTGCATCGTCGATGGAGACGGGAGAGGTTCCGGAGGATTGGAGGATTGCGGATGTGGTCCCTATATTCAAGAAAGGGAACAGGGACAGCCCGGGAAATTACCGACCGGTGAGTCTAACCTCAGTGGTTGGTAAGTTGATGGAGAGGATCCTGAGAGACAGGATTTATGATCATCTAGAGAAGTTTAGTATGATCAAAAGTAGTCAGCACGGCTTTGTCAGGGGCAGGTCGTGCCTTACGAGCCTGGTTGAGTTCTTTGAAAATGTGACCAAGCACATTGACGAAGGAAGAGCGGTGGATGTGGTCTATATGGACTTCAGCAAAGCGTTCGATAAGGTCCCCCATGCAAGACTTCTTGAGAAAGTGAGAGGGCATGGGATCCAAGGGGCTGTTGCCTTGTGGATCCAGAACTGGCTTGCCTGCAGAAGGCAGAGAGTGGCTGTGGAGGGGTCTTTCTCTGCATGGAGGTCAGTGACCAGTGGAGTGACCCAGGGATCTGTTCTGGGACCCTTGCTGTTTGTCATTTTCATAAATGACCTGGATGAGGAAGTGGAGGGATGGGTTGGTAAGTTTGCTGACGACACCAAGGTAGGTGGTGTTGTGGATAGTTTGGAGGGATGTCAGAAGTTGCAGCGAGACATAGATAGAATGCAAAACTGGGCGGAGAAGTGGCAGATGGACTTCAACCCGGATAAGTGTGTAGTGATCCATTTTGGCAGATCCAATGGGATGGAGCAGCAGTATAAAATGAAGGGTACCATTCTTAGCAGTGTAGAGGATCAGAAGGACCTTGGGGTCCGGGTCCATAGGACTCTTAAATCGGCCTCGCAGGTGGAGGATGCGGTCAAGAAGGCGTATGGCGTACTAGCCTTCATTAATCGAGGGATTGAGTTTAGGAGTCGGGAGATAATGCTGCAGCTTTATAGGACCCTGGTTAGACCCCACTTGGAGTACTGCGCGCAGTTCTGGTCACCTCATTACAGGAAAGATGTTGAAGCCATTGAAAGGGTGCAGAGGAGATTTACAAGGATGTTGCCTGGATTGGGGGGCATGCCTTATGAGGATAGGTTGAGGGAGCTTGGTCTCTTCTCCCTGGAGAGACGAAGGATGCTGACCTGATAGAGGTTTACAAGATGTTGAGGGGTCTGGATAGGGTGGACTCTCAGAGGCTATTTCCAAGGGCTGAAATGGTTGCTACGAGAGGACACAGGTTTAAGGTGCTGGGGGGTAGGTACAGGGGGGATGTCAGGGGTAAGTTTTTCACTCAGAGGGTGGTGGGTGAGTGGAATCGGCTGACGTCGGTGGTGGTGGAGGCAAACTCGTTGGGGTCTTTTAAGAGACTTCTGGATGAGTACATGGGATTTAATGGGATTGAGGGCTATAGATAGGCCTAGAGGTGGGGATGTGATCGGCGCAACTTGTGGGCCGAAGGGCCTGTTTGTGCTGTGACTTTCTATGTTCTATGTTCTATGTTAAACCTCCTCTGCACCCTCTCCAAAGCCTCCACATCCTTCCTGTAATGTGGGGACCAGAACTGCACACAGTACTCCAAGTGCGGCCGCACCAGAGTTGTGTACAGTTGCAACATAACGCTACGACTCCTAAATTCAATCCCCCTACCAATAAACGCCAAGACACCATATGCCTTCTTAACAACCTTATCTACTTGATTCCCAACTTTCACAGATCTCTAAAGGTTGCACTCAAGTGGACAGAGCTGTGAAGAAGGCCTCGAGTGTGTTACCTTTTATTAACAGGGGGTTGGAGTTTAAGAGCCGTGGGGTTATGTTGTAACTATACAGCACCTTGGTGAGACCACATTTCGAATATTATGTGCAGTTCTGGTCACCTCACTATAAGAAGGATGTGGAAGCGCTGGAAAGAGTGCAGAGGAGACTTACCAGGATGCTGCCTGGTTTGGAGGGTAGGTCTTATGAGGAAAGGTTGAGGGAGCGAGGGCTGTTCTCTCTGGAGCGGAGGAGGCTGAGGGGAGACTTAATAGAGGTTTATAAAATGATGAAGAGGATAGATAGAGTGAATGTCCAAAGACTATTTCCTCGGGTGGATGGAGCTATTACAAGGGGGCATAACTATAGGGTTCGTGGTGGGAGATATAGGAAGGATATCAGAGGTAGGTTCTTTACGCAGAGAGTGGTTGGGGTGTGGAATGGACTGCCTGCAGTGATAGTGGAGTCAGACACTTTTGGAACATTTAAGCGGTTATTGGATAGGCACATGGAGCACGCCAGGATGATAGGGAATGGGATAGCTTGATCTTGGTTTCACATAAAGCTCGGCACAACATCGTGGGCCGAAGGGCCTGTTCTGTGCTGTACTGTTCTATGTTCTATGTCCTATAAAACTCCAATGCCTTCGACAAATGCAGCAAAACATCCCTATTTCTCTCCTCAAATCCTCTCGCTGTGAAGGCCAACATCCCATTTGCCTTTGTTACTGCCTGCTGTGCCTGTTTGCTTACTTTCAGTGACTGATGCATGAGGACACCAAGGTCTCGCTGACTATCCAGCTCTCAATTTACATCCGTTCAAGTAATAACCTGTGTTCTTATTATTGCTGCCAAAGTGGATCACCTCACACTGAGTCACATTATACTGCATCTTCCATGCAGATGCCCACACACAAATCCTCTCCAAATCACGCTGAAGCATCTCTCCATCCTGCCCATTTTAACCTTCCACAACAGTTTATTTTCATACTCTGATTTTTTTCCCTTCTTAATCAATGCCTTTCTTGAATTTGGATAAGGAACCTCAATCACATCCTCCCATAGGTTGGATTTATAAACAGCGACTCTGTAACTGGGGGTGAATCCGTGCTGTTGTGTTTTACCCTTTCATCAATTCACATCGACTCTTTTGTTTTCTATCTGGCTGCTAACACGTTGCGTTTGGCGTGTCTGTGGGATCCTGCTGTGCAGGATGGCCAGCAGGATTTCTGACATGACTCTGGAACGTTAATGTTCCCCTCAAATCCACCCTAAATCCACTGCTCCTGGATATTGACCCCTCTGCTAAGAGGAAAAAGTTTCTTCTTAACTCTCCTATCTTTGTCCCTCATTATTTTGTAACCACAATGAGGTCCACGCTCCACGTTCACTGTTCTGAAGAAAACAACCCCAGCCTCACCATCCTGTCTTCACTGCAGAAACACTCCAGCCCAGGAAACATCCCGGTGAATCCCTCTTCCGTCCCTCGCTGGGAAATCACATCCTTCTTCTAGTGAGGCCACTGGAACTCCTCACTGTCCTCCAGCTGAGGCTCAATGAGGGTTTTATACAGCTCCATCACAACCTCCCTGCTCCTATCTCCTACACCTCGGCTAATAAAGACAACTGTCATGTCTGCCTTCTTAACCATCACAGCATCAGAAGTTAACCACAGGATTGGAAAGCAGCAGATGGTTTCTGTTATTATTGTGTTTAAATCAGGAAAGAAACAACATTCCAAAGATCAATGGTCCAGTCTCAACATCAACAGTCTGAACATGAAGAATTGAACCAACTCCAAAAGAGTCAAACAAATCAAGTAACACAGGCTGTGATAAAGAGAGCTCAGCACATATTCACTGGGAGGTTGAGTTCTTCGTATAAAAGTCCGTTCCCTGGGGGGGTTCGACCTCTTTGTTCGACTGGAACATAAAAAGCCGGCCGCACTCTACAGCGGGCAGCGTCGGGAGCGGGCAGTGGACTGAGTGGGAAGCAGAGTGAGAGCTGGAAGGGCTTTGGCTCGCAGGGCTTAGGCGGAAGCGGGCGACACAGGACAGGTTAAAATTCATTCTGTTACCCTTCAATTTTGAATCCTTGTTCTTTCCCAGTGCACTCTGAGGAAGGGGAAAAAGGGTTCAGTGTTCCATTGGAGCAATTCTTTTTCTTTGTAGCAGTAAGTTATATGGAGGGGATGGAAGTGAAGGCAGTGCAATGTTCCTCCTGCAGAATGTTTGAGGTGAGGGACACCGTCAGTGTCCCTGCTGATTACACCTGTGGGAGGTGCACCCATCTGCAGCTCCTCCAAGACCGCGTTAGGGAGCTGGAGTTGGATGAGCTTAGGGTCATCAGGGAGGCAGAGAGGGCCATAGACACAAGCTTCAGGGATATAGTTGCTCCAGGGAATGAAAATAGATGGGTGACAGTGAGAGGGGCTGGGAGGAAGCAGTCGGTGCGGGGATCCCCTGTGGTCGTTCCCCTTAGCAACAAGTATTCCACTTTGGATACAGGTGAGGGGGGCGACCTACCAGTGGTGAGCCGCAGTGACCAGATCGCCAGCGCTGAGTCCGTCCCTGTGGCTCAGAAGGGAAAGGGGGAGAGCGGTAGAGCTATAGTTATTGGGGCCTCGTTTGTTCGAGGGATAGATAGGAGGTTCTGTGGCAACAAGAGTGACTCACGGATGGTATGTTGCCTCCCGGATGCCAGGGTCCGTGACATCTCCGACCGTGTCTTCAGGATTCCAAAGGGGGAGGGGGAACAGTCACAAGTCGTGGTGCACGTCGACACCAAAGACATCGGTAAGAGAGGGGACGGGGACTTAAAACAGGAATTCAGGGAGCTTGGGTGGAAGCTGAGAGCCAGGACAAAACAGGTTGTCATCTCTGGTATGTTGCCGGTGCCACGGGATAGCGAGTTGAGGAACAGGGAGAGAGTGTAGTTAAACACATGGATGCAGGGTGGTGTAGGAGGGAGGGTTTCAGCTATGTGGATAATTGGAACACTTTCTGGGGAAGGTGGGACCTGTACCAACAGGACGGGGTGCACCTGAACCAGAGGGGGACCAATATCCTGGGAGGGACATTTGCTACGGCTCTTCGGGGGGGGGGGGGGGGGGGTTTAAACTAATTTTTCAGGGGGATGGGAAAAGGAGTTGTAGTCCAGAGGTCAGTGAGTGCAGTGAGGTACTGGGAAGGGTATCATGGTCAAAGGTGGGTCCCAGCAGACAAGAAGGTGGGTTGAAGTGTGTCTACTTCAATGCAAGGAGCATCCGAAATAAGGTAGGTGAACTTGGGGCGTGGATTGGTACTTGGGACTACGATGTTGTGGCCATTACGGAGACATGGGTAGAACAAGGACAGGAATGGTTGTTGGAAGTTCCGGGGTATAGATGTTTCAGTAAGTGTAGGGTAGCTGGTAAAAGAGGTGGAGGAGTGGCACTGTTAATCAAGGAGAGTGTAACGGCTGCAGAAAGGCATTTTGAAGGGGATCTGCCTACAAAGGTAATATGGGCTGAGGTTAGGAATAGGAAAGGAGCGGTCACGTTGTTAGGAGTTTACTATAGGCCCCCAAATAGTAATAGAGATGTGGAGCAAGAAATTGCGAAGCAGATTATGGATAGGAGTGGGGGTCACAGGGTAGTTGTCATGGGGGACTTTAACCTTCCAAATATTGATTGGAACCTTTATAGGTCGAATAGTTTGGATGGGGCAGTTTTTGTGCAGTGTGTGCAGGAGGGGTTCCTGACACAATATGTGGATAGGCCGACAAGCGGTGGGGCCACATTGGATTTGGTACTGGGAAATGAACCGGGACAAGTGTTGGTTTGGTTGTGGGAGAGCACTTTGGATATCGTGACCACAATTCCGTGTCTTTTGTTATTGCAATGGAGATGGTGAGGGCCGTAGGGAAGGGCATTGTTTACAATTGGGGGAGAGGTAATTATGATCCAATCAGGCGGGAATTAGGAAGCATAGGATGGGAACAAAAATTGTCAGGCAAAGGCACTAATGATAAGTGGAACTTTTTCAAGGAACAAATACTGCGTGTCCTTGATAGGTATGTCCCTGCCAGGCAGAGAGGAAATGGCCGAGTGAGGGAACCATGGTTCACAGAAGAGGTGGAATGTCTTGTCAAGAGGAAGAAGGAAGCGTATGTTAGGTTGAGAAAACAAGGTTCAGTTGGCTCGATGGAGGGTTACAAGTTAGCAAGAAATGAGCTGAAAAAGGGGCTTAGGAGAGCTAGGAGGGGGCATGAGAAGTCCGTGGTGGGTCGGATCAAGGAAAACCCCAAGGCTTTTTACTCTTATGTGAGGAATAAAAGAATGACCAGGGTGAGGTTGGGGCCGGTCAAGGACGGTCGTGGGAATTTGTGCATGGAGTCAGAAGAGATAGGAGAGGTGATGAATGAATACTTTTCTTCGATGTTCACCAAGGAGAGGGGCCATGTTTTTGAGGAAGAGAGGGTGTCACAGGCTGATAGGCTGGAGGAAGTAGATGTTTGGAGGGAAGATGTACTAGCAATTTTGAATAAACTGAAAGTTGATAAGTCCCCTGGGCCTGATGAAATATATCCTAGGATTCTTTGGGAGGCAAGGGATGAGATAGCAGAGCCCTTGGCATTGATCTTTGGGTCCTCACTGTCCACGGGGGTGGTGCCAGAGGACTGGAGAATGGCGAATGTTGTTCCTCTTTTTTAGAAAGGGAATAGAAATGACCCTGGTAATTATAGACCGGTTAGTCTTACTTTGGTGGTCGGTAAGTTGATGGAAAAGGTCCTTAGGGATAGGATTTACGACCATTTAGAAAGATGCAGCTTAATCCGGGATAGTCAGCATGGATTTGTGAAGGGCAAGTCTTGCCTCACAAATTTGATAGAATTTTTTGAGGAGGTAACTAAGTGTGTTGATGAAGGTAGTGCAGTTGATGTCATATCCATGGATTTGAGTAAGGCTTTTGATAAAGTCCTCCACGGTCGGCTGATGAAGAAAGTAAGGATGTGTGGGATAGAGGGAAGTTTGGCCGATTGGATAGGTAACTGGCTATCTCACAGAAGACAGAGGGTGGTGGTGGTTGGAAAATTTTCGGACTGGAAACCGGTGACCAGCGGAGTGCCACAGGGATCAGTGCTTGGTCCTCTGCTATTTGTAATTTTTATAACTGACTTGGAGGAGGGGGCTGAAGGGTGGATCAGTAAATTTGCTGATGACACCAAGATTGGTGGAGTAGTGGATGAGTTCTATGTTCTAAGATCATTCTTGACAGATTTAGTTGAATTATTTGAGTAATAATCTGGAATAATCGATGAGATTAATATGATTCATGTCAGACACCTTGAGTTTCTAAATTTCTGAAGTAAGTTAACACTGAACAGAGTGGTGAGTAATCTCAGAGCAAGTGGAGTAAGAGGACAAGCACCAGAGTGGACAACAAGTTGGCTCCAAAGACAGAACACAGTGAATCGGAGTTAATGGGATTTACTCTGATTGCTGCTGTGGCTGAATGGAGTTTTAACTTTTAATATCCTGAAAGATCTTCAATCCAACAAACCTGGCTTCTTGGTTAAAGTTGTTTTTTTCACTATGTTGAATTTCCTTGTGGTCAGCGGCCTGGAATTTGACAAAGGACAGGAGGTGTCACATTCAACAGCTTGTCCCTGGCAGGGATGAGGTCTGATGTGGAGATGCCGGCGTTGGACTGGGGTAAACACAGTAAGAAGTTTAACAACACCAGGTTAAAGTCCAACAGGGATGAGGTCTGTACAGACTTCTGGGAGACACTCTTCCTCATATGACCATTGGAATGCAAACAATATGCACTGAGATGATGAGGCCTCAAGTGACCAATGATGCTATTCTGGTTGGATATGATTGGCCGAATCGAACGATGCAATTGGGGTTCAGATTAATGAATGGGCTGGTTACCAAGGAACGTTTGGAATTTTAACTCTGCTAACACAAATAGCTTGTTCAGAAAGGCAGTGTGAAGAACCCAGGAACCAAGCTCACAAGGAGAGACAACATCTGGAAGGAGCAGAGAACAAGTGACTGATTCTATTTAACAACAAAATCCTGACCAGGTTTTAATTCCAAGTGGAAATCAACCTTAAGTTAGGTTAAGTAACAGATAATGAGAATTTGGTTTATGTATTGCAAGTATTTGCTGTTGTTTAAGTAGCTATAGAATAAAGGACATTGTGTTTAAGTATTTAAAGTCGACTTTATGTCTTTATTCGCGACAGAGGGTAAAACACACAGGTTTGGACAACACTGGAAGGTGAGAAGTGGTTTTCCACAAGGATCAGCGCTGGGATCAATGTCTTTCACTATTTACATCAACAATATGGGATCAGGAAACACAATTATAACTTCAATATTTATGAAATAATCCAAATTGAGAATGAGAATAACCATCGTGGAAGAATGCAACTAAATACAATAACACAACAATAATAAATTATAAGCATGTAAATTGGATATTCGAATTGGAAATAAATTCCATGAAACTCAGTCATCAGAACATTATGTTTCCGAACCATATAGAAATCAAAAGTGTCTGCATTATTTCCAGGAGTTTAAGGATTCAGGGATCAAATTGACAGAAAGTTTGAGGCAGCAACACAGCTTCAAAGGAACCATATCAATCAGGAAAGAAAATCAGTGGAGTTCATTTCTAGATTCATACAAATGTGGACAACTTACAATTGTTTTTGGAAAAAGCAGAGAATTCTGCTGGGTTTTTGTGTTGTTTAAATGTCAGGAATTAGCTGACGCTTGTTCCTTTTCAATAGAAGACAGAGCTATCGAGACATTTCACATCATTCACTGACAAAGAAACATTAAAAACTAAAACTAAATCAAACTTCTCCTGTTTTTAAACTCTTCCAAAATCAAAGATGGAGGCAGCTCCATGAGATGGAGATTTCACTCACAATGTACAAGATTTCACTCAACCCAATAGTTTCATTGATCAGTGTGCCCTTGAGTTCCTTACGGAAGTATTTCTATTCATGAAAACGATTAAAATGGATGAGCATAAATTGCAAAATTCCATGAATCAAAAATCTGGAACTACTTAATTTCCAAAATAATATTCCATCCCTCAATCTACTGCAGCTCAACAACAATGGGACTTCTCAGAAAATTCAGACCCTGCAGCAGATCCAAACACATCACCTCTTAGTGGGAGAGAGGGGATGAGGGAGAGAGGGAGGGGGCCAGGGAGGGAGAGAGGGCGCGAGGGAGGGAGAGAGGGGGCGAGGGTGGGAAGAAAAAGGGCAAGGCTGGGACAGTCGGGGCGACTAAGGGAGAGTCACAGAGTTGAAGAGGTTTACAGCATGGAACCAGGCCTTTCGGACCAACTTGTCCATGCCGCCCTTCTTTTTAAACCCCGAAATCTCTTTGTTCTGTCACTCTATCCAACGCTCTGCCATTCACTGAATAAGTCCTGCCCTGGTACAATCTACCAAAATGCATCACCTGACATTGATCTAAATTCAACTCCATCTGCGATTTGTCAGCTCACTGGCCCAATTGACCAAGATCCCGTTGCATTTCGAGGTAACCTTCTTCACTGTCCACTATGCCACCAATCTTGGTGTCATCTGCAAACTTACTAACCATGCCTCCCTATCTTCTCATCTAAATCGTTAATATAAATGACAAATAACAGTGGACCCAGCACCAATCCCCGAGGCACTCCGCTGGTCACAGGCCTCCAGTGTGAAAACCAAACCTTTACAGCCACCCTCTGTCTTCTGTCAGCAAGCCAATTTTGTTTCCATTCAGCTACCTCAGACTGGATCCCGTGAGATTTAACATTACTCAACAACTTACCATGAGGTACCTTGTCAAAGGCCTTGCTAAAGTCCATGTAGACAACATCAACTGTACTGCCCTCATCTACCTCCTTGGTTACCCTTTCAAAAAACTCAATCAAATTTATGAGACATGATTTTCCACTCACAAAGCCATGCTGACTGTTCCTAATCAGTCCATGCGTCTCTAAATGCCTATAGATCCTGTCTCTCAAAATACCTTCCAAAAACTGACCCACCACAGATGTGAGGCTCACCGGCCTGTAGCACCCAGGCTTTTCCCTGCAGCCCTTTTTAAACAAAGGCACAACATTTGCCACCCTCCAATCTTCAGGCATCTCACATGTGATTATCAATGATTCAAATGTCTCTGCTCGGGGAACCGCAATTTCCTCCCTAGCCTCCCACAACGTCCTGGGATATACCTCATCAGGGAATTTATCGACCTTGATGTGCTTTAAGACTTCCAGCACCTCCTTCTCCGTTATAGGTACATTCCTCAAGACATCACTATTTATTTCCCCAAGCTCCCTCACATCCATACTTTTCTCAACAGTGAATAATGATGAGGAATATTCATTTAGGATCTCCCCAACTCTTGTGGATCCGGACATAGATGACCCTGTTGACCTTAGTGAGACACAACTCTCTCCCTAGTTACTCTTTTGGTCTTTATGTATTTGTAGAAGCTCTTTGGATTCTCCTTTGACTTGTCTGCCAAAACAATCTTGTGTACCCTTTTTGCCCCCCTGATTTCTCTCAACTCTACTCCTTAACCCCTATTCTCTTCAAGGGATTCACTCGATCAAGCTGCCTATGCATGTCATGGTCTCCTTCTTCTTCTTGACCAGGACCTCAAGAACCCCAGTCATCCAGGGTTCCCTACTTCTACCAGCCTTGCCCTTCACTCCAAGTGGAATGTGCTTACCCTGAACCCTGGTTAAAACACTTTTGAAAGCCTGCCACTTATCAGGCATCCCTTTGCCGTCCCACAGACTCCCCCAATTCACTTTTGAAAGTTCCTGCCTGATACCATCAAAATTGGCCTTGCCCCAATTTAGAATTTTAAACTTTGGGCCAGACCTTTCATTCCCCATAGCTATCTTAAAACTAATGGAATTATGGTCACTGGTCCCAAAGTGATCCCTCACTAACACTTCTGTCACCTGCTTTTCCTTATTTCCCAAGGGATGAGGGAGGGAGAGAGGGAGAGCTGGGGAGAGGGATTGACAGTTGTGGAGACAGGTGTTTGTGGAATCCAGGGGAGTTAACAGAACGCAACTGGGGAGAATACAGGTCAGTTTTAATTTAATCTGAATCAATGAAGTGTTAACAGCCTTATGGGCAGTTTTGAAGACAGTCACAATCGATATACAGTCCACAGTGAGATTGGTAACACATCCCTTTTCTCTCTCCACTCCCTCATGTTGTGGGGACTCGCTGCAAGTATTTTACTGGTTTGCATGGCTTTCAGAATTTCTGTAATCGAGGAACACAACCAACAGTGTGTGTGACAGAGAGAGTTTGAGAGATTTAGAGAGAGAGAGAAAGAGAGAGGGAGAGATTGAGAGAGACTCAGAGAGTGGGTGAGAATTCTGCAGTATTTCATGCTTCTCGCTGGGACGGAGATGGACAAATTGAGCAAGTGAGGAACAGAGAGAGTCACAGAGAGACGGGGAGATATTCACCAATTTAAACATTATTGTGGATTTGCAATGGACAGCAGGCTGTTTGAGATTCAGAAACAAGTATATTAAGCTGGAACATTACGGCAAATTGGCACTTATTAAAACATGAACACAAAGAAAACACTCAGACACAGAGAGGCACACACAGACACAGGCATGCAAACATGTAGGCAGAGACACAAAGAGTGACTGATTAACACTTAGATTTCTAACAATAAATGCCCTGATTAAACTGTCACTGGATGGTGGGGTTAACCCAGCAAACCCACACAGCTGGGTCAGAATCAGAACTCACCTTCTGCACTCACTGAAACGCTCCTGTATCACCTGCCTTATTGCAATGGGATGCCGCGTTTGGGAGCAGGACAGGGACATGGGGTGTGGACAACTGCACATGGGGAGGATAAGGACGAGGAATCTATCAGAGAATCCACACAAACCAGGGAGAAACAAACAAGGAAACACATGCTGAAACTGAGAGATTGCTGTGTGGAAAGATTTAGAAATTGTTGGGAACATTGACCCAGTGAAATGTTGCCAATGTGATCAGAATAGATATGGTAAAATCTTTCTGCAGCATTAAGGCACGCAGTGTACTGAGTGGAACAATATTGTAGCATTCCAAAATAAACTACATTGGGCTTTGCACTGTCTGAATGCACCTGCTATTGGTCTGTGGTTCTGCAATTTCCTCACTGACAAAAACATGAATACAGTCCGTATAAATGATTCGAGCTTTCAACATGAGGTGCGCTTTGGATGTCAAGGAGAATATAGGACAGGAGAAGGCAAGGAAGGGAAGCTTCTGTTAGATTCTGAAATCACCCACACAGCACAAGATAGGCAGACAATCACACTCACAGCCACAGACTCACGCTCAGACTGTGCTGCAGGCAAAGATTATGAAGGGAAATTGCCAAAAGCATTTGATGGGGACAGTGTAGAGGAAGCTTTACTCTGTATCTAACCCCGTGCTGTATCTGTCCTGGGTGTGTTTGATGGGGGACAATGTAGAGGAAGCTTTACTCTGCATCTAACCCCGTGCTGTATCTGTCCTGGGAGTGTTTGATGGGGACAGTGTAGAGGGAGCTTTACTCTGCATCTAACCCCGTGCTGTACCTGTCCTGGGAGTGTTTGATGGGGACAGTGTAGAGGGAGCTTTACTCTGCATCTAACCCCGTGCTGTACCTGTCCTGGGAGTGTTTGATGGGGACAGTGTGGAGGGAGCTTTACTCTGTATCTAACCCCGTGCTGTACCTGTCCTGGGTGTGTTTGATGGGGACAATGTAGAGGGAGCTTTACTCTGCATCTAACCCCGTGCTGTACCTGTCCTGGGAGTGTTTGATGGGGACAGTGTAGAGGGAGCTTTACTCTGCATCTAACCCCGTGCTGTACCTGTCCTGGGAGTGTTTGATGGGGACAGTGTGGAGGGAGCTTTACTCTGTATCTAACCCCGTGCTGTACCTGTCCTGGGTGTGTTTGATGGGGACAATGTAGAGGGAGCTTTACTCTGCATCTAACCCCGTGCTGTACCTGTCCTGGGAGTGTTTGATGGGGACAGTGTAGAGGGAGCTTTACTCTGCATCTAACCCCGTGCTGTACCTGTCCTGGAAGTGTTTGATGGGGACAGTGTGGAGGGAGCTTTACTCTGTATCTAACCCCGTGCTGTACCTGTCCTGGGTGTGTTTGATGGGGACAATGTAGAGGGAGCTTTACTCTGCATCTAACCCCGTGCTGTACCTGTCCTGGGAGTGTTTGATGGGGACAGTGTAGAGGGAGCTTTACTCTGCATCTAACCCCGTGCTGTACCTGTCCTGGGAGTGTTTGATGGGGACAGTGTGGAGGGAGCTTTACTCTGCATCTAACCCCGTGCTGTACCTGTCCAGGGTGTGTTTGATGGGGGACAGTGGAGAGGGACCTTTACTCTGTATCTAACCCCGTGCTGTACCTGTCCTGGGAGTGTTTGATGGGGACAGTGTAGAGGAAGCTTTACTCTGTATCTAACCCCGTGCTGTATCTGTCCTGGGTGTGTTTGATGGGGGACAATGTAGAGGAAGCTTTACTCTGCATCTAACCCCGTGCTGTATCTGTCCTGGGAGTGTTTGATGGGGACAGTGTAGAGGGAGCTTTACTCTGCATCTAACCCCGTGCTGTACCTGTCCTGGGAGTGTTTGATGGGGACAGTGTAGAGGGAGCTTTACTCTGCATCTAACCCCGTGCTGTACCTGTCCTGGGAGTGTTTGATGGGGACAGTGTGGAGGGAGCTTTACTCTGTATCTAACCCCGTGCTGTACCTGTCCTGGGTGTGTTTGATGGGGACAATGTAGAGGGAGCTTTACTCTGCATCTAACCCCGTGCTGTACCTGTCCTGGGAGTGTTTGATGGGGACAGTGTAGAGGGAGCTTTACTCTGCATCTAACCCCGTGCTGTACCTGTCCTGGGAGTGTTTGATGGGGACAGTGTGGAGGGAGCTTTACTCTGTATCTAACCCCGTGCTGTACCTGTCCTGGGAGTGTTTGATGGGGACAATGTAGAGGGAGCTTTACTCTGCATCTAACCCCGTGCTGTACCTGTCCTGGGAGTGTTTGATGGGGACAGTGTAGAGGGAGCTTTACTCTGCATCTAACCCCGTGCTGTACCTGTCCTGGAAGTGTTTGATGGGGACAGTGTGGAGGGAGCTTTACTCTGTATCTAACCCCGTGCTGTACCTGTCCTGGGTGTGTTTGATGGGGACAATGTAGAGGGAGCTTTACTCTGCATCTAACCCCGTGCTGTACCTGTCCTGGGAGTGTTTGATGGGGACAGTGTAGAGGGAGCTTTACTCTGCATCTAACCCCGTGCTGTACCTGTCCTGGGAGTGTTTGATGGGGACAGTGTGGAGGGAGCTTTACTCTGCATCTAACCCCGTGCTGTACCTGTCCAGGGTGTGTTTGATGGGGGACAGTGGAGAGGGACCTTTACTCTGTATCTAACCCCGTGCTGTACCTGTCCTGGGAGTGTTTGATGGGGACAGTGTAGAGGAAGCTTTACTCTGTATCTAACCCCGTGCTGTCCCTGTCCTTGGAGTGTTTGATGGGGGACAGTGTAGAGGAAGCTTTACTGCATCTAACCCCGTGCTGTATCTGTCCTGGGAGTGTTTGATGGGGGACAGTGTAGAGGGAGCTTTACTCTGCATCTAACCCCGTGCTGTACCTGTCCAGGGTGTGATTGATGGGGGACAATGTAGAGGGAGCTTTACTCTGCATCTAACCCCGTGCTGTACCTGTCCTGGGAGTGTTTGATGGGGACAGTGTAGAGGGAGCTTTACTCTGTATCTAACCCCGTGCTGTATCTGTCCTGGGAGTGTTTGATGGGGACAGTGTAGAGGAAACTTTACTCTGCATCTAACCCCGTGCTGTACCTGTCCTGGGAGTGTTTGATGGGGGACAGTGTAGAGGGAGCTTTACTCTGTATCTAACCCCGTGCTGTATCTGTCCTGGGAGTGTTTGATGGGGGACAGTGTAGAGGAAGCTTTACTCTGCATCTAACCCCGTGCTGTACCTGTCCTGGGAGTGTTTGATGGGGACAGTGTAGAGGGAGCTTTACTCTGCATCTAACCCCGTGCTGTACCTGTCCAGGGTGTGTTTGATGGGGGACAATGTAGAGGGAGCTTTACTCTGCATCTAGCCCCGTGCTGTACCTGTCCTGGGAGTGTTTGATGGGGACAGTGTAGAGGGAGCTTTACTCTGTATCTAACCCCGTGCTGTATCTGTCCTGGGAGTGTTTGATGGGGACAGTGTAGAGGAAACTTTACTCTGCATCTAACCCCGTGCTGTACCTGGCCTGGGAGTGTTTGATGGGGGACAGTGTAGAGGGAGCTTTACTCTGTATCTAACCCCGTGCTGTATCTGTCCTGGGAGTGTTTGATGGGGGACAGTGTAGAGGAAGCTTTACTCTGCATCTAACCCCGTGCTGTACCTGTCCTGGGAGTGTTTGATGGGGCCAGTGTAGAGGGAGCTTTACTCTGCATCTAACCCCGTGCTGTACCTGTCCTGGAAGTGTTTGAAGGGGACAGTGTCGAGGGAGCTTTACTCTGTATCTAACCCCGTGCTGTGCCTGTCCAGGGTGTGTTTGATGGGGGACAGTGTAGAGGGAGCTTTACTCTGGATCGAACCCCGTGCTGTATCTGTCCTGGGAGAGTTTGATGGGGACAGTGTAGAGGGAGCTTTACTCTGTATCTAACCCCGTGCTGTATCGGTCCTGGGAGTGTTTGATGGGGACAGTGTAGAGGGAGCTTTACTCTGTATCTAACACCGTGCTGTATCTGTCCTGGGAGTGTTTGATGGGGACAGTGTAGAGGGAGCTTTTCTCTGCATCTAACCCCGTGCTGTCCCTGTCCTGGGAGTGTTTGATGGGGGACAGTGTAGAGGAAGCTTTACTGCATCTAACCCCGTGCTGTACCTGTCCTGGGAGTGTTTGATGGGGGACAGTGTAGAGGGAGCTTTACTCTGTATCTAACCCCGTGCTGTACTTGTCCAGGGTGTGTTTGATGGGGGACAATGTAGAGGGAGCTTTACTCTGCATCTAACCCCGTGCTGTACCTGTCCTGGGAGTGTTTGATGGGGGACAGTGTAGAGGGAGCTTTACTCTGTATATAACGCCGTGCTGTACCTGTCCAGGGTGTGTTTGATGGGGGACAATGTAGAGGGAGCTTTACTCTGCATCTAACCCCGTGCTGTACCTGTCCTGGGAGTGTTTGATGGGGACAGTGTAGAGGGAGCTTTACTCTGTATCTAACCCCGTGCTGTATCTGTCCTGGGAGTGTTTGATGGGGACAGTGTAGAGGAAGCTTTACTCTGCATCTAACCCCGTGCTGTACCTGTCCTGGGAGTGTTTGATGGGGGACAGTGTAGAGGGAGCTTTACTCTGTATCTAACCCCGTGCTGTATCTGTCCTGGGAGTGTTTGATGGGGGACAGTGTAGAGGAAGCTTTACTCTACATCTAACCCCGTGCTGTACCTGTCCTGGGAGTGTTTGATGGGGACAGTGTAGAGGGAGCTTTACTCTGCATCTAACCCCGTGCTGTACCTGTCCTGGGAGTGTTTGAAGGGGACAGTGTCGAGGGAGCTTTACTCTGTATCTAACCCCGTGCTGTGCCTGTCCAGGGTGTGTTTGATGGGGGACAGTGTAGAGGGAGCTTTACTCTGTATCTAACCCCGTGCTGTATCTGTCCTGGGAGAGTTTGATGGGGACAGTGTAGAGGGAGCTTTACTCTGTATCTAACCCCGTGCTGTATCTGTCCTGGGAGTGTTTGATGGGGACAGTGTAGAGGGAGCTTTACTCTGTATCTAACGCCGTGCTGTATCTGTCCTGGGAGTGTTTGATGGGGACAGTGTAGAGGGAGCTTTACTCTGCATCTAACCCCGTGCTGTCCCTGTCCTGGGAGTGTTTGATGGGGGACAGTGTAGAGGAAGCTTTACTGCATCTAACCCCGTGCTGTATCTGTCCTTGGAGTGTTTGATGGGGGACAGTGTAGAGGGAGCTTTACTCTGCATCAAACCCCGTGCTTTATCTGTCCAGGGAGTGTTTGATGGGGGACAGTGTAGAGGGAGCTTTACTCTGTATCTAACCCCGTGCTGTACCTGTCCAGGGTGTGTTTGATGGGGGACAATGTGGAGGGAGCTTTACTCTGTATCTAACCCCGTGCTGTACCTGTCCAGGGTGTGTTTGATGGGGGACAATGTAGAGGGAGCTTTACTCTGTATCTAACCCCGTGCTGTACTTGTCCAGGGTGTGTTTGATGGGGGACAATGTAGAGGGAGCTTTACTCTGCATCTAACCCCGTGCTGTACCTGTCCTGGGAATGTTTGATGGGGGACAGTATAGAGGGAGCTTTACTCTGTATCTAACCCCGTGCTGTACCTGTCCAGGGTGTGTTTGATGGGGGACAATGGAGAGGGAGCTTTACTCTGCATCTAACCCCGTGCTGTACCTGTCCTGGGAGTGTTTGATGGGGACAGTGTAGAGGGAGCTTTACTCTGTATCTAACCCCGTGCTGTATCTGTCCTGGGAGTGTTTGATGGGGACAGTGTTGAGGAAGCTTTCCTCTGCATCTAACCCCGTGCTGTACCTGTCCTGGGAGTGTTTGAGGGGGACAGTGTAGAGGGAGCTTTACTCTGTATCTAACCCCGTGCTGTATCTGTCCTGGGAGTGTTTGATGGGGGACAGTGTAGAGGATGCTTTACTCTGCATCTAACCCCGTGCTGTACCTGTCCTGGGAGTGTTTGATGGGGACAGTGTAGAGGGAGCTTTACTCTGCATCTAACCCCGTGCTATACCTGTCCTGGGAGTGTTTGATGGGGGACAGAGTAGAGGGAGCTTTACTCTGCATCTGACCCCGTGCTGTATCTGTCCTGGGAGTGTTTGATGGGGACAATTTAGAGGGAGCTTTACTCTGCATCTAACCCCGTGCTGTATCTGTCCTGGGAGTGTTTGATGGGGACAATGGAGAGGGAGCTTTACTCTGCATCTATCCCCGTGCTGTACCTGTCCTGGGAGTGTTTGATCCGGGACAGTGTAGAGGGAGCTTTACTCTGCATCTAACCCCGTGCTGTACCTGTCCTGGGAGTGTTTGATGGGGGACAGTGTAGAGGGAGCTTTACTCTGCATCTAACCCCGTGCTGTACCTGTCCTGGGAGTGTTTGATGGGGACAGTGTAGAGGAAGCTTTACTCTGTATCTAACCCCGTGCTGTATCTGTCCAGGGAGTGTTTGATGGGGACAGTGTAGAGGGAGCTTTACTCTGCATCTAACCCCATGCTGTACCTGTCCTGGGAGTGTTTGATGGAGACAGTGAAGAGGGAGCTTTACTCTGCATCTAACCCCGTGCTCGACCTGTCCTGGGTGTGTTTGATGGGGACAGTGCAGAGGGAGCTTTACTCTGCATCTAACCCCGTGCTCTACCTGTCCTGGGTGTGTTTGATGGGGGACAGTGTCGAGGGAGCTTTACTCTGTATCGAACCCCGTGCTGTATCTGTCCTGGGAGTGTTTGATGGGGGACAGTGTCGAGGGAGCTTTACTCTGCATCTATCCCCGTGCTGTATCTGTCCTGGGAGTGTTTGATGGGGACAGTGTAGAGGGAGCTTTACTCTGTATCTAACCCCGTGCTGTACCTGTCCTGGGAGTGTTTGATGGGGACAGTGTAGAGGGAGCTTTACTCTGTATCTAACCCCGTGCTGTATCTGTCCTGGGAGTGTTTGATGGGGACAGTGTAGAGGAAGCTTTACTCTGTATCTAACCCCGTGCTGTACCTGTCCTGGGAGTGTTTGATGGGGACAGTGTAGAGGAAGCTTTACTCTGCATCTAACCCCGTGCTGTACCTGTCCTGGGAGTGTTTGATGGGGGACAGTGTCGAGGCAGCTTTACTCTGTATCTAACCCCGTGCTGTACCTGTCCTGGGAGTGTTTGATGGCGACAGTGTAGAGGGAGCTTTACTCTGCATCTAACCCCGTGCTGTATCTGTCCTGGGAGTGTTTGATGGGGGACAATGTAGAGGAAGCTTTACTCTGCATCTAACCCCGTGCTGTACCTGTCCTGGGAGTGTTTGATGGGGGACAGTGTAGAGGAAGCTTTACTCTGTATCTAACCCCGTGCTGTACCTGTCCTGGGAGTGTTTGATGGGGACAGTGTAGAGGGAGCTTTACTCTGCATCTAACCCCGTGCTGTACCTGTCCTGGGAGTGTTTGATGGGGGACAGTGTAGAGGGAGCTTTACTCTGCATCTAACCCCGTGCTGTATCTGTCCTGGGAGTGTTTGATGGGGACAATGTAGAGTGAGCTTTACTCTGCATCTAACCCCGTGCTGTATCTGTCCTGGGAGTGTTTGATGGGGACAATGTAGAGGGAGCTATACTCTGCATCTATCCCCGTGCTGTACCTGTCCTGGGAGTGTTTGATGGGGGACAGTGTAGAGGGAGCTTTACTCTGCATCTAACCCCGTGCTGTACCTGTCCTGGGAGTGTTTGATGGGGGACAGTGTAGAGGGAGCTTTATTCTGCATCTAACCCCGTGCTGTACCTGTCCTGGGAGTGTTTGATGGGGACAGTGTAGAGGAAGCTTTACTCTGTATCTAACCCCGTGCTGTATCTGTCCAGGGAGTGTTTGATGGGGACAGTGTAGAGGGAGCTTTACTCTGCATCTAACCCCATGCTGTACCTGTCCTGGGAGTGATTGATGGGGACAGTGTAGAGGGAGCTTTACTCTGCATCTAACCCCGTGCTCTACCTGTCCTGGGTGTGTTTGATGGGGACAGTGTCGAGGGAGCTTTACTCTGCATCTAACCCCGTGCTCTACCTGTCCTGGGTGTGTTTGATGGGGGACAGTGTCGAGGGAGCTTTACTCTGTATCTAACCCCGTGCTGTATCTGTCCTGGGAGTGTTTGATGGGGGACAGTGTCGAGGGAGCTTTACTCTACATCTAACCCCGTGCTGTATCTGTCCTGGGAGTGTTTGATGGGGACAGTGTAGAGGGAGCTTTACTCTGTATCTAACCCCGTGCTGTACCTGTCCTGGGAGTGTTTGATGGGGGACAGTGTCGAGGGAGCTTTACTCTGCATCTAACCCCGTGCTGTTTCTGTCCTGGGAGTGTTTGATGGGGACAGTGTAGAGGGAGCTTTACTCTGTATCTAACCCCGTGCTGTACCTGTCCTGGGAGTGTTTGATGGGGGACAGTGTAGAGGGAGCTTCACTCTGTATCTAACCCCGTGCTGTACCTGTCCTGGGAGTGTTTGATGGGGGACAGTGTCGAGGCAGCTTTATTCTGTACCTAAACCCATGCTATACCTGTCCTGGGAGTGTTTGATGGGGACAGTGTAGAGGGAGCTTTACTCTGTATGTAACCCCGTGCTGTACCTGTCCTGGGAGTGTTTGATGGGGACAGTGTAGAGGGAGGTTTACTCTGTATCTAACGCCGTGCTGTACCTGTCCTGGGAGTTTTTGATGGGGACAGTGTAGAGGGAGCTTTACTCTGTATCTAACCCCGTGCTGCACCTGTCCGGGGAGTGTTTGATGGGGACAGTGTGGATGGAGGTTTACTTTGTACCTAAACGCGTGCTGTACCTCTCCTGAGAATGTTTGATGGGGACAGTGTAGATGGAGCTTTACTCTGCATCTAACCCCGTGCTGTCCCTGTCCTGGGAGTGTTTGATGGGGGACAGTGTAGAGGAAGCTTTACTGCATCTAACCCCGTGCTGTATCTGTCCTGGGAGTGTTTGATGGGGGACAGTGTAGAGGGAGCTTTACTCTGCATGAAACCCCGTGCTGTATCTGTCCAGGGAGTGTTTGATGGGGGACAGTGTAGAGGGAGCTTTACTCTGTATCTAACCCCGTGCTGCACCTGTCCAGGGTGTGTTTGATGGGGGACAATGTAGAGGGAGCTTTACTCTGTATCTAACCCCGTGCTGTACCTGTCCAGGGTGTGTTTGATGGGGGACAATGTAGAGGGAGCTTTACTCTGTATCTAACCCCGTGCTGTACTTGTCCAGGGTGTGTTTGATGGGGGACAATGTAGAGGGAGCTTTACTCTGCATCTAACCCCGTGCTGTACCTGTCCTGGGAGTGTTTGATGGGGGACAGTGTAGAGGGAGCTTTACTCTGTATCTAACCCCGTGCTGTACCTGTCCAGGGTGTGTTTGATGGGGGACAATGTAGAGGGAGCTTTACTCTGCATCTAACCCCGTGCTGTACCTGTCCTGGGAGTGTTTGATGGGGACAGTGTAGAGGGAGCTTTACTCTGAATCTAACCCCGTGCTGTATCTGTCCTGGGAGTGTTTGATGGGGACAGTGTAGAGGAAGCTTTACTCTGCATCTAACCCCGTGCTGTACCTGTCCTGGGAGTGTTTGATGGGGGACAGTGTAGAGGGAGCTTTACTCTGTATCTCACCCCGTGCTGTATCTGTCCTGGGAGTGTTTGATGGGGGACAGTGTAGAGGAAGCTTTACTCTGCATCTAACCCCGTGCTCTACCTGTCCTGGGAGTTTTTGATGGGGACAGTGTAGAGGGAGCTTTACTCTGCATCTAACCCCGTGCTGTACCTGTCCTGGGAGTGTTTGATGGGGGACAGTGTAGCGGGAGCTTTACTCTGCATCTAACCCCGTGCTGTATCTGTCCTGGGAGTGTTTGATGGGGACAATGTAGAGGGAGCTTTACTCTGTATCTAACCCCGTGCTGTACCTGTCCTGGGAGTGTTTGATGGGGACAGTGTAGAGGGAGGTTTACTCTGTATCTAACCCCGTGCTGTACCTGTCCTGGGAGTTTTTGATGGGGACAGAGTAGAGGGAGCTTTACTCTGTATCTAACCCCGTGCTGTACCTGTCCTGGGAGTGTTTGATGGGGACAGTGTAGATGGAGCTTTACTCTGGATCTAACCCCGTGCTGCACCTGTCCGGGGAGTGTTTGATGGGGACAGTGTGGATGGAGCTTTACTTTGTACCGAAACGCGTGCTGTACCTCTCCTGAGAATGTTTGATGGGACAGTGTAGATGGAGCTTTACTCTGCATCTAACCCCGTGCTGTCCCTGTCCTGGGAGTGTTTGATGGGGGACAGTGCAGAGGAAGCTTTACTGCATCTAACCCCGTGCTGTATCTGTCCTGGGAGTGTTTGATGGGGGACAGTGTAGAGGGAGCTTTACTCTGCATGAAACCCCGTGCTGTATCTGTCCAGGGAGTGTTTGATGGGGGACAGTGTAGAGGGAGCTTTACTCTGTATCTAACCCCGTGCTGTACCTGTCCAGGGTGTGTTTGATGGGGGACAATGTAGAGGGAGCTTTACTCTGTATCTAACCCCGTGCTGTACCTGTCCAGGGTGTGTTTGATGGGGGACAATGTAGAGGGAGCTTTACTCTGTATCTAACCCCGTGCTGTACCTGTCCAGGGTGTGTTTGATGGGGGACAATGTAGAGGGAGCTTTACTCTGTATCTAACCCCGTGCTGTACCTGTCCAGGGTGTGTTTGATGGGGGACAATGTAGAGGGAGCTTTACTCTGTATCTAACCCCGTGCTGTACCTGTCCAGGGTGTGTTTGATGGGGGACAATGTAGAGGGAGCTTTACTCTGTATCTAACCCCGTGCTGTACTTGTCCAGGGTGTGTTTGATGGGGGACAATGTAGAGGGAGCTTTACTCTGCATCTAACCCCGTGCTGTACCTGTCCTGGGAGTGTTTGATGGGGGACAGTGTAGAGGGAGCTTTACTCTGTATCTAACCCCGTGCTGTACCTGTCCAGGGTGTGTTTGATGGGGGACAATGTAGAGGGAGCTTTACTCTGCATCTAACCCCGTGCTGTACCTGTCCTGGGAGTGTTTGATGGGGACAGTGTAGAGGGAGCTTTACTCTGAATCTAACCCCGTGCTGTATCTGTCCTGGGAGTGTTTGATGGGGACAGTGTAGAGGAAGCTTTACTCTGCATCTAACCCCGTGCTGTACCTGTCCTGGGAGTGTTTGATGGGGGACAGTGTAGAGGGCGCTTTACTCTGTATCTCACCCCGTGCTGTATCTGTCCTGGGAGTGTTTGATGGGGGACAGTGTAGAGGAAGCTTTACTCTGCATCTAACCCCGTGCTCTACCTGTCCTGGGAGTTTTTGATGGGGACAGTGTAGAGGGAGCTTTACTCTGCATCTAACCCCGTGCTGTACCTGTCCTGGGAGTGTTTGATGGGGGACAGTGTAGAGGGAGCTTTACTCTGCATCTAACCCCGTGCTGTATCTGTCCTGGGAGTGTTTGATGGGGACAATGTAGAGGGAGCTTTACTCTGTATCTAACCCCGTGCTGTACCTGTCCTGGGAGTGTTTGATGGGGACAGTGTAGAGGGAGGTTTACTCTGTATCTAACCCCGTGCTGTACCTGTCCTGGGAGTTTTTGATGGGGACAGAGTAGAGGGAGCTTTACTCTGTATCTACCCCCGTGCTGTACCTGTCCTGGGAGTGTTTGATGGGGACAGTGTAGAGGGAGCTTTACTCTGGATCTAACCCCGTGCTGCACCTGTCCGGGGAGTGTTTGATGGGGACAGTGTGGATGGAGCTTTACTTTGTACCGAAACGCGTGCTGTACCTCTCCTGAGAATGTTTGATGGGACAGTGTAGATGGAGCTTTACTCTGCATCTAACCCCGTGCTGTCCCTGT
This sequence comes from Mustelus asterias, assembly GCF_964213995.1. Classification (NCBI taxonomy): domain Eukaryota; kingdom Metazoa; phylum Chordata; class Chondrichthyes; order Carcharhiniformes; family Triakidae; genus Mustelus; species Mustelus asterias. The sequence goes on along the minus strand of NW_027590359.1, from coordinate 227,760 downwards.
CCTGGGAGTGTTTGATGGGGGACAGTGTAGCGGGAGCTTTACTGCATCTAACCCCGTGCTGTATCTGTCCTGGGAGTGTTTGATGGGGGACAGTGTAGAGGGAGCTTTACTCTGCATGAAACCCCGTGCTGTATCTGTCCAGGGAGTGTTTGATGGGGGACAGTGTAGAGGGAGCTTTACTCTGTATCTAACCCCGTGCTGCACCTGTCCAGGGTGTGTTTGATGGGGGACAATGTAGAGGGAGCTTTACTCTGTATCTAACCCCGTGCTGTACCTGTCCTGGGAGTGTTTGATGGGGACAGTGTAGAGGGAGGTTTACTCTGTATCTAACCCCGTGCTGTACCTGTCCTGGGAGTTTTTGATGGGGACAGAGTAGAGGGAGCTTTACTCTGTATCTAACCCCGTGCTGTACCTGTCCTGGGAGTGTTTGATGGGGACAGTGTGGATGGAGCTTTACTTTGTACCGAAACGCGTGCTGTACCTCTCCTGAGAATGTTTGATGGGACAGTGTAGATGGAGCTTTACTCTGCATCTAACCCCGTGCTGTCCCTGTCCTGGGAGTGTTTGATGGGGGACAGTGCAGAGGAAGCTTTACTGCATCTAACCCCGTGCTGTATCTGTCCTGGGAGTGTTTGATGGGGGACAGTGTAGAGGGAGCTTTACTCTGCATGAAACCCCGTGCTGTATCTGTCCAGGGAGTGTTTGATGGGGGACAGTGTAGAGGGAGCTTTACTCTGTATCTAACCCCGTGCTGTACCTGTCCAGGGTGTGTTTGATGGGGGACAATGTAGAGGGAGCTTTAACCTGTATCTAACCCCGTGCTGTACCTGTCCAGGGTGTGTTTGATGGGGGACAATGTAGAGGGAGCTTTACTCTGTATCTAACCCCGTGCTGGACCTGTCCAGGGTGTGTTTGATGGGGGACAATGTAGAGGGAGCTTTACTCTGTATCTAACCCCGTGCTGTACCTGTCCAGGGTGTGTTTGATGGGGGACAATGTAGAGGGAGCTTTACTCTGTATCTAACCCCGTGCTGTACCTGTCCAGGGTGTGTTTGATGGGGGACAATGTAGAGGGAGCTTTACTCTGTATCTAACCCCGTGCTGTACTTGTCCAGGGTGTGTTTGATGGGGGACAATGTAGAGGGAGCTTTACTCTGCATCTAACCCCGTGCTGTACCTGTCCTGGGAGTGTTTGATGGGGGACAGTGTAGAGGGAGCTTTACTCTGTATCTAACCCCGTGCTGTACCTGTCCAGGGTGTGTTTGATGGGGGACAATGTAGAGGGAGCTTTACTCTGCATCTAACCCCGTGCTGTACCTGTCCTGGGAGTGTTTGATGGGGACAGTGTAGAGGGAGCTTTACTCTGAATCTAACCCCGTGCTGTATCTGTCCTGGGAGTGTTTGATGGGGACAGTGTAGAGGAAGCTTTACTCTGCATCTAACCCCGTGCTGTACCTGTCCTGGGAGTGTTTGATGGGGGACAGTGTAGAGGGCGCTTTACTCTGTATCTCACCCCGTGCTGTATCTGTCCTGGGAGTGTTTGATGGGGGACAGTGTAGAGGAAGCTTTACTCTGCATCTAACCCCGTGCTCTACCTGTCCTGGGAGTTTTTGATGGGGACAGTGTAGAGGGAGCTTTACTCTGCATCTAACCCCGTGCTGTACCTGTCCTGGGAGTGTTTGATGGGGGACAGTGTAGAGGGAGCTTTACTCTGCATCTAACCCCGTGCTGTATCTGTCCTGGGAGTGTTTGATGGGGACAATGTAGAGGGAGCTTTACTCTGTATCTAACCCCGTGCTGTACCTGTCCTGGGAGTGTTTGATGGGGACAGTGTAGAGGGAGGTTTACTCTGTATCTAACCCCGTGCTGTACCTGTCCTGGGAGTTTTTGATGGGGACAGAGTAGAGGGAGCTTTACTCTGTATCTACCCCCGTGCTGTACCTGTCCTGGGAGTGTTTGATGGGGACAGTGTAGAGGGAGCTTTACTCTGGATCTAACCCCGTGCTGCACCTGTCCGGGGAGTGTTTGATGGGGACAGTGTGGATGGAGCTTTACTTTGTACCGAAACGCGTGCTGTACCTCTCCTGAGAATGTTTGATGGGACAGTGTAGATGGAGCTTTACTCTGCATCTAACCCCGTGCTGTCCCTGTCCTGGGAGTGTTTGATGGGGGACAGTGTAGAGGAAGCTTTACTGCATCTAACCCCGTGCTGTATCTGTCCTGGGAGTGTTTGATGGGGGACAGTGTAGAGGGAGCTTTACTCTGCATGAAACCCCGTGCTGTATCTGTCCAGGGAGTGTTTGATGGGGGACAGTGTAGAGGGAGCTTTACTCTGTATCTAACCCCGTGCTGTACCTGTCCAGGGTGTGTTTGATGGGGGACAATGTAGAGGGAGCTTTACTCTGTATCTAACCCCGTGCTGTACCTGTCCAGGGTGTGTTTGATGGGGGACAATGTAGAGGGAGCTTTACTCTGTATCTAACCCCGTGCTGTACTTGTCCAGGGTGTGTTTGATGGGGGACAATGTAGAGGGAGCTTTACTCTGCATCTAACCCCGTGCTGTACCTGTCCTGGGAGTGTTTGATGGGGGACAGTGTAGAGGGAGCTTTACTCTGTATCTAACCCCGTGCTGTACCTGTCCAGGGTGTGTTTGATGGGGGACAATGTAGAGGGAGCTTTACTCTGCATCTAACCCCGTGCTGTCCCTGTCCTGGGAGTGTTTGATGGGGACAGTGTAGAGGGAGCTTTACTCTGTATCTAACCCCGTGCTGTATCTGTCCTGGGAGTGTTTGATGGGGACAGTGTAGAGGAAGCTTTACTCTGCATCTAACCCCGTGCTGTACCTGTCCTGGGAGTGTTTGATGGGGGACAGTGTAGAGGGAGCTTTACTGTGTATCTCACCCCGTGCTGTATCTGTCCTGGGAGTGTTTGATGGGGGACAGTGTAGAGGAAGCTTTACTCTGCATCTAACCCCGTGCTGTACCTGTCCTGGGAGTTTTTGATGGGGACAGTGTAGAGGGAGCTTTACTCTGCATCTAACCCCGTGCTGTACCTGTCCTGGGAGTGTTTGATGGGGGACAGTGTAGAGGGAGCTTTACTCTGCATCTAACCCCGTGCTGTATCTGTCCTGGGAGTGTTTGATGGGGACAATGTAGAGGGAGCTTTACTCTGCATCTAACCCCGTGCTGTATCTGTCCTGGGAGTGTTTGATGGGGACAATGTAGAGGGAGCTTGACTCTGCATCTATCCCCGTGCTGTACCTGTCCTGGGAGTGTTTGATGGGGGACAGTGTAGAGGGAGCTTTACTCTGCATCTAACCCCGTGCTGTACCTGTCCTGGGAGTGTTTGATGGGGGACAGTGTAGTGGGAGCTTTACTCTGCATCTAACCCCGTGCTGTACCTGTCCTGGGAGTGTTTGATGGGGACAGTGTAGAGGAAGCTTTACTCTGTATCTAACCCCGTGCTGTATCTGTCCAGGGAGTGTTTGATGGGGACAGTGTAGAGGGAGCTTTACTCTGCATCTAACCCCATGCTGTACCTGTCCTGGGAGTGTTTGATGGGGACAGTGTAGAGGGAGCTTTACTCTGCATCTAACCCCGTGCTCTACCTATCCTGGGTGTGTTTGATGGGGACAGTGTAGAGGGAGCTTTACTCTGCATCTAACCCCGTGCTCTACCTGTCCTGGGTGTGTTTGATGGGGGACAGTGTCGAGGGAGCTTTACTCTGTATCGAACCCCGTGCTGTATCTGTCCTGGGAGTGTTTGATGGGGGACAGTGTCGAGGGAGCTTTACTCTGCATCTAACCCCGTGCTGTATCTGTCCTGGGAGTGTTTGATGGGGCCAGTGTAGAGGGAGCTTTACTCTGTATCTAACCCCGTGCTGTACCTGTCCTGGGAGTGTTTGATGGGGACAGTGTAGAGGAAGCTTTACTCTGTATCTAACCCCGTGCTGTACCTGTCCTGGGAGTGTTTGATGGGGACAGTGTAGAGGAAGCTTTACTCTGCATCTAACCCCGTGCTGTACCTGTCCTGGGAGTGTTTGATGGGGGACAGTGTCGAGGCAGCTTTACTCTGTATCTAACCCCGTGCTGTACCTGTCCTGGGAGTGTTTGATGGGGACAGTGTAGAGGGAGCTTTACTCTGCATCTAACCCCGTGCTGTATCTGTCCTGGGAGTGTTTGATGGGGGACAATGTAGAGGAAGCTTTACTCTGCATCTAACCCCGTGCTGTACCTGTCCTGGGAGTGTTTGATGGGGGACAGTGTAGAGGAAGCTTTACTCTGTATCTAACCCCGTGCTGTATCTGTCCTGGGAGTGTTTGATGGGGGACAGTGTAGAGGAAGCTTTACTCTGCATCTAACCCCGTGCTGTACCTGTCCTGGGAGTGTTTGATGGGGACAATGTAGAGGGAGCTTTACTCTGCATCTAACCCCGTGCTGTATCTGTCCTGGGAGTGTTTGATGGGGACAATGTAGAGGGAGCTTTACTCTGCATCTATCCCCGTGCTGTACCTGTCCTGGGAGTGTTTGATGGGGACAGTGTAGAGGGAGCTTTACTCTGCATCTAACCCCGTGCTGTATCTGTCCTGGGAGTGTTTGATGGGGGACAATGTAGAGGAAGCTTTACTCTGCATCTAACCCCGTGCTGTACCTGTCCTGGGAGTGTTTGATGGGGGACAGTGTAGAGGGAGCTTTACTCTGTATCTAACCCCGTGCTGTACCTGTCCAGGGTGTGTTTGATGGGGGACAATGTAGAGGGAGCTTTACTCTGTATCTAACCCCGTGCTGTATCTGTCCTGGGAGTGTTTGATGGGGGACAGTGTAGAGGAAGCTTTACTCTGCATCTAACCCCGTGCTGTATCTGTCCTGGGAGTGTTTGATGGGGACAGTGTCGAGGAAGCTTTACTCTGCATCTATCCCCGTGCTGTACCTGTCCTGGGAGTGTTTGATGGGGGACAATGTAGAGGGAGCTTTACTCTGTATCTAACCCCGTGCTGTATCTGTCCTGGGAGTGTTTGATGGGGACAGTGTAGAGGGAGCTTTACTCTGTATCTAACCCCGTGCTGTATCTGTCCTGGGAGTGTTTGATGGGGACAGTGTCGAGGAAGCTTTACTCTGTATCTAACCCCGAGCTGTATCTGTCCTGGGAGTGTTTGATGGGGACAGTGTTGAGGAAGCTTTCCTCTGCATCTAACCCCGTGCTGTCCCTGTCCTGGGAGTGTTTGATGGGGGACAGTGTAGAGGGAGCTTTACTCTGTATCTAACCCCGTGCTGTATCTGTCCTGGGAGTGTTTGATGGGGGACAGTGTAGAGGAAGCATTACTCTGCATCTAACCCCGTGCTGTACCTGTCCTGGGAGTGTTTGATGGGGACAGTGTAGAGGGAGCTTTACTCTGCATCTAACCCCGTGCTGTACCTGTCCTGGGAGTGTTTGATGGGGGACAGAGTAGAGGGAGCTTTACTCTGCATCTAACCCCGTGCTGTATCTGTCCTGGGAGTGTTTGATGGGGACAATGTAGAGGGAGCTTTACTCTGCATCGAACCCCGTGCTGTATCTGTCCTGGGAGTGTTTGATGGGGACAATGGAGAGGGAGCTTTACTCTGCATCTATCCCCGTGCTGTACCTGTCCTGGGAGTGTTTGATCCGGGACAGTGTAGAGGGAGCGTTACTCTGCATCTAACCCCGTGCTGTACCTGTCCTGGGAGTGTTTGATGGGGGACAGTGTCGAGGGAGCTTTACTCTGCATCTAACCCCGTGCTGTACCTGTCCTGGGAGTGTTTGATGGGGACAGTGTAGAGGGAGCTTTACTCTGTATCTAACCCCGTGCTGTATCTGTCCAGGGAGTGTTTGATGGGGACAGTGTAGAGGGAGCTTTACTCTGCATCTAACCCCATGCTGTACCTGTCCTGGGAGTGTTTGATGGGGACAGTGTAGAGGGAGCTTTACTCTGCATCTAACCCCGTGCTCTACCTGTCCTGGGTGTGTTTGATGGGGACAGTGCAGAGGGAGCTTTACTCTGCATCTAACCCCGTGCTCTACCTGTCCTGGGTGTGTTTGATGGGGGACAGTGTCGAGGGAGCTTTACTCTGTATCGAACCCCGTGCTGTATCTGTCCTGGGAGTGTTTGATGGGGGACAGTGTCGAGGGAGCTTTACTCTGCATCTCACCCCGTGCTGTATCTGGCCTGGGAGTGTTTGATGGGGACAGTGTAGAGGGAGCTTTACTCTGTATCTAACCCCGTGCTGTACCTGTCCTGGGAGTGTTTGATGGGGACAGTGTAGAGGGAGCTTTACTCTGTATCTAACCCCGTGCTGTACCTGTCCTGGGAGTGTTTGATGGGGACAGTGTAGAGGAAGCTTTACTCTGTATCTAACCCCGTGCTGTACCTGTCCTGGGAGTGTTTGATGGGGACAGTGTAGAGGAAGCTTTACTCTGCATCTAACCCCGTGCTGTACCTGTCCTGGGAGTGTTGATGGGGGACAGTGTCGAGGCAGCTTTACTCTGTATCTAACGCCGTGCTGTACCTGTCCTGGGAGTGTTTGATGGGGACAGTGTAGAGGGAGCTTTACTCTGCATCTAACCCCGTGCTGTATCTGTCCTGGGAGTGTTTGATGGGGGACAATGTAGAGGAAGCTTTCCTCTGTATCTAACCCCGTGCTGTACCTGTCCTGGGAGTGTTTGATGGGGGACAGTGTAGAGGAAGCTTTTCTCTGTATCTAACCCCGTGCTGTATCTGTCCTGGGAGTGTTTGATGGGGGACAGTGTAGAGGAAGCTTTACTCTGCATCTAACCCCGTGCTGTACCTGTCCTGGGAGTGTTTGATGGGGACAGTGTAGAGGGAGCTTTACTCTGCATCTAACCCCGTGCTGTACCTGTCCTGGGAGTGTTTGATGGGGGACAGTGTAGAGGGAGCTTTACTCTGCATCTAACCCCGTGCTGTATCTGTCCTGGGAGTGTTTGATGGGGACAATGTAGAGGGAGCTTTACTCTGCATCTAACCCCGTGCTGTATCTGTCCTGGGAGTGTTTGATGGGGACAATGTAGAGGGAGCTTTACTCTGCATCTATCCCCGTGCTGTACCTGTCCTGGGAGTGTTTGATGGGGGACAGTGTAGAGGGAGCTTTACTCTGCATCTAACCCCGTGCTGTACCTGTCCTGGGAGTGTTTGATGGGGGACAGTGTAGAGGGAGCTTTACTCTGCATCTAACCCCGTGCTGTACCTGTCCTGGGAGTGTTTGATGGGGACAGTGGAGGGGAAGCTTTACTCTGTATCTAACCCCGTGCTGTATCTGTCCAGGGAGTGTTTGATGGGGACAGTGTAGAGGGAGCTTTACTCTGCATCTAACCCCATGCTGTACCTGTCCTGGGAGTGATTGATGGGGACAGTTTAGAGGGAGCTTTACTCTGCATCTAACCCCGTGCTCTACCTGTCCTGGGTGTGTTTGATGGGGACAGTGTAGAGGGAGCTTTACTCTGCATCTAACCCCGTGCTCTACCTGTCCTGGGTGTGTTTGATGGGTGACAGTGTCGAGGGAGCTTTACTCTGTATCTAACCCCGTGCTGTATCTGTCCTGGGAGTGTTTGATGGGGACAGTGTAGAGGGAGCTTTACTCTGCATCTAACCCCGTGCTGTATCTGTCCTGGGAGTGTTTGATGGGGGACAATGTAGAGGAAGCTTTACTCTGCATCTAACCCCGTGCTGTACCTGTCCTGGGAGTGTTTGATGGGGGACAGTGTAGAGGAAGCTTTACTCTGTATCTAACCCCGTGCTGTATCTGTCCTGGGAGTGTTTGATGGGGGACAGTGTAGAGGAAGCTTTACTCTGCATCTAACCCCGTGCTGTACCTGTCCTGGGAGTGTTTGATGGGGACAGTGTAGAGGGAGCTTTACTCTGCATCTAACCCCGTACTGTACCTGTCCTGGGAGTGTTTGATGGGGGACAGTGTAGAGGGAGCTTTACTCTGCATCTAACCCCGTGCTGTATCTGTCCTGGGAGTGTTTGATGGGGACAATGTAGAGGGAGCTTTACTCTGCATCTAACCCCGTGCTGTATCTGTCCTGGGAGTGTTTGATGGGGACAATGTAGAGGGAGCTTTACTCTGCATCTATCCCCGTGCTGTACCTGTCCTGGGAGTGTTTGATGGGGACAGTGTAGAGGGAGCTTTACTCTGCATCTAACCCCGTGCTGTATCTGTCCTGGGAGTGTTTGATGGGGGACAATGTAGAGGAAGCTTTACTCTGCATCTAACCCCGTGCTGTACCTGTCCTGGGAGTGTTTGATGGGGGACAGTGTAGAGGGAGCTTTACTCTGTATCTAACCCCGTGCTGTACCTGTCCAGGGTGTGTTTGATGGGGGACAATGTAGAGGGAGCTTTACTCTGTATCTAACCCCGTGCTGTATCTGTCCTGGGAGTGTTTGATGGGGGACAGTGTAGAGGAAGCTTTACTCTGCATCTAACCCCGTGCTGTATCTGTCCTGGGAGTGTTTGATGGGGACAGTGTCGAGGAAGCTTTACTCTGCATCTAACCCCGTGCTGTACCTGTCCTGGGAGTGTTTGATGGGGGACAATGTAGAGGGAGTTTACTCTGTATCTAACCCCGTGCTGTATCTGTCCTGGGAGTGTTTGATGGGGACAGTGTAGAGGGAGCTTTACTCTGTATCTAACCCCGTGCTGTATCTGTCCTGGGAGTGTTTGATGGGGACAGTGTCGAGGAAGCTTTACTCTGTATCTAACCCCGTGCTGTATCTGTCCTGGGAGTGTTTGATGGGGACAGTGTTGAGGAAGCTTTCCTCTGCATCTAACCCCGTGCTGTCCCTGTCCTGGGAGTGTTTGATGGGGGACAGTGTAGAGGGAGCTTTACTCTGTATCTAACCCCGTGCTGTATCTGTCCTGGGAGTGTTTGATGGGGGACAGTGTAGAGGAAGCTTTACTCTGCATCTAACCCCGTGCTGTACCTGTCCTGGGAGTGTTTGATGGGGACAGTGTAGAGGGAGCTTTACTCTGCATCTAACCCCGTGCTGTACCTGTCCTGGGAGTGTTTGATGGGGGACAGAGTAGAGGGAGCTTTACTCTGCATCTAACCCCGTGCTGTATCTGTCCTGGGAGTGTTTGATGGGGACAATGTAGAGGGAGCTTTACTCTGCATCGAACCCCGTGCTGTATCTGTCCTGGGAGTGTTTGATGGGGACAATGGAGAGGGAGCTTTACTCTGCATCTATCCCCGTGCTGTACCTGTCCTGGGAGTGTTTGATCCGGGACAGTGTAGAGGGAGCGTTACTCTGCATCTAACCCCGTGCTGTACCTGTCCTGGGAGTGTTTGATGGGGGACAGTGTCGAGGGAGCTTTACTCTGCATCTAACCCCGTGCTGTACCTGTCCTGGGAGTGTTTGATGGGGACAGTGTAGAGGGAGCTTTACTCTGTATCTAACCCCGTGCTGTATCTGTCCAGGGAGTGTTTGATGGGGACAGTGTAGAGGGAGCTTTACTCTGCATCTAACCCCATGCTGTACCTGTCCTGGGAGTGTTTGATGGGGACAGTGTAGAGGGAGCTTTACTCTGCATCTAACCCCGTGCTCTACCTGTCTTGGGTGTGTTTGATGGGGACAGTGCAGAGGGAGCTTTACTCTGCATCTAACCCCGTGCTCTACCTGTCCTGGGTGTGTTTGATGGGGGACAGTGTCGAGGGAGCTTTTCTCTGTATCGAACCCCGTGCTGTATCTGTCCTGGGAGTGTTTGATGGGGGACAGTGTCGAGGGAGCTTTACTCTGCATCTCACCCCGTGCTGTATCTGGCCTGGGAGTGTTTGATGGGGACAGTGTAGAGGGAGCTTTACTCTGTATCTAACCCCGTGCTGTCCCTGTCCTGGGAGTGTTTGATGGGGACAGTGTAGAGGGAGCTTTACTCTGTATCTAACCCCGTGCTGTACCTGTCCTGGGAGTGTTTGATGGGGACAGTGTAGAGGAAGCTTTACTCTGTATCTAACCCCGTGCTGTACCTGTCCTGGGAGTGTTTGATGGGGACAGTGTAGAGGAAGCTTTACTCTGCATCTAACCCCGTGCTGTACCTGTCCTGGGAGTGTTGATGGGGGACAGTGTAGAGGAAGCTTTACTCTGCATCTAACCCCGTGCTGTACCTGTCCTGGGAGTGTTTGATGGGGACAGTGTAGAGGGAGCTTTACTCTGCATCTAACCCCGTGCTGTACCTGTCCTGGGAGTGTTTGATGGGGGACAGTGTAGAGGGAGCTTTACTCTGCATCTAACCCCGTGCTGTATCTGTCCTGGGAGTGTTTGATGGGGGCAATGTAGAGGGAGCTTTACTCTGCATCTAACCCCGTGCTGTATCTGTCCTGGGAGTGTTTGATGGGGACAATGTAGAGGGAGCTTTACTCTGCATCTATCCCCGTGCTGTACCTGTCCTGGGAGTGTTTGATGGGGGACAGTGTAGAGGGAGCTTTACTCTGCATCTAACCCCGTGCTGTACCTGTCCTGGGAGTGTTTGATGGGGGACAGTGTCGAGGGAGCTTTACTCTGCATCTAACCCCGTGCTGTACCTGTCCTGGGAGTGTTTGATGGGGACAGTGGAGAGGAAGCTTTACTCTGTATCTAACCCCGTGCTGTATCTGTCCAGGGAGTGTTTGATGGGGACAGTGTAGAGGGAGCTTTACTCTGCATCTAACCCCATGCTGTACCTGTCCTGGGAGTGATTGATGGGGACAGTTTAGAGGGAGCTTTACTCTGCATCTAACCCCGTGCTCTACCTGTCCTGGGTGTGTTTGATGGGGACAGTGTAGAGGGAGCTTTACTCTGCATCTAACCCCGTGCTCTACCTGTCCTGGGTGTGTTTGATGGGGGACAGTGTCGAGGGAGCTTTACTCTGTATCTAACCCCGTGCTGTATCTGTCCTGGGAGTGTTTGATGGGGGACAGTGTCGAGGGAGCTTTACTCTGCATCTAACCCCGTGCTGTATCTGTCCTGGGAGTGTTTGATGGGGACAGTGTCGAGGGAGCTTTACTCTGTATCTAACCCCGTGCTGTACCTGTCCTGGGAGTGTTTGATGGGGGACAGTGTCGAGGGAGCTTTACTCTGCATCTAACCCCGTGCTGTATCTGTCCTGGGAGTGTTTGATGGGGACAGTGTAGAGGGAGCTTTACTCTGTATCTAACCCCGTGCTGTACCTGTCCTGGGAGTGGTTGATGGGGGACAGTGTAGAGGGAGCTTTACTCTGTATCTAACCCCGTGCTGTACCTGTCCTGGGAGTGTTTGATGGGGGACAGTGTCGAGGCAGCTTTATTCTGTACCTAAACCCATGCTGTACCTGTCCTGGGAGTGTTTGATGGGGACAGTGTAGAGGGAGCTTTACTCTGCATCTAACCCCGTGCTGTATCTGTCCTGGGAGTGTTTGATGGGGGACAATGTAGAGGAAGCTTTACTCTGCATCTAACCCCGTGCTGTACCTGTCCTGGGAGTGTTTGATGGGGGACAGTGTAGAGGGAGCTTTACTCTGTATCTAACCCCGTGCTGTACCTGTCCAGGGTGTGTTTGATGGGGGACAATGTAGAGGGAGCTTTACTCTGTATCTAACCCCTTGCTGTATCTGTCCTGGGAGTGTTTGATGGGGGACAGTGTAGAGGAAGCTTTACTCTGCATCTAACCCCGTGCTGTATCTGTCCTGGGAGTGTTTGATGGGGACAGTGTAGAGGGAGCTTTACTCTGCATCTAACCCCGTGCTGTACCTGTCCTGGGAGTGTTTGATGGGGGACAATGTAGAGGGAGCTTTACTCTGTATCTAACCCCGTGCTGTATCTGTCCTGGGAGTGTTTGATGGGGACAGTGTAGAGGGAGCTTTACTCTGTATCTAACCCCGTGCTGTATCTGTCCTGGGAGTGATTGATGGGGACAGTTTAGAGGGAGCTTTACTCTGCATCTAACCCCGTGCTCTACCTGTCCTGGGTGTGTTTGATGGGGACAGTGTAGAGGGAGCTTTACTCTGCATCTAACCCCGTGCTCTACCTGTCCTGGGTGTGTTTGATGGGGGACAGTGTCGAGGGAGCTTTACTCTGTATCTAACCCCGTGCTGTATCTGTCCTGGGAGTGTTTGATGGGGGACAGTGTCGAGGGAGCTTTACTCTGCATCTAACCCCGTGCTGTATCTGTCCTGGGAGTGTTTGATGGGGACAGTGTCGAGGGAGCTTTACTCTGTATCTAACCCCGTGCTGTACCTGTCCTGGGAGTGTTTGATGGGGGACAGTGTCGAGGGAGCTTTACTCTGCATCTAACCCCGTGCTGTATCTGTCCTGGGAGTGTTTGATGGGGACAGTGTAGAGGGAGCTTTACTCTGTATCTAACCCCGTGCTGTACCTGTCCTGGGAGTGTTTGATGGGGGACAGTGTAGAGGGAGCTTTACTCTGTATCTAACCCCGTGCTGTACCTGTCCTGGGAGTGTTTGATGGGGGACAGTGTCGAGGCAGCTTTATTCTGTACCTAAACCCATGCTGTACCTGTCCTGGGAGTGTTTGATGGGGACAGTGTAGAGGGAGCTTTACTCTGCATCTAACCCCGTGCTGTATCTGTCCTCGGAGTGTTTGATGGGGGACAATGTAGAGGAAGCTTTACTCTGCATCTAACCCCGTGCTGTACCTGTCCTGGGAGTGTTTGATGGGGGACAGTGTAGAGGGAGCTTTACTCTGTATCTAACCCCGTGCTGTATCTGTCCAGGGTGTGTTTGATGGGGGACAATGTAGAGGGAGCTTTACTCTGTATCTAACCCCTTGCTGTATCTGTCCTGGGAGTGTTTGATGGGGGACAGTGTAGAGGAAGCTTTACTCTGCATCTAACCCCGTGCTGTATCTGTCCTGGGAGTGTTTGATGGGGACAGTGTCGAGGAAGCTTTACTCTGCATCTAACCCCGTGCTGTACCTGTCCTGGGAGTGTTTGATGGGGGACAATGTAGAGGGAGCTTTACTCTGTATCTAACCCCGTGCTGTATCTGTCCTGGGAGTGTTTGATGGGGACAGTGTAGAGGGAGCTTTACTCTGTATCTAACCCCGTGCTGTATCTGTCCTGGGAGTGTTTGATGGGGACAGTGTCGAGGAAGCTTTACTCTGTATCTAACCCCGTGCTGTATCTGTCCTGGGAGTGTTTGATGGGGACAGTGTTGAGGAAGCTTTCCTCTGCATCTAACCCCGTGCTGTCCCTGTCCTGGGAGTGTTTGATGGGGGACAGTGTAGAGGGAGCTTTACTCTGTATCTAACCCCGTGCTGTATCTGTCCTGGGAGTGTTTGATGGGGGACAGTGTAGAGGAAGCTTTACTCTGCATCTAACCCCGTGCTGTACCTGTCCTGGGAGTGTTTGATGGGGACAGTGTAGAGGGAGCTTTACTCTGCATCTAACCCCGTGCTGTACCTGTCCTGGGAGTGTTTGATGGGGGACAGAGTAGAGGGAGCTTTACTCTGCATCTAACCCCGTGCTGTATCTGTCCTGGGAGTGTTTGATGGGGACAATGTAGAGGGAGCTTTACTCTGCATCGAACCCCGTGCTGTATCTGTCCTGGGAGTGTTTGATGGGGAGAATGGAGAGGGAGCTTTACTCTGCATCTATCCCCGTGCTGTACCTGTCCTGGGAGTGTTTGATCCGGGACAGTGTAGAGGGAGCGTTACTCTGCATCTAACCCCGTGCTGTACCTGTCCTGGGAGTGTTTGATGGGGGACAGTGTCGAGGGAGCTTTACTCTGCATCTAACCCCGTGCTGTACCTGTCCTGGGAGTGTTTGATGGGGACAGTGTAGAGGGAGCTTTACTCTGTATCTAACCCCGTGCTGTATCTGTCCAGGGAGTGTTTGATGGGGACAGTGTAGAGGGAGCTTTACTCTGCATCTAACCCCATGCTGTCCCTGTCCTGGGAGTGTTTGATGGGGACAGTGTAGAGGGAGCTTTACTCTGCATCTAACCCCGTGCTCTACCTGTCCTGGGTGTGTTTGATGGGGACAGTGCAGAGGGAGCTTTACTCTGCATCTAACCCCGTGCTCTACCTGTCCTGGGTGTGTTTGATGGGGGTCAGTGTCGAGGGAGCTTTACTCTGTATCGAACCCCGTGCTGTATCTGTCCTGGGAGTGTTTGATGGGGGACAGTGTCGAGGGAACTTTACTCTGCATCTCACCCCGTGCTGTATCTGGCCTGGGAGTGTTTGATGGGGACAGTGTAGAGGGAGCTTTACTCTGTATCTAACTCCGTGCTGTACCTGTCCTGGGAGTGTTTGATGGGGACAGTGTAGAGGGAGCTTTACTCTGTATCTAACCCCGTGCTGTACCTGTCCTGGGAGTGTTTGATGGGGACAGTGTAGAGGAAGCTTTACTCTGTATCTAACCCCGTGCTGTACCTGTCCTGGGAGTGTTTGATGGGGACAGTGTAGAGGAACCTTTACTCTGCATTTAACCCCGTGCTGTACCTGTCCTGGGAGTGTTGATGGGGGACAGTGTCGAGGCAGCTTTACTCTGTATTTAACGCCGTGCTGTACCTGTCCTGGGAGTGTTTGATGGGGACAGTGTAGAGGGAGCTTTACTCTGCATCTAACCCCGTGCTGTATCCGTCCTGGGAGTGTTTGATGGGGGACAATGTAGAGGAAGCTTTACTCTGTATCTAACCCCGTGCTGTACCTGTCCTGGGAGTGTTTGATGGGGGACAGTGTAGAGGAAGCTTTACTCTGTATCTAACCCCGTGCTGTATCTGTCCTGGGAGTGTTTGATGGGGGACAGTGTAGAGGAAGCTTTACTCTGCATCTAACCCCGTGCTGTACCTGTCCTGGGAGTGTTTGATGGGGACAGTGTAGAGGGAGCTTTACTCTGCATCTAACCCCGTGCTGTACCTGTCCTGGGAGTGTTTGATGGCGGACAGTGTAGAGGGAGCTTTACTCTGCATCTAACCCCGTGCTGTATCTGTCCTGTGAGTGTTTGATGGGGACAATGTAGAGGGAGCTTTACTCTGCATCTAACCCCGTGCTGTATCTGTCCTGGGAGTGTTTGATGGGGACAATGTAGAGGGAGCTTTACTCTGCATCTATCCCCGTGCTGTACCTGTCCTGGGAGTGTTTGATGGGGGACAGTGTAGAGGGAGCTTTACTCTGCATCTAACCCCGTGCTGTACCTGTCCTGGGAGTGTTTGATGGGGGACAGTGTAGAGGGAGCTTTACTCTGCATCTAACCCCGTGCTGTACCTGTCCTGGGAGTGTTTGATGGGGACAGTGGAGAGGAAGCTTTACTCTGTATCTAACCCCGTGCTGTATCTGTCCAGGGAGTGTTTGATGGGGACAGTGTAGAGGGAGCTTTACTCTGCATCTAACCCCATGCTGTACCTGTCCTGGGAGTGATTGATGGGGACAGTTTAGAGGGAGCTTTACTCTGCATCTAACCCCGTGCTCTACCTGTCCTGGGTGTGTTTGATGGGGACAGTGTAGAGGGAGCTTTACTCTGCATCTAACCCCGTGCTCTACCTGTCCTGGGTGTGTTTGATGAGGGACAGTGTCGAGGGAGCTTTACTCTGTATCTAACCCCGTGCTGTATCTGTCCTGGGAGTGTTTGATGGGGGACAGTGTCGAGGGAGCTTTACTCTGCATCTAACCCCGTGCTGTATCTGTCCTGGGAGTGTTTGATGGGGACAGTGTCGAGGGAGCTTTACTCTGTATCTAACCCCGTGCTGTACCTGTCCTGGGAGTGTTTGATGGGGGACAGTGTCGAGGGAGCTTTACTCTGCATCTAACCCCGTGCTGTATCTGTCCTGGGAGTGTTTGATGGGGACAGTGTAGAGGGAGCTTTACTCTGTATCTAACCCCGTGCTGTACCTGTCCTGGGAGTGTTTGATGGGGGACAGTGTAGAGGGAGCTTTACTCTGTATCTAACCCCGTGCTGTACCTGTCCTGGGAGTGTTTGATGGGGGACAGTGTCGAGGCAGCTTTATTCTGTACCTAAACCCATGCTGTACCTGTCCTGGGAGTGTTTGATGGGGACAGTGTAGAGGGAGCTTTACTCTGTATGTAACCCCGTGCTGTACCTGTCCTGGGAGTGTTTGATGGGGACAGTGTAGAGGGAGGTTTACTCTGTATCTAACGCCGTGCTGTACCTGTCCTGGGAGTTTTTCATGGGGACAGTGTAGAGGGAGCTTTACTCTGTATCTAACCCCGTGCTGTACCTGTCCTGCGAGTGTTTGATGGGGACAGTGTAGAGGGAGCTTTACTCTGTATCTAACCCCGTGCTGTACCTGTCCTGGGAGTGTTTGATGGGGACAGTGTAGAGGGAGGTTTACTCTGTATCTAACCCCGTGCTGTACCTGTCCTGGGAGTTTTTGATGGGGACAGAGTAGAGGGAGCTTTACTCTGTATCTAACCCCGTGCTGTACCTGTCCTGGGAGTGTTTGATGGGGACAGTGTGGATGGAGCTTTACTTTGTACCTAAACGCGTGCTGTACCTCTCCTGGGAATGTTTGATGGGGACAGTGTAGATGGAGCTTTACTCTGCATCTAACCCCGTGCTGTCCCTGTCCTGGGAGTGTTTGATGGGGGACAGTGTAGAGGAAGCTTTACTGCATCTAACCCCGTGCTGTATCTGTCCTGGGAGTGTTTGATGGGGGACAGTGTAGAGGGAGCTTTACTCTGCATGAAACCCCGTGCTGTATCTGTCCAGGGAGTGTTTGATGGGGGACAGTGTAGAGGGAGCTTTACTCTGTATCTAACCCCGTGCTGTACCTGTCCAGGGTGTGTTTGATGGGGGACAATGTAGAGGGAGCTTTACTCTGTATCTAACCCCGTGCTGTACCTGTCCAGGGTGTGTTTGATGGGGGACAATGTAGAGGGAGCTTTACTCTGTATCTAACCCCGTGCTGTACTTGTCCTGGGTGTGTTTGATGGGGGACAATGTAGAGGGAGCTTTACTCTGCATCTAACCCCGTGCTGTACCTGTCCTGGGAGTGTTTGATGGGGGACAGTGTAGAGGGAGCTTTACTCTGTATCAAACCCCGTGCTGTACCTGTCCAGGGTGTGTTTGATGGGGGACAATGTAGAGGGAGCTTTACTCTGCATCTAGCCCCGTGCTGTACCTGTCCTGGGAGTGTTTGATGGGGACAGTGTAGAGGGAGCTTTACTCTGTATCTAACCCCGTGCTGTATCTGTCCTGGGAGTGTTTGATGGGGACAGTGTAGAGGAAGCTTTACTCTGCATCTAACCCCGTGCTGTACCTGTCCTGGGAGTGTTTGATGGGGGACAGTGTAGAGGGAGCTTTACTCTGTATCTAACCCCGTGCTGTATCTGTCCTGGGAGTGTTTGATGGGGGACAGTGTAGAGGAAGCTTTACTCTGCATCTAACCCCGTGCTGTACCTGTCCTGGGAGTGTTTGATGGGGACAGTGTAGAGGCAGCTTTACTCTGCATCTAACCCCGTGCTGTACCTGTCCTGGGAGTGTTTGATGGGGGACAGTGTAGAGGGAGCTTTACTCTGCATCTAACCCCGTGCTGTATCTGTCCTGGGAGTGTTTGATGGGGACAATGTAGAGGGAGCTTTACTCTGCATCTAACCCCGTGCCGTATCTGTCCTGGGAGTGTTTGATGGGGACAATGTAGAGGGAGCTTTACTCTGCATCTATCCCCGTGCTGTACCTGTCCTGGGAGTGTTTGATGGGGGACAGTGTAGAGGGAGCTTTACTCTGCATCTAACCCCGTGCTGTACCTGTCCTGGGAGTGTTTGATGGGGACAGTGTAGAGGGAGCTTTACTCTGCATCTAACCCCGTGCTCTACCTGTCCTGGGTGTGTTTGATGGGGACAGTGTAGAGGGAGCTTTACTCTGCATCTAACCCCGTGCTCTACCTGTCCTGGGTGTGTTTGATGGGGGACAGTGTCGAGGGAGCTTTACTCTGTATCGAACCCCGTGCTGTATCTGTCCTGGGAGTGTTTGATGGGGGACAGTGTCGAGGGAGCTTTACTCTGCATCTAACCCCGTGCTGTATCTGTCCTGGGAGTGTTTGATGGGGACAGTGTAGAGGGAGCTTTACTCTGTATCTAACCCCGTGCTGTACCTGTCCTGGGAGTGTTTGATGGGGACAGTGTAGAGGGAGCTTTACTCTGTATCTAACCCCGTGCTGTACCTGTCCTGGGAGTGTTTGATGGGGACAGTGTAGAGGAAGCTTTACTCTGTATCTAACCCCGTGCTGTACCTGTCCTGGGAGTGCTTGATGGGGACAGTGTAGAGGAAGCTTTACTCTGCATCTAACCCCGTGCTGTACCTGTCCTGGGAGTGTTTGATGGGGGACAGTGTCGAGGCAGCTTTACTCTGTATCTAACCCCGTGCTGTACCTGTCCTGGGAGTGTTTGATGGGGACAGTGTAGAGGGAGCTTTACTCTGCATCTAACCCCGTGCTGTATCTGTCCTGGGAGTGTTTGATGGGGGACAATGTAGAGGAAGCTTTACTCTGCATCTAACCCCGTGCTGCACCTGTCCTGGGAGTGTTTGATGGGGGACAGAGTAGAGGAAGCTTTACTCTGTATCTAACCCCGTGCTGTATCTGTCCTGGGAGTGTTTGATGGGGGACAGTGTAGAGGAAGCTTTACTCTGCATCTAACCCCGTGCTGTACCTGTCCTGGGAGTGTTTGATGGGGACAGTGTAGAGGGAGCTTTACTCTGCATCTAACCCCGTGCTGTACCTGTCCTGGGAGTGTTTGATGGGGGACAGTGTAGAGGGAGCTTTACTCTGCATCTAACCCCGTGCTGTATCTGTCCTGGGAGTGTTTGATGGGGACAATGTAGAGGGAGCTTTACTCTGCATCTAACCCCGTGCTGTATCTGTCCTGGGAGTGTTTGATGGGGACAATGTAGAGGGAGCTTTACTCTGCATCTATCCCCGTGCTGTACCTGTCCTGGGAGTGTTTGATGGGGACAGTGTAGAGGGAGCTTTACTCTGCATCTAACCCCGTGCTGTATCTGTCCTGGGAGTGTTTGATGGGGGACAATGTAGAGGAAGCTTTACTCTGCATCTAACCCCGTGCTGTACCTGTCCTGGGAGTGTTTGATGGGGGACAGTGTAGAGGGAGCTTTACTCTGTATCTAACCTCGTGCTGTACCTGTCCAGGGTGTGTTGGATGGGGGACAATGTAGAGGGAGCTTTACTCTGCAACTAACCCCGTGCTGCACCTGTCCTGGGAGTGTTTGATGGGGACAGTGTAGAGGGAGCTTTACTCTGTATCTAACCCCGTGCTGTATCTGTCCTGGGAGTGTTTGATGGGGACAGTGTCGAGGAAGCTTTACTCTGCATCTAACCCCGTGCTGTACCTGTCCTGGGAGTGTTTGATGGGGGACAGTGTAGAGGGAGCTTTACTCTGTATCTAACCCCGTGCTGTATCTGTCCTGGGAGTGTTTGATGGGGGACAGTGTAGAGGAAGCTTTACTCTGCATCCAACCCCGTGCTGTACCTGTCCTGGGAGTGTTTGATGGGGACAGTGTAGAGGGAGCTTTACTCTGCATCTAACCCCGTGCTGTACCTGTCCTGGGAGTGTTTGATGGGGGACAGTGTAGAGGAAGCTTTACTGCATCTAACCCCGTGCTGTACCTGTCCTGGGAGTGTTTGATGGGGGATAGTGTAGAGGGAGCTTTACTCTTCATCAAACCCCGTGCTGTATCTGTCCAGGGAGTGTATGATGGGGGACAGTGTAGAGGGAGCTTTACTCTGTATCTAACCCCGTGCTGTACCTGTCCAGGGTGTGTTTGATGGGGGACAATGTAGAGGGAGCTTTACTCTGTATCTAACCCCGTGCTGTACCTGTCCAGGGTGTGTTTGATGGGGGACAATGTAGAGGGAGCTTTACTCTGTATCTAACCCCGTGCTGTACTTGTCCAGGGTGTGCTTGATGGGGGACAATGTAGAGGGAGCTTTACTCTGCATCTAACCCCGTGCTGTACCTGTCCTGGGAGTGTTTGATGGGGGACAGTGTAGAGGGAGCTTTACTCTGTATCTAACCCCGTGCTGTACCTGTCCAGATTGTGTTTGATGGGGGACAATGGAGAGGGAGCTTTAGTCTGCATCTAACCCCGTGCTGTACCTGTCCTGGGAGTGTTTGATGGGGACAGTGTAGAGGGAGCTTTACTCTGTATCTAACCCCGTGCTGTATCTGTCCTGGGAGTGTTTGATGGGGACAGTGTTGAGGAAGCTTTCCTCTGCATCTAACCCCGTGCTGTACCTGTCCTGGGAGTGTTTGATGGGGGACAGTGTAGAGGGAGCTTTACTCTGTATCTAACCCCGTGCTGTACCTGTCCTGGGAGTGTTTGATGGGGACAGTTTAGAGGAAGCTTTACTCTGTATCTAACCCCGTGCTGTATCTGTCCAGGGAGTGTTTGATGGGGACAGTGTAGAGGGAGCTTTACTCTGCATCTAACCCCATGCTGTACCTGTCCTGGGAGTGTTTGATGGGGACAGTGGAGAGGGAGCTTTACTCTGCATCTAACCCCGTGCTCTACCTGTCCTGGGTGTGTTTGATGGGGACAGTGCAGAGGGAGCTTTACTCTGCATCTAACCCCGTGCTCTACCTGTCCTGGGTGTGTTTGATGGGGGACAGTGTCGAGGGAGCTTTACTCTGTATCGAACCCCGTGCTGTATCTGTCCTGGGAGTGTTTGATGGGGGACAGTGTCGAGGGAGCTTTACTCTGCATCTCACCCCGTGCTGTATCTGTCCTGGGAGTGTTTGATGGGGACAGTGTAGAGGGAGCTTTACTCTGTATCTAACCCCGTGCTGTACCTGTCCTGGGACTGTTTGATGGGGACAGTGCAGAGGGAGCTTTACTCTGTATCTAACCCCGTGCTGTACCTGTCCTGGGAGTGTTTGATGGGGACAGTGTAGAGGAAGCTTTACTCTGTATCTAACCCCGTGCTGTACCTGTCCTGGGAGTGTTTGATGGGGACAGTGTAGAGGGAGCTTTACTCTGCATCTAACCCCGTGCTCTACCTGTCCTGGGTGTGTTTGATGGGGACAGTGTAGAGGGAGCTTTACTCTACATCTAACCCCGTGCTCTACCTGTCCTGGGTGTGTTTGATGGGGGACAGTGTCGAGGGAGCTTTACTCTGTATCTAAACCCGTGCTGTATCTGTCCTGGGAGTGTTTGATGGGGGACAGTGTCGAGGGAGCTTTACTCTGCATCTAACCCCGTGCTGTATCTGTCCTGGGAGTGTTTGATGGGGACAGTGTAGAGGGAGCTTTACTCTGTATCTAACCCCGTGCTGTACCTGTCCTGGGAGTGTTTGATGGGGGACAGTGTCGAGGGAGCTTTACTCTGCATCTAACCCCGTGCTGTATCTGTCCTGGGAGTGTTTGATGGGGACAGTGTAGAGGGAGCTTTACTCTGTATCTAACCCCGTGCTGTACCTGTCCTGGCAGTGTTTGATGGGGGACAGTGTCGAGGCAGCTTTATTCTGTACCTAAACCCATGCTGTACCTGTCCTGGGAGTGTTTGATGGGGACAGTGTCGAGGGAGCTTTACTCTGTATGTAACCCCGTGCTGTACCTGTCCTGGGAGTGTTTGATGGGGACAGTGGAGAGGGAGGTTTACTCTGTATCTAACGCCGTGCTGTACCTGTCCTGGGAGTTTTTGATGGGGACAGTGTAGGGGGAGCTTTACTCTGTATCTAACCCCGTGCTGTACCTGTCCTGGGAGTGTTTGATGGGGACAGTGTAGAGGGAGCTTTACTCTGTATCTAACCCCGTGCTGTACCTGTCCTGGGAGTTTTAGATGGGGACAGAGTAGAGGGAGCTTTACTCTGTATCTAACCCCGTGCTGTACCTGTCCTGGGAGTGTTTGATGGGGACAGTGTAGAGGGAGCTTTACTCTGGATCTAACCCCGTGCTGCACCTGTCCGGGGAGTGTTTGATGGGGACAGTGTGGATGAAGCTTTACTTTGTACCTAAACGCGTGCTGTACCTCTCCTGAGAATGTTTGATGGGGACAGTGTAGATGGAGCTTTACTCTGCATCAAACCCCGTGCTGTATCTGTCCAGGGAGTGTTTGATGGGGGACAGTGTAGAGGGAGCTTTACTCTGTATCTAACCCCGTGCTGTACCTGTCCAGGGTGTGTTTGATGGGGGACAATGTAGAGGGAGCTTTGCTCTGTATCTAACCCCGTGCTGTACCTGTCCAGGGTGTGTTTGATGGGGGACAATGTAGAGGGAGCTTTACTCTGTATCTAACCCCGTGCTGTACTTGTCCAGGGTGTGTTTGATGGGGGACAATGTAGAGGGAGCTTTACTCTGCATCTAACCCCGTGCTGTACCTGTCCTGGGAGTGTTTGATGGGGGACAGTGTAGAGGGAGCTTTACTCTGTATCTAACCCCGTGCTGTATCTGTCCTGGGAGTGTTTGATGGGGGAGAGTGTAGAGGAAGCTTTACTCTGCATCTAACCCCGTGCTGTACCTGTCCTGGGAGTGTTTGATGGGGACAGTGTAGAGGGAGCTTTACTCTGCATCTAACCCCGTGCTGTACCTGTCCTGGGAGTGTTTGATGGGGGACAGTGTAGAGGGAGCTTTACTCTGCATCTAACCCCGTGCTGTATCTGTCCTGGGAGTGTTTGATGGGGACAATGTAGAGGGAGCTTTACTCTGCATCTAACCCCATGCTGTATCTGTCCTGGGAGTGTTTGATGGGGACAATGTAGAGGGAGCTTTACTCTGCATCTATCCCCGTGCTGTACCTGTCCTGGGAGTGTTTGATGGGGGACAGTGTAGAGGGAGCTTTACTCTGCATCTAACCCCGTGCTGTACCTGTCCTGGGAGTGTTTGATGGGGGACAGTGTAGAGGGAGCTTTACTCTGCATCTAACCCCGTGCTGTACCTGTCCTGGGAGTGTTTGATGGGGACAGTGTAGAGGAAGCTTTACTCTGTATCTAACCCCGTGCTGTATCTGTCCAGGGAGTGTTTGATGGGGACAGTGTAGAGGGAGCTTTACTCTGCATCTAACCCCATGCTGTACCTGTCCTGGGAGTGTTTGATGGGGACAGTGTAGAGGGAGCTTTACTCTGCATCTAACCCCGTGCTCTACCTGTCCTGGGTGTGTTTGATGGGGACAGTGTAGAGGGAGCTTTACTCTGCATCGAACCCCGTGCTCTACCTGTCCTGGGTGTGTTTGATGGGGGACAGTGTCGAGGGAGCTTTACTCTGTATCTAACCCCGTGCTGTATCTGTCCTGGGAGTGTTTGATGGGGGACAGTGTCGAGGGAGCTTTACTCTGCATCTAACCCCGTGCTGTATCTGTCCTGGGAGTGTTTGATGGGGACAGTGTAGAGGGAGCTTTACTCTGTATCTAACCCCGTGCTGTACCTGTCCTGGGAGTGTTTGATGGGGACAGTGTAGAGGGAGCTTTACTCTGTATCTAACCCCGTGCTGTACCTGTCCTGGGAGTGTTTGATGGGGACAGTGTAGAGGAAGCTTTACTCTGTATCTAACCCCGTGCTGTACCTGTCGTGGGAGTGTTTGATGGGGACAGTGTAGAGGAAGCTTTACTCTGCATCTAACCCCGTGCTGTACCTGTCCTGGGAGTGTTTGATGGGGGACAGTGTCGAGGCAGCTTTACTCTGTATCTAACCCCGTGCTGTACCTGTCCTGGGAGTGTTTGATGGGGACAGTGTAGAGGGAGCTTTACTCTGCATCTAACCCCGTGCTGTACCTGTCCTGGGAGTGTTTGATGGGGGACAGTGTAGAGGGAGCTTTACTCTGCATCTAACCCCGTGCTGTATCTGTCGTGGGAGTGTTTGATGGGGACAATGTAGAGGGAGCTTTACTCTGCATCTAACCCCGTGCTGTATCTGTCCTGGGAGTGTTTGATGGGGACAATGTAGAGGGAGCTTTACTCTGCATCTATCCCCGTGCTGTACCTGTCCTGGGAGTGTTTGATGGGGGACAGTGTAGAGGGAGCTTTACTCTGCATCTAACCCCGTGCTGTACCTGTCCTGGGAGTGTTTGATGGGGGACAGTGTAGAGGGAGCTGTACTCTGCATCTAACCCCGTGCTGTACCTGTCCTGGGAGTGTTTGATGGGGACAGTGTAGAGGAAGCTTTACTCTGTATCTAACCCCGTGCTGTATCTGTCCAGGGAGTGTTTGATGGGGACAGTGTAGAGGGAGCTTTACTCTGCATCTAACCCCATGCTGTACCTGTCCTGGGAGTGATTGATGGGGACAGTGTAGAGGGAGCTTTACTCTGCATCTAACCCCGTGCTCTACCTGTCCTGGGTGTGTTTGATGGGGACAGTGTAGAGGGAGCTTTACTCTACATCTAACCCCGTGCTCTACCTGTCCTGGGTATGTTTGATGGGGGACAGTGTCGAGGGAGCTTTACTCTGTATCTAACCCCGTGCTGTATCTGTCCTGGGAGTGTTTGATGGGGGACAGTGTCGAGGGAGCTTTACTCTGCATCTAACCCCGTGCTGTATCTGTCCTGGGAGTGTTTGATGGGGACAGTGTAGAGGGAGCTTTACTCTGTATCTAACCCCGTGCTGTACCTGTCCTGGGAGTGTTTGATGGGGGACAGTGTCGAGGGAGCTTTACTCTGCATCTAACCCCGTGCTGTATCTGTCCTGGGAGTGTTTGATGGGGACAGTGTAGAGGGAGCTTTACTCTGCATCTAACCCCGTGCTGTACCTGTCCTGGGAGTGTTTGATGGGGGACAGTGTCGAGGCAGCTTTATTCTGTACCTAAACCCATGCTGTACCTGTCCTGGGAGTCTTTGATGGGGACAGTGTCGAGGGAGCTTTACTCTGTATGTAACCCCGTGCTGTACCTGTCCTGGGAGTGTTTGATGGGGACAGTGGAGAGGGAGGTTTACTCTGTATCTAACGCCGTGCTGTACCTGTCCTGGGAGTTTTTGATGGGGACAGTGTAGGGGGAGCTTTACTCTGTATCTAACCCCGTGCTGTACCTGTCCTGGGAGTGTTTGATGGGGACAGTGTAGAGGGAGCTTTACTCTGTATCTAACCCCGTGCTGTACCTGTCCTGGGAGTGTTTGATGGGGACAGTGTAGAGGGAGGTTTACTCTGTATCTAACCCCGTGCTGTACCTGTCCTGGGAGTTTTAGATGGGGACAGAGTAGAGGGAGCTTTACTCTGTATCTAACCCCGTGCTGTACCTGTCCTGGGAGTGTTTGATGGGGACAGTGTAGAGGGAGCTTTACTCTGGATCTAACCCCGTGCTGCACCTGTCCGGGGAGTGTTTGATGGGGACAGTGTGGATGGAGCTTTACTTTGTACCTAAACGCGTGCTGTACCTCTCCTGAGAATGTTTGATGGGGACAGTGTAGATGGAGCTTTACTCTGCATCTAACCCCGTGCTGTCCCCGTCCTGGGAGTGTTTGATGGGGGACAGTGGAGAGGAAGCTTTACTGCATCTAACCCCGTGCTGTATCTGTCCTGGGAGTGTTTGATGGGGGACAGTGTAGAGGGAGCTTTAATCTGCATCAAACCCCGTGCTGTATCTGTCCAGGGAGTGTTTGATGGGGGACAGTGTAGAGGGAGCTTTACTCTGTATCTAACCCCGTGCTGTACCTGTCCAGGGTGTGTTTGATGGGGGACAATGTAGAGGGAGCTTTACTCTGTATCTAACCCCGTGCTGTACCTGTCCAGGGTGTGTTTGATGGGGGACAATGTAGAGGGAGCTTTACTCTGTATCTAGCCCCGTGCTGTACTTGTCCAGGGTGTGTTTGATGGGGGACAATGTAGAGGGAGCTTTACTCTGCATCTAACCCCGTGCTGTACCTGTCCTGGGAGTGTTTGATGGGGGACAGTTTAGAGGGAGCTTTACTCTGTATCTAACCCCGTGCTGTACCTGTCCAGGATGTGTTTGATGGGGGACAATGTAGAGGGAGCTTTACTCTGCATCTAACCCCGTGCTGTACCTGTCCTGGGAGTGTTTGATGGGGACAGTGTAGAGGGAGCTTTACTCTGTATCTAACCCCGTGCTGTATCTGTCCTGGGAGTGTTTGATGGGGACAGTGTAGAGGAAGCTTTACTCTGCATCTAACCCCGTGCTGTACCTGTCCTGGGAGTGTTTGATGGGGGACAGTGTAGAGGGAGCTTTACTCTGTATCTAACCCCGTGCTGTATCTGTCCTGGGAGTGTTTGATGGGGGACAGTGTAGAGGAAGCTTTACTCTGCATCTAACCCCGTGCTGTACCTGTCCTGGGAGTGTTTGATGGGGACAGTGTAGAGGGAGCTTTACTCTGCATCTAAATTCGTGCTGTACCTGTCCTGGGAGTGTTTGATGGGGGACAGTGTAGAGGGAGCTTTACTCTGCATCTAACCCCGTGCTGTATCTGTCCTGGGAGTGTTTGATGGGGACAATGTAGAGGGAGCTTTACTCTGCATCTAACCCCGTGCTGTATCTGTCCTGGGAGTGTTTGATGGGGACAATGTAGAGGGAGCTTTACTCTGCATCTATCCCCGTGCTGTACCTGTCCTGGCAGTGTTTGATGGGGGACAGTGTAGAGGGAGCTTTACTCTGCATCTAACCCCGTGCTGTACCTGTCCTGGGAGTGTTTGATGGGGGACAGTGTAGAGGGAGCTTTACTCTGCATCTAACCCCGTGCTGTACCTGTCCTGGGAGTGTTTGATGGGGGACAGTGTAGAGGGAGCTTTACTCTGCATCTAACCCCGTGCTGTATCTGTCCTGGGAGTGTTTGATGGGGACAATGTAGAGGGAGCTTTACTCTGCATCTAACCCCGTGCTGTATCTGTCCTGGGAGTGTTTGATGGGGACAATGTAGAGGGAGCTTTACTCTGCATCTATCCCCGTGCTGTACCTGTCCTGGCAGTGTTTGATGGGGGACAGTGTAGAGGGAGCTTTACTCTGCATCTAACCCCGTGCTGTACCTGTCCTGGGAGTGTTTGATGGGGGACAGTGTAGAGGGAGCTTTACTCTGCATCTAACCCCGTGCTGTACCTGTCCTGGGAGTGTTTGATGGGGACAGTGTAGAGGAAGCTTTACTCTGTATCTAACCCCGTGCTGTATCTGTCCAGGGAGTGTTTGATGGGGACAGTGTAGAGGGAGCTTTACTCTGCATCTAACCCCATGCTGTACCTGTCCTGGGAGTGTTTGATGGGGACAGTGTAGAGGGAGCTTTACTCTGCATCTAACCCCGTGCTCTACCTGTCCTGGGTGTGTTTGATGGGGACAGTGTAGAGGGAGCTTTACTCTGCATCTAACCCCGTGCTGTACCTGTCCTGGGAGTGTTTGATGGGGACAGTGTAGAGGAAGCTTTACTCTGTATCTAACGCCGTGCTGTACCTGTCCTGGGAGTTTTTGATGGGGACAGTGTAGGGGGAGCTTTACTCTGTATCTAACCCCGTGCTGTACCTGTCCTGGGAGTGTTTGATGGGGACAGTGTAGAGGGAGCTTTACTCTGTATCTAACCCCGTGCTGTACCTGTCCTGGGAGTGTTTGATGGGGACAGTGTAGAGGGAGGTTTACTCTGTATCTAACCCCGTGCTGTACCTGTCCTGGGAGTTTTAGATGGGGACAGAGTAGAGGGAGCTTTACTCTGTATCTAACCCCGTGCTGTACCTGTCCTGGGAGTGTTTGATGGGGACAGTGTAGAGGGAGCTTTACTCTGGATCTAACCCCGTGCTGCACCTGTCCGGGGAGTGTTTGATGGGGACAGTGTGGATGGAGCTTTACTTTGTACCTAAACGCGTGCTGTACCTCTCCTGAGAATGTTTGATGGGGACAGTGTAGATGGAGCTTTACTCTGCATCTAACCCCGTGCTGTCCCCGTCCTGGGAGTGTTTGATGGGGGACAGTGGAGAGGAAGCTTTACTGCATCTAACCCCGTGCTGTATCTGTCCTGGGAGTGTTTGATGGGGGACAGTGTAGAGGGAGCTTTAATCTGCATCAAACCCCGTGCTGTATCTGTCCAGGGAGTGTTTGATGGGGGACAGTGTAGAGGGAGCTTTACTCTGTATCTAACCCCGTGCTGTACCTGTCCAGGGTGTGTTTGATGGGGGACAATGTAGAGGGAGCTTTACTCTGTATCTAACCCCGTGCTGTACCTGTCCAGGGTGTGTTTGATGGGGGACAATGTAGAGGGAGCTTTACTCTGTATCTAGCCCCGTGCTGTACTTGTCCAGGGTGTGTTTGATGGGGGACAATGTAGAGGGAGCTTTACTCTGCATCTAACCCCGTGCTGTACCTGTCCTGGGAGTGTTTGATGGGGGACAGTTTAGAGGGAGCTTTACTCTGTATCTAACCCCGTGCTGTACCTGTCCAGGATGTGTTTGATGGGGGACAATGTAGAGGGAGCTTTACTCTGCATCTAACCCCGTGCTGTACCTGTCCTGGGAGTGTTTGATGGGGACAGTGTAGAGGGAGCTTTACTCTGTATCTAACCCCGTGCTGTATCTGTCCTGGGAGTGTTTGATGGGGACAGTGTAGAGGAAGCTTTACTCTGCATCTAACCCCGTGCTGTACCTGTCCTGGGAGTGTTTGATGGGGGACAGTGTAGAGGGAGCTTTACTCTGTATCTAACCCCGTGCTGTATCTGTCCTGGGAGTGTTTGATGGGGGACAGTGTAGAGGAAGCTTTACTCTGCATCTAACCCCGTGCTGTACCTGTCCTGGGAGTGTTTGATGGGGACAGTGTAGAGGGAGCTTTACTCTGCATCTAAATTCGTGCTGTTCCTGTCCTGGGAGTGTTTGATGGGGGACAGTGTAGAGGGAGCTTTACTCTGCATCTAACCCCGTGCTGTATCTGTCCTGGGAGTGTTTGATGGGGACAATGTAGAGGGAGCTTTACTCTGCATCTAACCCCGTGCTGTATCTGTCCTGGGAGTGTTTGATGGGGACAATGTAGAGGGAGCTTTACTCTGCATCTATCCCCGTGCTGTACCTTTCCTGGCAGTGTTTGATGGGGGACAGTGTAGAGGGAGCTTTACTCTGCATCTAACCCCGTGCTGTACCTGTCCTGGGAGTGTTTGATGGGGGACAGTGTAGAGGGAGCTTTACTCTGCATCTAACCCCGTGCTGTACCTGTCCTGGGAGTGTTTGATGGGGGACAGTGTAGAGGGAGCTTTACTCTGCATCTAACCCCGTGCTGTATCTGTCCTGGGAGTGTTTGATGGGGACAATGTAGAGGGAGCTTTACTCTGCCTCTAACCCCGTGCTGTATCTGTCCTGGGAGTGTTTGATGGGGACAATGTAGAGGGAGCTTTACTCTGCATCTATCCCCGTGCTGTACCTGTCCTGGCAGTGTTTGATGGGGGACAGTGTAGAGGGAGCTTTACTCTGCATCTAACCCCGTGCTGTACCTGTCCTGGGAGTGTTTGATGGGGGACAGTGTAGAGGGAGCTTTACTCTGCATCTAACCCCGTGCTGTACCTGTCCTGGGAGTGTTTGATGGGGACAGTGTAGAGGAAGCTTTACTCTGTATCTAACCCCGTGCTGTATCTGTCCAGGGAGTGTTTGATGGGGACAGTGTAGAGGGAGCTTTACTCTGCATCTAACCCCATGCTGTACCTGTCCTGGGAGTGTTTGATGGGGACAGTGTAGAGGGAGCTTTACTCTGCATCTAACCCCGTGCTCTACCTGTCCTGGGTGTGTTTGATGGGGACAGTGTAGAGGGAGCTTTACTCTGCATCGAACCCCGTGCTCTACCTGTCCTGGGTGTGTTTGATGGGGGACAGTGTCGAGGGAGCTTTACTCTGTATCTAACCCCGTGCTGTATCTGTCCTGGGAGTGTTTGATGGGGGACAGTGTCGAGGGAGCTTTACTCTGCATCTAACCCCGTGCTGTATCTGTCCTGGGAGTGTTTGATGGGGACAGTGTAGAGGGAGCTTTACTCTGTATCTAACCCCGTGCTGTACCTGTCCTGGGAGTGTTTGATGGGGACAGTGTAGAGGGAGCTTTACTCTGTATCTAACCCCGTGCTGTATCTGTCCTGGGAGTGTTTGATGGGGACAGTGTAGAGGAAGCTTTACTCTGCATCTAACCCCGTGCTGTACCTGTCCTGGGAGTGTTTGATGGGGGACAGTGTAGAGGGAGCTTTACTCTGTATCTAACCCCGTGCTGTATCTGTCCTGGGAGTGTTTGATGGGGGACAGTGTAGAGGAAGCTTTACTCTGCATCTAACCCCGTGCTGTACCTGTCCTGGGAGTGTTTGATGGGGACAGTGTAGAGGGAGCTTTACTCTGCATCTAACCCCGTGCTGTACCTGTCCTGGGAGTGTTTGATGGGGGACAGTGTAGAGGGAGCTTTACTCTGCATCAAACCCCGTGCTGTATCTGTCCTGGGAGTGTTTGATGGGGACAATGTAGAGGGAGCTTTACTCAGCATCTAACCCCGTGCTGTATCTGTCCTGGGAGTGTTTGATGGGGACAATGTAGAGGGAGCTTTACTCTGCATCTATCCCCGTGCTGTACCTGTCCTGGGAGTGTTTGATGGGGGACAGTGTAGAGGGAGCTTTACTCTGCATCTAACCCCGTGCTGTACCTGTCCTGGGAGTGTTTGATGGGGGACAGTGTAGAGGGAGCTTTACTCTGCATCTAACCCCGTGCTGTACCTGTCCTGGGAGCGTTTGATGGGGACAGTGTAGAGGAAGCTTTACTCTGTATCTAACCCCGTGCTGTATCTGTCCAGGGAGTGTTTGATGGGGACAGTGTAGAGGGAGCTTTACTCTGCATCTAACCCCATGCTGTACCTGTCCTGGGAGTGTTTGATGGGGACAGTGTAGAGGGAGCTTTACTCTGCATCTAACCCCGTGCTGTACCTGTCCTGGGAGTGTTTGATGGGGGACAGTGTAGAGGGAGCTTTACTCTGCATCTAACCCCGTGCTGTATCTGTCCTGGGAGTGTTTGATGGGGACAATGTAGAGGGAGCTTTACTCTGCATCTAACCCGTGCTGTATCTGTCCTGGGAGTGTTTGATGGGGACAATGTAGAGGGAGCTTTACTCTGCATCTATCCCCGTGCTGTACCTGTCCTGGGAGTGTTTGATGGGGGACAGTGTAGAGGGAGCTTTACTCTGCATCTAACCCCGTGCTGTACCTGTCCTGGGAGTGTTTGATGGGGGACAGTGTAGAGGGAGCTTTACTCTGCATCTAACCCCGTGCTGTACCTGTCCTGGGAGTGTTTGATCGGTACAGTGTAGAGGAAGCTTTACTCTGTATCTAACCCCGTGCTGTATCTGTCCAGGGAGTGTTTGATGGGGACAGTGTAGAGGGAGCTTTACTCTGCATCTAACCCCATGCTGTACCTGTCCTGGGAGTGTTTGATGGGGACAGTGTAGAGGGAGCTTTACTCTGCATCTAACCCCGTGCTCTACCTGTCCTGGGTGTGTTTGATGGGGACAGTGTAGAGGGAGCTTTACTCTGCATCGAACCCCGTGCTCTACCTGTCCTGGGTGTGTTTGATGGGGGACAGTGTAGAGGGAGCTTTACTCTGCATCTAACCCCGTGCTGTATCTGTCCTGGGAGTGTTTGATGGGGACAGTGTAGAGGGAGCTTTACTCTGTATCTAACCCCGTGCTGTACCTGTCCTGGGAGTGTTTGATGGGGACAGTGTAGAGGGAGATTTACTCTGTATCTAACCCAGTGCTGTACCTGTCCTGGGAGTGTTTGATGGGGACAGTGTAGAGGAAGCTTTACTCTGTATCTAACCCCGTGCTCTACCTGTCCTGGGAGTGTTTGATGGGGACAGTGTAGAGGAAGCTTTACTCTGCATCTAACCCCGTGCTGTATCTGTCCTGGGAGTGTTTGATGGGGACAGTGTAGAGGGAGCTTTACTCTGTATCTAACCCCGTGCTGTACCTGTCCTGGGAGTGTTTGATGGGGACAGTGTAGAGGGAGATTTACTCTGTATCTAACCCAGTGCTGTACCTGTCCTGGGAGTGTTTGATGGGGACAGTGTAGAGGAAGCTTTACTCTGTATCTAACCCCGTGCTGTACCTGTCCTGGGAGTGTTTGATCGGTACAGTGCAGAGGAAGCTTTACTCTGTATCTAACCCCGTGCTGTATCTGTCCAGGGAGTGTTTGATGGGGACAGTGTAGAGGGAGCTTTACTCTGCATCTAACCCCATGCTGTACCTGTCCTGGGAGTGTTTGATGGGGACAGTGTAGAGGGAGCTTTACTCTGCATCTAACCCCGTGCTCTACCTGTCCTGGGTGTGTTTGATGGGGACAGTGTAGAGGGAGCTTTACTCTGCATCGAACCCCGTGCTCTACCTGTCCTGGGTGTGTTTGATGGGGGACAGTGTCGAGGGAGCTTTACTCTGTATCTAACTCCGTGCTGTATCTGTCCTGGGAGTGTTTGATGGGGGACAGTGTAGAGGGAGCTTTACTCTGCATCTAACCCCGTGCTGTATCTGTCCTGGGAGTGTTTGATGGGGACAGTGTAGAGGGAGCTTTACTCTGTATCTAACCCCGTGCTGTACCTGTCCTGGGAGTGTTTGATGGGGACAGTGTAGAGGGAGATTTACTCTGTATCTAACCCAGTGCTGTACCTGTCCTGGGAGTGTTTGATGGGGACAGTGTAGAGGAAGCTTTACTCTGTATCTCACCCCGTGCTCTCCCTGTCCTGGGAGTGTTTGATGGGGACAGTGTAGAGGAAGCTTTACTCTGCATCTAACCCCGTGCTGTACCTGTCCTGGGAGTGTTTGATGGGGGACAGTGTCGAGGCAGCTTTACTCTGTATCTAACCCCGTGCTGTACCTGTCCTGGGAGTGTTTGGTGGGGACAGTGTAGAGGGAGCTTTACTCTGCATCTAACCCCGTGCTGTATCAGTCCTGGGAGTGTTTGATGGCGGAAAATGTAGAGGAAGCTTTACTCTGCATCTAACCCCGTGCTGTACCTGTCCTGGGAGTGTTTGATGGGGACAGTGTAGAGGGAGCTTTACTCTGTATCTAACCCCGTGCTGTATCTGTCCTGGGAGTGTTTGATGGGGACAGTGTAGAGGAAGCTTTACTCTGAATCTAACCCCGTGCTGTACCTGTCCTGGGAGTGTTTGATGGGGGACAGTGTAGAGGGAGCTTTACTCTGTATCTAACCCCGTGCTGTATCTGTCCTGGGAGTGTTTGATGGGGGACAGTGTAGAGGAAGCTTTACTCTGCATCTAACCCCGTGCTGTACCTGTCCTGGGAGTGTTTGATGGGGACAGTGTAGAGGGAGCTTTACTCTGCATCTAACCCCGTGCTGTACCTGTCCTGGGAGTGTTTGATGGGGGACAGTGTAGAGGGAGCTTTACTCTGCATCTAACCCCGTGCTGTATCTGTCCTGGGAGTGTTTGATGGGGACAATGTAGAGGGAGCTTTACTCTGCATCTAACCCCGTGCTGTATCTGTCCTGGGAGTGTTTGATGGGGACAATGTAGAGGGAGCTTTACTCTGCATCTATCCCCGTGCTGTACCTGTCCTGGGAGTGTTTGATGGGGGACAGTGTAGAGGGAGCTTTACTCTGCATCTAACCCCGTGCTGTACCTGTCCTGGGAGTGTTTGATGGGGGACAGTGTAGAGGGAGCTTTACTCTGCATCTAACCCCGTGCTGTACCTGTCCTGGGAGCGTTTGATGGGGACAGTGTAGAGGAAGCTTTACTCTGTATCTAACCCCGTGCTGTATCTGTCCAGGGAGTGTTTGATGGGGACAGTGTAGAGGGAGCTTTACTCTGCATCTAACCCCATGCTGTACCTGTCCTGGGAGTGTTTGATGGGGACAGTGTAGAGGGAGCTTTACTCTGCATCTAACCCCGTGCTCTACCTGTCCTGGGAGTGTTTGATGGGGACAGTGTAGAGGGAGCTTTACTCTGCATCTAACCCCGTGCTGTATCTGTCCTGGGAGTGTATGATGGGGGACAATGTAGAGGAAGCTTTACTCTGCATCTAACCCCGTGCTGTACCTGTCCTGGGAGTGTTTGATGGGGGACAGTGTAGAGGAAGCTTTACTCTGTATCTAACCCCGTGCTGTATCTGTCCTGGGAGTGTTTGATGGGGGACAGTGTAGAGGAAGCTTTACTCTGCATCTAACCCCGTGCTGTACCTGTCCTGGGAGTGTTTGATGGGGACAGTGTAGAGGGAGCTTTACTCTGCATCTAACCCCGTGCTGTACCTGTCCTGGGAGTGTTTGATGGGGGACAGTGTAGAGGGAGCTTTACTCTGCATCTAACCCCGTGCTGTATCTGTCCTGGGAGTGTTTGATGGGGACAATGTAGAGGGAGCTTTACTCTGCATCTAACCCCGTGCTGTATCTGTCCTGGGAGTGTTTGATGGGGACAATGTAGAGGGAGCTTTACTCTGCATCTATCCCCGTGCTGTACCTGTCCTGGGAGTGTTTGATGGGGGACAGTGTAGAGGGAGATTTACTCTGCATCTAACCCCGTGCTGTACCTGTCCTGGGATTGTTTGATGGGGGACAGTGTAGAGGGAGCTTTACTCTGCATCTAACCCCGTGCTGTACCTGTCCTGGGAGTGTTTGATGGGGACGGTGTAGTGGGAGCTTTACTCTGCATCTAACCCCGTGCTGTACCTGTCCTGGGAGTGTTTGATGGGGGACAGTGTAGAGGGAGCTTTACTCTGCATCTAAACCCGTGCTGTATCTGTCCTGGGAGTGTTTGATGGGGACAATGTAGAGGGAGCTTTACTCTGCATCTAACCCCGTGCTGTATCTGTCCTGGGAGTGTTTGATGGGGACAATGTAGAGGGAGCTTTACTCTGCATCTATCCCCGTGCTGTACCTGTCCTGGGAGTGTTTGATGGGGGACAGTGTAGAGGGAGCTTTACTCTGCATCGAACCCCGTGCTGTACCTGTCCTGGGAGTGTTTGATGGGGGACAGTGTAGAGGGAGCTTTACTCTGCATCTAACCCCGTGCTGTACCTGTCCTGGGAGCGTTTGATGGGGACAGTGTAGAGGAAGCTTTACTCTGTATCTAACCCCGTGCTGTATCTGTCCAGGGAGTGTTTGATGGGGACAGTGTAGAGGGAGCTTTACTCTGCATCTCACCCCATGCTGTACCTGTCCTGGGAGTGTTTGATGGGGACAGTGTAGAGGGAGCTTTACTCTGTATCTAACCCCGTGCTGTATCTGTCCTGGGAGTGTTTGATGCGGGACAGTGTAGAGGAAGCTTTACTCTGCATCTAACCCCGTGCTGTACCTGTCCTGGGAGTGTTTGATGGGGACAGTGTAGAGGGAGCTTTACTCTGCATCTAACCCCGTGCTGTACCTGTCCTGGGAGTGTTTGATGGGGGACAGTGTAGAGGGAGCATTACTCTGCATCTAACCCCGTGCTGTATCTGTCCTGGGAGTGTTTGATGGGGACAATGTAGAGGGAGCTTTACTCTGCATCTAACCCCGTGCTGTATCTGTCCTGGGAGTGTTTGATGGGGACAATGTAGAGGGAGCTTTACTCTGCATCTATCCCCGTGCTGTACCTGTCCTGGGAGTGTTTGATGGGGGACAGTGTAGAGGGAGCTTTACTCTGCATCTAACCCCGTGCTGTACCTGTCCTGGGAGTGTTTGATGGGGGACAGTGTAGAGGGAGCTTTACTCTGCATCTAACCCCGTGCTGTACCTGTCCTGGGAGTGTTTGATGGGGACAGTGTAGAGGAAGCTTTACTCTGTATCTAACCCCGTGCTGTATCTGTCCAGGGAGTGTTTGATGGGGACAGTGTAGAGGGAGCTTTACTCTGCATCTAACCCCATGCTGTACCTGTCCTGGGAGTGTTTGATGGGGACAGTGTAGAGGGAGCTTTACTCTGCATCTAACACCGTGCTCTACCTGTCCTGGGAGTGTTTGATGGGGACAGTGTAGAGGGAGCTTTACTCTGCATCGAACCCCGTGCTCTACCTGTCCTGGGTGTGTTTGATGGGGGACAGTGTCGAGGGAGCTTTACTCTGTATCTAACCCCGTGCTGTATCTGTCCTGGGAGTGTTTGATGGGGGACAGTGTCGAGGGAGCTTTACTCTGCATCTAACCCCGTGCTGTATCTGTCCTGGGAGTGTTTGATGGGGACAGTGTGGAGGGAGCTTTACTCTGTATCTAACCCCGTGCTGTACCTGTCCTGGGAGTGTTTGATGGGGACAGTGTAGAGGGAGCTTTACTCTGTATCTAACCCAGTGCTGTACCTGTCCTGGGAGTGTTTGATGGGGACAGTGTAGAGGAAGCTTTACTCTGTATCTAACCCCGTGCTGTACCTGTCCTGGGAGTGTTTGATGGGGACAGTGTAGAGGAAGCTTTACTCTGCATCTAACCCCGTGCTGTACCTGTCCTGGGAGTGTTTGATGGGGGACAGTGTCGAGGCAGCTTTACTCTGTATCTAACCCCGTGCTGTACCTGTCCTGGGAGTGTTTGATGGGGACAGTGTAGAGGGAGCTTTACTCTGCATCTAACCCCGTGCTGTATCTGTCCTGGGAGTGTTTGATGGGGGAAAATGTAGAGGAAGCTTTACTCTGCATCTAACCCCGTGCTGTACCTGTCCTGGGAGTGTTTGATGGGGACAGTGTAGAGGGAGCTTTACTCTGTATCTAACCCCGTGCTGTATCTGTCCTGGGAGTGTTTGATGGGGACAGTGTAGAGGAAGCTTTACTCTGCATCTAACCCCGTGCTGTACCTGTCCTGGGAGTGTTTGATGGGGACAGTGTAGAGGGAGCTTTACTCTGCATCTAACCCCGTGCTGTACCTGTCCTGGGAGTGTTTGATGGGGGACAGTGTAGAGGGAGCTTTACTCTGCATCTAACCCCGTGCTGTATCTGTCCTGGGAGTGTTTGATGGGGACAATGTAGAGGGAGCTTTACTCTGCATCTAACCCCGTGCTGTATCTGTCCTGGGAGTGTTTGATGGGGACAATGTAGAGGGAGCTTTACTCTGCATCTATCCCCGTGCTGTACCTGTCCTGGGAGTGTTTGATGGGGGACAGTGCAGAGGGAGCTTTACTCTGCATCTAACCCCGTGCTGTACCTGTCCTGGGAGTGTTTGATGGGGGACAGTGTAGAGGGAGCTTTACTCTGCATCTAACCCCGTGCTATACCTGTCCTGGGAGCGTTTGATGGGGACAGTGTAGAGGAAGCTTTACTCTGTATCTAACCCCGTGCTGTATCTGTCCAGTGAGTGTTTGATGGGGACAGTGTAGAGGGAGCTTTACTCTGCATCTAACCCCATGCTGTACCTGTCCTGGGAGTGTTTGATGGGGACAGTGTAGAGGGAGCTTAAATCTGCATCTAACCCCGTGCTCTACCTGTCCTGGGTGTGTTTGATGGGGACAGTGTAGAGGGAGCTTCACTCTGCATCTAACCCCGTGCTCTACCTGTCCTGGGTGTGTTTGATGGGGGACAGTGTCGAGGGAGCTTTACTCTGTATCTAACCCCGTGCTGTATCTGTCCTGGGAGTGTTTGATGGGGGACAGTGTCGAGGGAGCTTTACTCTGCATCTAACCCCGTGCTGTATCTGTCCTGGGAGTGTTTGATGGGGACAGTGTAGAGGGAGCTTTACTCTGTATCTCACCCCGTGCTGTACCTGTCCTGGGAGTGTTTGATGGGGACAGTGTAGAGGGAGCTTTACTCTGTATCTAACCCCGTGCTGTACCTGTCCTGGGAGTGTTTGATGGGGACAGTGTAGAGGAAGCTTTACTCTGTATCTAACCCCGTGCTGTACCTGTCCTGGGAGTGTTTGATGGGGACAGTGTAGAGGAAGCTTTACTCTGCATCTAACCCCGTGCTGTACCTGTCCTGGGAGTGTTTGATGGGGGACAGTGTCGAGGCAGCTTTACTCTGTATCTAACCCCGTGCTGTACCTGTCCTGGGAGTGTTTGATGGGGACAGTGTAGAGGGAGCTTTACTCTGCATCTAACCCCGTGCTGTATCTGTCCTGGGAGTGTTTGATGGGGGAAAATGTAGAGGAAGCTTTACTCTGCATCTAACCCCGTGCTGTACCTGTCCTGGGAGTGTTTGATGGGGACAGTGTAGAGGGAGCTTTACTCTGTATCTAACCCCGTGCTGTATCTGTCCTGGGAGTGTTTGATGGGGACAGTGTAGAGGAAGCTTTACTCTGCATCTAACCCCGTGCTGTACCTGTCCTGGGAGTGTTTGATGGGGACAGTGTAGAGGGAGCTTTACTCTGCATCTAACCCCGTGCTGTACCTGTCCTGGGAGTGTTTGATGGGGGACAGTGTAGAGGGAGCTTTACTCTGCATCTAACCCCGTGCTGTATCTGTCCTGGGAGTGTTTGATGGGGACAATGTAGAGGGAGCTTTACTCTGCATCTAACCCCGTGCTGTATCTGTCCTGGGAGTGTTTGATGGGGACAATGTAGAGGGAGCTTTACTCTGCATCTATCCCCGTGCTGTACCTGTCCTGGGAGTGTTTGATGGGGGACAGTGCAGAGGGAGCTTTACTCTGCATCTAACCCCGTGCTGTACCTGTCCTGGGAGTGTTTGATGGGGGACAGTGTAGAGGGAGCTTTACTCTGCATCTAACCCCGTGCTATACCTGTCCTGGGAGCGTTTGATGGGGACAGTGTAGAGGAAGCTTTACTCTGTATCTAACCCCGTGCTGTATCTGTCCAGGGAGTGTTTGATGGGGACAGTGTAGAGGGAGCTTTACTCTGCATCTAACCCCATGCTGTACCTGTCCTGGGAGTGTTTGATGGGGACAGTGTAGAGGGAGCTTTACTCTGCATCTAACCCCGTGCTCTACCTGTCCTGGGTGTGTTTGATGGGGGACAGTGTCGAGGGAGCTTTACTCTGTATCTAACCCCGTGCTGTATCTGTCCTGGGAGTGTTTGATGGGGGACAGTGTCGAGGGAGCTTTACTCTGCATCTAACCCCGTGCTGTATCTGTCCTGGGAGTGTTTGATGGGGACAGTGTAGAGGGAGCTTTACTCTGTATCTCACCCCGTGCTGTACCTGTCCTGGGAGTGTTTGATGGGGACAGTGTAGAGGGAGCTTTACTCTGTATCTAACCCCGTGCTGTACCTGTCCTGGGAGTGTTTGATGGGGACAGTGTAGAGGAAGCTTTACTCTGTATCTAACCCCGTGCTGTACCTGTCCTGGGAGTGTTTGATGGGGACAGTGTAGAGGAAGCTTTACTCTGCATCTAACCCCGTGCTGTACCTGTCCTGGGAGTGTTTGATGGGGGACAGTGTCGAGGCAGCTTTACTCTGTATCTAACCCCGTGCAGTACCTGTCCTGGGAGTGTTTGATGGGGACAGTGTAGAGGGAGCTTTACTCTGCATCTAACCCCGTGCTGTATCTGTCCTGGGAGTGTTTGATGGGGGACAATGTAGAGGAAGCTTTACTCTGCATCTAACCCCGTGCTGTACCTGTCCTGGGAGTGTTTGATGGGGGACAGTGTAGAGGAAGCTTTACTCTGTATCTAACCCTGTGCTGTATCTGTCCTGGGAGTGTTTGATGGGGGACAGTGTAGAGGAAGCTTTACTCTGCATCTAACCCCGTGCTGTACCTGTCCTGGGAGTGTTTGATGGGGACAGTGTAGAGGGAGCTTTACTCTGCATCTAACCCCGTGCTGTACCTGTCCTGGGAGTGTTTGATGGGGGACAGTGTAGAGGGAGCTTTACTCTGCATCTAACCCCGTGCTGTATCAGTCCTGGGAGTGTTTGATGGGGACAATGTAGAGGGAGCTTTACTCTGCATCTAACCCCGTGCTGTATCTGTCCTGGGAGTGTTTGATGGGGACAATGTAGAGGGAGCTTTACTCTGCATCTATCCCCGTGCTGTACCTGTCCTGGGAGTGTTTGATGGGGGACAGTGTAGAGGGAGCTTTACTCTGCATCTAACCCCGTGCTGTACCTGTCCTGGGAGTGTTTGATGGGGGACAGTGTAGAGGGAGCTTTACTCTGCATCTAACCCCGTGCTGTACCTGTCCCTGGAGTGTTTGATGGGGACAGTCTCGAAGGAGCTTTACTCTGTATCTAACCCCGTGCTGTACCTGTTCTGGGAGTGTTTGATGGGGACGGTGTAGAGGGAGCTTGACTCTGGATCTAAACCCGTGCTGTACCTGTCCTGGGAGTGTTTGAAGGGGACAGTGTAGAGGGAGCTTTACTCTGTATCTCGCCCCGTGCTGTACCTGCCCCTGGAGTGTTTGATGTGGACAGTGTCGAGGGAGCTTTACTCTGTGTGAAACCCCGTGCTGCAGCTATCCGGGGAGTGTTTGATGGGGGCAGTGTAGAGGGAGCTTTACTCTGTATCTCACCCCATGCTGTACCTGTCCTGGGAGTGTTTGATGGGGACGGTGGAGAGGGATGTTTACTCTGCATCAAACTCCGTGCTGTACCTGTCCTGGGACTGTTTGCTGGGGACAGTGGAGCGGAGCTTTACTCTGTATCTAACCCCTTTCCTTGCCTATCCTGGGAGTGTTTGATGGGGGACAGTTTAGAGGGAGCTTTACTCTGCATTTAACCCCGTGCTGTACCTGTCCTGGGTATGTTTGATGGGGACGGTGTAGAGGGAGCTTGACTCTGTATCAAACACCGTGCTGGACCTGTCCTGGGAGTGTTTGATGGGGGACAGTGTCGAGGGAGCTTTACTCTGTATCTAATCCCGTGCTCTATCTGTCGTAGGAGTGTTTGATGGGGACAGTGTCGAGGGAGCTTTTCTCTGTATCTAACCCCGTGCTGTATCTGTACTGGGAGTGTATGAAGGGGACAGTGTCGAGGCAGCTTTACTCTGCATCTAAAGCCTTGCTGTATCTGTCCTGGGAGTATTTAATGGCGACAGTGTAGAGGGAGCTTTACTCCGTATCTAACTCCATGCTGTATCTATCCTGGGAATTGTTTGATCGGGACAGTGTAGAGTGAGCTTCACTCTGCATCTATCCCTGTGCTGGATCTGTCCTGGGAGTATTTAATAGCGACAGTGTAGAGGGAGCTTTACTCTGTATCTAACCCCGTGCTGTACCTGTACTGAGTGTGTTTGGTGGGGACAGTGTCGAGGGAGGTTTACTCTGTATCAAACCCCGTGCTGTCCCTGTCCTGGGTGTGTTTGATGGGGACAGCGTAGAGGGAGCTTTACTCTGGATCTAACCCCGTGCTGTACCTATCCTGGGAGTGTTTGAAGGGGACAGTGTAGAGGGAGCTTTACTCTGTATCTAACCCCGTGCTGTACCTGTCCTGGGAGTGTTCGAAGGGGACAGCGTAGAGGGAGCTTTACTCTGTATCGAACCCCGTGCTGCACCTGTCCTGCGAGTGTTTGATGGGGACAGTGTCGAGGGAGCTTTACTCTGTATCTCACCCCGTGCTGTCCCTATCCTGGGAGTGTTTGATGCGGACAGTGTCGAGGGAGCTTTCCACTGTATCCAACCCCATGCTGTACATATCCTGGGAGTGTATAATGGGGACAGTGTACAGCGAGCTTTACTCTGTATCTAATCCCATGCTGCACCTGTCCTGTGAGTGTTTCATGGGGACAGTGCAGAGGGAGCTTTTCTCGATCTAACCCCGTGCTGCATCTGTCCTGGGAGTGTTTGAAGGGGACAGCGTAGAGGGAGCTTTACTCTGTATCTAACCCCGTGCTGTACCTGTCCTGCGAGTGTTTGATGGGGACAGTGTCGAGGGAGCATTACTCTTTATCTAACCCCGTGCTGTACCGTCCTGGGAGTGATTGATGCAGACAGTGTCGAGGGAGCTTTACTCTGTATCTAACCCTATGCTGCACCTTTCCTGGGTGTGTTTGATGGGAACACTGTCGAGGGATCTTTACTCTGTATCTAACCCCGTGCTGCACCTGTCCTGAGTGTGTTTGATGGGGACAGTGTACAGCGAGCTTTACTCTGTGTCTAATCCCATGCTGCACCTGTCCTGGGAGTGTTTCATGGGGACAGTGTAGAGGGAGCTTTTCTCTATCTAACCCCGTGCTGTATCTGTCCTGGGAGTGTTTGATGGGGGACAGATTCGAGGGAGCTTTACTCTGTATCTATCCCCTTGCTGTACCTATCCTGGGAGTGTTTGAAGGGGACAGTATAGAGGGAGCTTTACTCTGTATCTTACCTCGCGCTGTACATTTCCTGGGAGTGTTTGAAGGGGACAGTGTAGAGGTAGCTTTATTCTGTATCTAACCCCGTGCTGTACGTGTCCTGGGAGTGTTTGATGGGGATGATGCAGCGGGAGCTTTGCTCTGTATCTAACCCCGTGCTGTACCTGTCCTGGGAGTGGTTGAAGGGGACAGTGTAGAGGGAGCTTTACTCTGAATCTAACCCCGTGCTGTACCTGTCCTGCGAGTGTTTGATGGGGACAGTGTCGAGGGAGCTTTACTCTGTATCTAACCCCGTGCTGCCCCTGTCCTGGGAGTGTTTGATGCGGGCAGTGTCGAGGGAGCTTTACTCTGTGTCTAACTCCATGCTGTATCAATCCTGGGAGGGTTTGATGTGGGAAAGTGTAGAGGGAGCTTTACTCTGTATCGAACCCCGTGCTGTCCCTGTCCTGGGAGTGTTTGATGGGGACAGTGTAGAGGGAGCTTTACTCTGGATCTAACCACGTGCTGTATCTGTCCTGGGAGTGTTTGAAGGGGCAGCGTAGAGGGAGCTTTACTCTGTATCTAACCCCGTGCTGTACCCGTCCTGGGAGTGTTTGATGCGGACAGTGTCGAGGGAGCTTTCCTCTGTATCTAACCCCATGCTGCACCGTTCCTGGGTGTGTTTGATGGGAACAGTGTCGAGGGAGCTTTTCTCTATCTAACCCCGTGCTGTATCTGTCCTGGGAGTGTTTGATGGGGGACAGATTAGAGGGAGCTTTACTCTGTATCAATCCCCGTGCTGTACCTCTCCTGGGAGTGTTTGATGGGGACAGTGTAGAGGGAGCTTTACTCTGTATCTTACCTCGTGCTGTACATTTCCTGGGAGTGTTTGAAGGGGACAGTGTAGATGTAGCTTTATTCTGTATCTAACCCCGTGCTGTACCTGTCCTGGGAGTGTTTGATGGGGACAATGTAGAGGCAGCTTTACTCTGTATCTAACCCCGTGCTGTACCTGTCCTGGGAGTAGTTGAAGGGGACAGTGTAGAGGGAGCTTTACTCTGTATCTAACCCCGTGCTGTCCCTGTCCTGGGAGTGTTTGATGCGGGCAGTGTCGAGGGAGCTTTACTCTGTGTCTAACTCCATGCTGTATCAATACTGGGAGTGTTTGATGTGGGAACGTGTAGAGGGAGCTTTACTCTGTATCGAACCCCGTGCTGTCCCTGTACTGGGAGTGTTTGATGGGGACAGTGGAGAGGGAGCTTTACTCTGGATCTAACCCCGTGCTGTACATGTCCTGGGAGTGTTTGAAGGGGACAGTGTAGAGGGAGCATTACTCTGTATCTACCACCGTGCTGTACCTATCCTGCGAGTGTTTGATGGGGACATTGTCGAGGGAGCTTTACTCTGTATCTAACCCCGTGCTGTACCCGTCCTGGGAGCGTCTGATGGGGACAGTGTACAGGGAGCTTTACTCTGTATCTAACCCCGTGCTGTCCCTCTCCTGGGAGTGTTTGATGCGGACAGTGTCGAGGGAGCTTTACACTGTATCTAACCCCATGCTGCACCTATCCTGGCAGTGTATAATGGGGACAGTGTAGAGTGAGCTTCACTCTGCATCTAACCCCGTGCTGTACCTGTCCTGCGAGTATTTGATGGGGACAGCGTCGAGAGAGCTTTACTCTGTATCTAACCCCGTGCTGTACCCG
The DNA here is from genome assembly GCF_964213995.1 of Mustelus asterias. Lineage (NCBI taxonomy): Eukaryota > Metazoa > Chordata > Chondrichthyes > Carcharhiniformes > Triakidae > Mustelus > Mustelus asterias. The sequence continues at coordinate 184,121 of NW_027590359.1, read as the reverse complement.
TCCTGGGAGTGTTTGATGGGGACAGTGTCGAGGGAGCTTAACTCTGTGTCTAACTCCATGCTGTATCAATCCTGGGAGGGTTTGATGTGGGAAAGTGTAGAGGGAGCTTTACTCTGTATCGAACCCCGTGCTGTCCCTGTCCTGGGAGTGTTTGATGCGGACAGTGTCGAGGGAGCTTTACTCTGTATCTAACCCCGTGCTGCACCTGTCCTGAGTGTGTTTGATGGGGAGAGTGTACAGCGAGCTTTCCTCTGTATCTAATCCCATGCGGCACCTGTCCTGGGAGTGTTTCATGGGGACAGTGTAGAGGGAGCTTTTCTCTATCTAACCCCATGCTGTATCTGTCCTGGGAGTGTTTGATGGGGGACAGATAAGAGGGAGCTTTACTCTGTATCTATCCCCGTGCTGTACCTCTCCTGGGAGTGTTTGATGGGGACAGTGTAGAGGGAGCTTTACTCTGTATCTTACCTCCTGCTGTACATTTCCTGGGAGTGTTTGAAGGGGACAGTGTAGAGGTAGCTTTATTCTGTATCTAACCCCGTGCTGTAACTGTCCTGGGAGTGTTTGATGGGGACAATGTAGAGGCAGCTTTACTCTGTATCTAACCCCGTGCTGTACCTGTCCTGGGAGTAGTTGAAGGGGACAGTGTAGAGGGAGCTTTACTCTGTATCTAACCCCGTGCTGTACCTGTCGTGCGAGTGTTTGATGGGGACAGTGTCGAGGGAGCTTTACTCTGTATCTAACCCCGTGCTGTCCCTGTCCTGGGAGTGTTTGATGCGGGCAGTGTCGAGGGAGCTTTACTCTGTGTCTAACTCCATGCTGTATCAATACTGGGAGTGTTTGATGTGGGAAAGTGTAGAGGGAGCTTTACTCTGTATCGAACCCCGTGCTGTCCCTGTACTGGGAGTGTTTGATGGGGACAGTGGAGAGGGAGCTTTACTCTGGATCTAACCCCGTGCTGTACATGTCCTGGGAGTGTTTGAAGGGGACAGTGTAGAGGGAGCATTACTCTGTATCTACCACCGTGCTGTACCTATCCTGCGAGTGTTTGATGGGGACATTGTCGAGGGAGCTTTACTCTGTATCTAACCCCGTGCTGTACCCGTCCTGGGAGCGTTTGATGGGGACAGTGTACAGGGAGCTTTACTCTGTATCTAACCCCGTGCTGTCCCTATCCTGGGAGTGTTTGATGCGGACAGTGTCGAGGGAGCTTTACACTGTATCTAACCCCATGCTGTACCTATCCTGGGAGTGTATAATGGGGACAGTGTAGAGTGAGCTTCACTCTGCATCTAACCCCGTGCTGTCCCTGTCCTGCGAGTATTTGATGGGGACAGCGTCGAGGGAGCTTTACTCTGTATCTAACCCCGTGCTGTACCCGTCCTGGGAGTGTTTGATGGGGACAGTGTCGAGGGAGCTTTACTCTGTTTCTAACCCCGTGCTGTACCTGTCCTGGGAGTGTTTGATGGGGACGGTGTAGAGGGAGCTTTACTCTGTATCTAACACCGTGCTGGACCTGTCCTGGGAGTCTTTGATGGGGGACAGTGTAGAGGGAGCTTTACTCTGTATCTAATCCCGTGCTGTATCTGTCGTAGGAGTGTTTGATGGGGACAGTGCCGAGGGAGCATTACTCTGTATCTCACCCCGTGCTGTATCTGTCCTGGGAGTGTATGAAGGGGACAGTGTCGATGCAGCTTTACTCTGCATTTAAAGCCTTGCCGTATCCGTCCTGGGAGTATTTAATGGCGACAGTGTAGAGCGAGCTTTACTCTGTATCTAGCTCCATGCTGTATCTATCCTGGGAATTGTTTGGTCGGGACAGTGTAGAGTGAGCTTCACTCTGCATCTATCCCTGTGCTGTTTCTGTCCTGGGAGAGTTTGATGGGGGACAGTGTAGAGGGAGCTTTACTCTGTATCTCACCCCGTTCTGGACCTGTACTGAGTGTGTTTGGTGGGGACAGTGTCGAGGGAGCTTTACTCTGTACCTAACGCCGTGCTGTACCTGTCCTGGGTGTGTTTGATGGGGACAGTGTAGAGGGAGCTTTACTCTGTATGTAATCCCGTGCTGAACCTGTTCTGGGATTGTTTGGTGGGGGACAGTTTAGAGGGAGCTTTACTCTGTATCTATCCCTGTGCTGTACCTGTCCTGCGAGTGTTTGATGGGGACAGTGTACAGGGAGATTTACTCTGTATCTAACCCCGTGCTGTACCTGTCCTGGGAGTGTTTGATGGGGACAGTGTCGAGGGAGCATTACTCTGTATCTCACCCCGTGCTGTACCCGTCCTGGGAGTGTTTGATGCGGACAGTGTCGAGGGAGCTTTACTCTGTATCTAACCCCGTGCTGTACCTGTCCTGGGACTGTTTGATGGGGACAGTGTCGAGGGAGCATTACTCTGTATCTAACCCCGTGCTGTACACGTCCTGGGAGTGTTTGATGGGGACAGTGTCGAGGGAGCTTTACTCTGTATCTAACCCCGTGCTGTACCCGTCCTGGGAGCGTTTGATGGGGACAGTGTAGAGGGAGCTTTACTCTGTATCTAACCCCGTGCTGTACCTGTCCTGGGAGTGTTTGATGGGGACAGTGTCGAGGGAGCTTTACACTGTATCTAACCCCATGCTGTACCTATCCTGGGAGTGTATAATGGGGACAGTGTAGAGTGAGCTTCACTCTGCATCTAACCCCGTGCTGTACCTGTCCTGCGAGTATTTGATGGGGACAGTGTCGAGGGAGCTTTACTCTGTTTCTAACCCCGTGCTGTACCTGTCCTGGGAGGGTTTGATGGGGACGGTGTAGAGGGAGCTTTACTCTGTATCTAACCCCGTGCTGTACCCGTCCTGGGAGTGTTTGATGGGGACGGTGTCGAGGGAGCTTTACTCTGTTTCTAACCCGGTGCTGTACCTATCCTGGGAGTGTTTGATGGGGACGGTGTAGAGGGAGCTTTACTCCGTATCTCGTCCCGTGCTGTATCTGTCGTAGGAGTGTTTGATGGGGACAGTGCCGAGGGAGCTTTACTCTGTATCTCACCCCGTGCTGTATCTGTCCTGGGAGTGTATGAAGGGGACAGTGTCGATGCAGCTTTACTCTGCATTTAAAGCCTTGCTGTATCTGTCCTGGGAGTATTTCATGGCGACAGTGCAGAGGGAGCTTTACTCTGTATCTAGCTCCATGCTGCATCTATCCTGGGAATTGTTTGATCGGGACAGTGTAGAGTGAGCTTCACTCTGCATCTATCCCTGTGCTGTTTCTGTCCTGGGAGTGTTTGATGGGGGACAGTGGAGAGGGAGCTTTACTCTGTATCTAACCCCTTGCTGTACCTGTACTGAGTGTGTTTGGTGGGGACAGTGTCGAGGGAGCTTTACTCTGTACCTAACGCCGTGCTGTACCTGTCCTGGGTGTGTTTGATGGGGACAGTGTAGAGGGAGCTTTACTCTGTATGTAATCCCGTGCTGAACCTGTTCTGGGAGTGTTTGGTGGGGGACAGTTTAGAGGGAGCTTTGCTCTGTATCTATCCCTGTGCTGTACCTGTCCTGCGAGTGTTTGATGGGGACAGTGTACAGGGAGCTTTACTCTGTATCTAACCCCGTGCTGTACCTGTCCTGGGAGTGTTTGATGGGGGACAGATTAGAGGGAGCTTTACTCTGGATTTAACCCCGTGCTGTACCTGTCCTGGGAGTGTTTGAAGGGGACAGTGTAGTAAGAGCTTTACTCTGTATCTAGCCCCGTGCTGTACCTGCCCCTGGAGTGTTTGATGGGGACAGTGTCGAGGGAGCTTTACTCTGTGTGAAACCCCGTGCTGCAGCTACCCGGGGAGTGTTTGATGGGGGCAGTGTAGAGGGAGCTTTACTCTGTATCTCACCCCATGCCGTACCTGTCCTGGGAGAGTTTGATGCGGACAGTGTAGAGGGAGCTTTACCCTGTATCAAACTCCGTGCTGTACCTTTCCTGGGTGTGTTTGATGGGAACAGTGTCGAGGGAGCTTTACTCTGTATCTAACCCCGTGCTACACCTGTCCTGAGTGTGTTTGATGGGGACAGTGTACAGCGAGCTTTCCTCTGTATCTAATCCCATGCGCCACCTGTCCTGGGAGTGTTTCATGGGGACAGTGTAGAGGGACCTTTTCTCTATCTAACCCCGTGCTGTATCTGTCCTGGGAGTGTTTGATGGGGGACAGATTTGAGGGAGCTTTACTCTGTATCTATCCCCGTGCTGTACCTCTCCTGGGAGTGTTTGATGGGGACGGTGTAGAGGGAGCTTTACTCTGTATCTTACCTCGTGCTGTACATTTCCTGGGAGTGTTTGAAGGGGACAGTGTAGAGGTAGCTTTATTCTGTATCTAACCCCGTGCTGTACCTGTCCTGGGAGTGTTTGATGGGGACAATGTAGAGGCAGCTTTACTCTGTATCTAACCCCGTGCTGTACCTGTCCTGGGAGTGTTTGAAGGGGACAGGGTAGAGGGAGCTTTACTCTGTATCTAAGCCCGTGCTGTACCTGTCGTGCGAGTGTTTGATGGGGACAGTGTCGAGGGAGCTTTACTCTGTATCTAACCCCGTGCTGTCCCTGTCCTGGGAGTGTTTGATGCGGGCAGTGTCGAGGGAGCTTTACTCTGTGTCGAACTCCATGCTGCATCAATACTGGGAGTGTTTGATGTGGGAATCTGTAGAGGGAGCATTACTCTGTATCGAACCCCGTGCTGTCCCTGTCCTGGGAGTGTTTGATGGGGACAGTGGAGAGGGAGCTTTACTCTGGATCTAACCCCGTGCTGTACATGTCCTGGGAGTGTTTGAAGGGGACAGTGTAGAGGGAGCTTTACTCTGTATCTCACCCCGTGCTGTACCTGTCCTGGGAGTTTTTGAAGGGGACAGCGTAGAGGGAGCATTACTCTGTATCTACCCCGTGCTGTACCTAGCCTGCGAGTGTTTGATGGGGACAGTGTCGAGGGAGCTTTACTCTGTATCTAACCCCGTGCTGTACCCGTCCTGGGAGCGTTTGATGGGGACAGTGTACAGGGAGCTTTACTCTGTATCTAACCCCGTGCTGTCCCTATCCTGGGAGTGTTTGATGGGGACAGTGTCGAGGGAGCTTTACACTGTATCTAACCCCATGCTGTACCTATCCTGGGAGTGTATAATGGGGACAGTGTAGAGTGAGCTTCACTCTGCATCTAACCCCGTGCTGTACCTGTCCTGCGAGTATTTGATGGGGACAGTGTCGGGGGAGCTTTACTCTGTTTCTAACCCCGTGCTGTACCTGTCCTGGGAGGGTTTGATGGGGACGGTGTAGAGGGAGCTTTACTCTGTATCTAACCCCGTGCTGTACCCGTCCTGGGAGTGTTTGATGGGGACGGTGTCGAGGGAGCTTTACTCTGTTTCTAACCCGGTGCTGTACCTATCCTGGGAGTGTTTGATGGGGACGGTGTAGAGGGAGCTTTACTCTGTATCTAGTCCCGTGCTGTATCTGTCGTAGGAGTGTTTGATGGGGACAGTGCCGAGGGAGCTTTACTCTGTATCTAACCCCGTGCTGTATCTGTCCTGGGAGTGTATGAAGGGGACAGTGTCGATGCAGCTTTACTCTGCATTTAAAGCCTTGCTGTATCTGTCCTGGGAGTATTTCATGGCGACAGTGCAGAGGGAGCTTTACTCTGTATCTAGCTCCATGCTGCATCTATCCTGGGAATTGTTTGATCGGGACAGTGTAGAGTGATCTTCACTCTGCATCTATCCCTGTGCTGTTTCTGTCCTGGGAGTGTTTGATGGGGGACAGTGTAGAGGGAGCTTTACTCTGTATCTAACCCCGTGCTGTACCTGTACTGAGTGTGTTTGGTGGGGACAGTGTCGAGGGAGCTTTACTCTGTACCTAACGCCGTGCTGTACCTGTCCTGGGTGTGTTTGATGGGGACAGTGTAGAGGGAGCTTTACTCTGTATGTAATCCCGTGCTGAACCTGTTCTGGGAGTGTTTGGTGGGGGACAGTTTAGAGGGAGCTTTGCTCTGTATCTATCCCTGTGCTGTACCTGTCCTGCGAGTGTTTGATGGGGACAGTGTACAGGGAGCTTTACTCTGTATCTAACCCCGTGCTGTATCTGTCTTGGGTGTGTTTGATGCGGACAGTGTCGAGGGAGCTTTACTCTGTATCTAATCCCATGCTGCACCTGTCCTGGGAGTGTTTCATGGGGACAGTGTAGAGGGAGCTTTTCTCTATCTAACCCCGTGCTCTATCTGTCCTGGGAGTGTTTGATGGGGGACAGATTAGAGGGAGCTTTACTCTGTATCTATCCCCGTGCTGTACCTCTCCTGGGAGTGTTTGACGGGGGACAGTGTAGAGGGAGCTTTACTCTGTATCTGACCCATTTGCTGTCCCTGTCCTGGGAGTGTTTGATGGGGACAGTGTAGAGGGAGCTTTTCTCTGGATTTAACCCCGTGCTGTACCTGTCCTGGGAGTGTTTGATGCGGACAGTGTAGAGGGAGCTTTACCCTGTATCAAACTCCGTGCTGTACCTTTCCTGGGAGTGTTTGATGGGAGACAGTGGAGAGGGAGCTTTACTCTGTATCTAACCCCGTGCTGTACCTGTCCTGGGACTGTTTGATGGGGACAGTGTAGAGGGAGCTTTACTCTGTATCTAACATTAAAACTGACCAAGCCCCAGGGCCTGATGGCATCTATCCTCGACTGCTCAGGGAGACGAGAGAGGAAATTGCTGGGCCTCTGACGGAAATCTTTGTCGCTTCTTTGGACACGGGTGAGGTCCCTGAGGATTGGAGGATAGCGAATGTGGTCCCGTTGTTTAAGAAGGGTAGCAGGGATAACCCAGGAAATTATAGGCCGGTGAGCTTGACGTCCGTGGTAGGGAAGTTGTTGGAGAGGATTCTTAGAGACAGGATGTATGTGCATTTAGAACGGAACAATCTCATTAGTGACAGACAGCATGGTTTTGTAAGAGGGAGGTCGTGCCTTACAAATTTGGTGGAGTTTTTTGAGGAAGTGACAAAAACGGTTGATGAAGGAAGGGCCGTGGATGTCGTCTATATGGATTTCAGTAAGGCATTTGACAAAGTCCCACATGGCAGGTTGGTTAAGAAGGTTAAGGCTCATGGGATACAAGGAGAAGTGGCTCGATGGGTGGAGAACTGGCTTGGCCATAGGAGACAGAGGGTAGTGGTCGAAGGGTCTTTTTCCGGCTGGAGGTCTGTGACCAGTGGTGTTCCGCAGGGCTCTGTACTGGGACCTCTGCTATTTGTGATATATATAAATGATTTGGAAGAAGGTGTAACTGGTGTAATCAGCAAGTTTGCGGATGACACAAAGATGGCTGGAATTGCGGATAGCGAAGAGCATTGTCGGGCAATACAGCAGGATATAGATAGGCTGGAAAATTGGGCGGAGAGGTGGCAGATGGAATTTAATCCGGATAAATGCGAAGTGATGCATTTTGGAAGAAATAATGTAGGGAGGAGTTATGCAATAAATGGCAGAGTCATCAGGAGTATAGAAACACAGAGGGACCTAGGTGTGCAAGTCCACAAATCCTTGAAGGTGGCAACACAGGTGGAGAAGGTGGTGAAGAAGGCATATGGTATGCTTGCCTTTATAGGACGGGGTATAGAGTATAAAAGCTGGAGTCTGATGATGCAGCTGTATAGAACGCTGGTTAGGCCGCATTTGGAGTACAGCGTCCAGTTCTGGTCGCCGCACTACCAGAAGGACGTGGAGGCATTGGAGAGAGTGCAGAGAAGGTTTACCAGGATGTTGCCTGGTATGGTGGGTCTTAGCTATGAGGAGAGATTGGGTAGACTGGGGTTGTTCTCCTTGGAAAGACGGAGAATGAGGGGAGATCTAATAGAGGTATACAAGATTATGAAGGGTATAGATAGGGTGAACAGTGGGAAGCTTTTTCCCAGGTCGGAGGTGACGATCACGAGGGGTCACGGGCTCAAGCTGAGAGGGGCGAAGTATAACTCAGACATCAGAGGGACGTTTTTTACACAGAGGGTGGTGGGGGCCTGGAATGCGCTGCCAAGTAGGGTGGTGGAGGCAGGCACGCTGGGAGTGTATAATGGGGACAGTGTAGAGTGAGCTTCACTCTGCATCTAACCCCGTGCTGTACCTGTCCTGCGAGTATTTGATGGGGACAGCGTCGAGGGAGCTTTACTCTGTATCTAACCCCGTGCTGTACCCGTCCTGGGAGTGTTTGATGGGGACATTGTCGAGGGAGCTTTACTCTGTTTCTAACCCCGTGCTGTATCTGTCGTAGGTGTGTTTGATGGGGACAGTGCCGACGGAGCTTTACTCTGTATCTAACCCCGTGCTGTATCTGTCCTGGGAGTGTATGAAGGGGACAGTGTCGATGCAGCTTTACTCTGCATTTAAAGCCTTGCCGTATCTGTCCTGGGAGTATTTAATGGCGACAGTGTAGAGGGAGCTTTACTCTGTATCTAGCTCCATGCTGTATCTTTCCTGGGAATTGTTTGATCGGGACAGTGTAGAGTGAGCTTCACTCTGCATCTATCCCTGTGCTGTTTCTGTCCTGGGAGTGTTTGATGGGGGACAGTGTAGAGGGAGCTTTACTCTGTATCTAACCCCGTGCTGTACCTGTACTGAGTGTGTTTGGTGGGGACAGTGTCGAGGGAGCTTTACTCTGTACCTAACGCCGTGCTGTACCTGTCCTGGGTGTGTTTGATGGGGACAGTGTAGAGGGAGCTTTACTCTGTATGTAATCCCGTGCTGAACCTGTTCTGGGAGTGTTTGGTGGGGGACAGTTTAGAGGGAGCTTTACTCTGTATCTATCCCTGTGCTGTACCTGTCCTGCGAGTGTTTGATGGGGACAGTGTACAGGGAGCTTTACTCTGTATCTAACCCCGTGCTGTATCTGTCTTGGGTGTGTTTGATGCGGACAGTGTCGAGGGAGCTTTACTCTAATCTAATCCCATGCTGCACCTGTCCTGGGAGTGTTTCATGGGGACAGTGTAGAGGGAGCTTTTCTCTATCTAACCCCGTGCTGTATCTGTCCTGGGAGTGTTTGATGGGGGACAGATTAGAGGGAGCTTTACTCTGTATCTATCCCCGTGCTGTACCTCTCCTGGGAGTGTTTGACGGGGGACAGTGTAGAGGGAGCTTTACTCTGTATCTAAGCCATTTGCTGTCCCTGTCCTGGGAGTGTTTGATGGGGACAGTGTAGAGGGAGCTTTTCTCTGGATTTAACCCCGTGCTGTCCCTGCCCTGGGAGTGTTTGATGGGGACAGTGTAGAGGGAGCTTTACTCTGGATTTAACACCGTGCTGTACCTCTCCTGGGTGTGTTTGATGGGGACAGTGTAGAGGGAGCTTTACTCTGTATCTAACCCCGTGCTGTACCCGTCCTGGGAGCGTTTGATGGGGACAGTGTACAGGGAGCTTTACTCTGTATCTAACCCCTTGCTGTCCCTATCCTGGGAGTGTTTGATGCGGACAGTGTCGAGGGAGCTTTACACTGTATCTAACCCCATGCTGAACCTATCCTGGGAGTGTATAATGGGGACAGTGTAGAGTGAGCTTCACTCTGCATCTAACCCCGTGCTGTACCTGTCCTGCGAGTATTTGATGGGGACAGCGTCGAGGGAGCTTTACTCTGTATCTAACCCCGTGCTGTACCCGTCCTGGGAGTGTTTGATGGGGACAGTGTCGAGGGAGCTTGACTCTGTTTCTAACCCCGTGCTGTACCTGTCCTGGGAGTGTTTGATGGGGACGGTGTAGAGGGAGCTTTACTCTGTATCTAACACCGTGCTGGACCTGTCCTGGGAGTCTTTGATGGGGGACAGTGTAGAGGGAGCTTTACTCTGTATCTAATCCCGTGCTGTATCTGTCGTAGGAGTGTTTGATGGGGACAGTGCCGAGGGAGCTTTACTCTGTATCTAACCCCGTGCTGTATCTGTCCTGGGAGTGTATGAAGGGGACAGTGTCGATGCAGCTTTACTCTGCATTTAAAGCCTTGCCGTATCTGTCCTGGGAGTATTTAATGGCGACAGTGTACAGGGAGCTTTACTCTGTATCTAGCTCCATGCTGCATCTATCCTGGGAATTGTTTGATCGGGACAGTGGAGAGTGAGCTTCACTCTGCATCTATTCCTGTGCTGTTTCTGTCCTGGGAGTGTTTGATGGGGGACAGTGTAGAGGGAGCTTTACTCTGTATCTAACCCCGTGCTGTACCTGTACTGAGTGTGTTTGGTGGGGACAGTGTCGAGGGAGCTTTACTCTGTACCTAACGCCGTGCTGTACCTGTCCTGGGTGTGTTTGATGGGGACAGTGTAGAGGGAGCTTTACTCTGTATGTAATCCCGTGCTGAACCTGTTCTGGGAGTGTTTGGTGGGGGACAGTTTAGAGGGAGCTTTACTCTGTATCTGTCCCTGTGCTGTACCTGTCCTGCGAGTGTTTGATGGGGACAGTGTACAGGGAGCTTTACTCTGTATCTAACCCCGTGCTGTATCTGTCTTGGGTTTGTTTGATGCGGACAGTGTCGAGGGAGCTTTACTCTAATCTAATCCCATGCTGCACCTGTCCTGGAGTGTTTCATGGGGACAGTGTAGAGGGAGCTTTTCTCTGTATCTAACCCCTTTCCTTGCCTGTCCTGGGAGTGTTTGATGGGGGACAGTTTAGAGGGAGCTTTACTCTGTATTTAACACCGTGCTGTACCTGTCCTGGGTGTGTTTGATGGGGACAGTGTAGAGGGAGCTTTACTCTGTATCTAGCCCCGTGCTGTACCTGTCCCTGGAGTGTTTGATGGGGACAGTGTCGAAGGAGCTTTACTCTGTATCTAACCACGTGCTGTACCTGTTCTGGGAGTGTTTGATGGGTACGGTGTCGAGGGAGCTTGACTCTGGATCTAACCCCGTGCTGTACCTGTCCTGGGAGTGTTTGAAGGGGACAGTGTAGAGGGAGCTTTAGTCAGTATATCGCCCCGTGCTGTACCTGCCCCTGGAGTGTTTGATGTGGACAGTGTCGAGGGAGCTTTACTCTGTGTGAAACCCCGTGCTGCAGCTATCCGGGGAGTGTTTGATGGGGGCAGTGTAGAGGGAGCTTTACTCTGTATCTCACCCCATGCTGTACCTGTCCTGGGAGTGTTTGATGGGGACGGTGGAGAGGGAGCTTTACTCTGCATCAAACTCCGTGCTGTACCTGTCCTGGGAGTATTTGATGGGGGACAGTGGAGAGGGAGCTTTACTCTGTATCTAACCTCGTGCTGTACCTGTCCTGGGACTGTTTGCTGGGGACAGTGGAGAGGGAGCTTTACTCTGTATCTAACCCCTTTCCTTGCCTATCCTGGGAGTGTTTGATGGGGGACAGTTTAGAGGAAGCTTTACTCTGTATTTAACCCCGTGCTGTACCGGTCCTGGGTATGTTTGATGGGGACGGTGTCGAGGGAGCTTGACTCTGTATCTCACACCGTGCTGGACCTGTCCTGGGAGTGTTTGATGGGGGACAGTGTAGAGGGAGCTTTACTCTGTATCTAATCCCATGGAGCACCTGTCCTGGGAGTGTTTCATGGGGACAGTGCAGAGGGAGCTTTTCTCGATCTAACCCCGTGCTGTATCTGTCCTGGGAGTGTTTGAAGGGGACAGCGTAGAGGGAGCTTTACTCTGTATCTAACCCCGTGCTGTACCTGTCCTGCGAGTGTTTGATGGGGACAGTGTCGAGGGAGCATTACTCTGTATCTAACCCCGTGCTGTACCGTCCTGGGAGTGTTTGATGCGGACAGTGTCGAGGGAGCTTTACTCTGTATCGAACCCTATGCTGCACCTTTCCTGGGTGTGTTTGATAGGAACACTGTCGAGGGAGCTTTACTCTGTATCTAACCCCGTGCTGCACCTGTCCTGAGTGTGTTTGATGGGGACAGTGTACAGCGAGCTTTACTCTGTGTCTAATCCCATGCTGCACCTGTCCTGGGAGTGTTTCATGGGGACAGTGTAGAGGGAGATTTTCTCTATCTAACCCCGTGCTGTATCTGTCCTGGGAGTGTTTGATGGGGGACAGATTAGAGGGAGCTTTACTCTGTATCTATCCCCTTGCTCTACCTATCCTGGGAGTGTTTGAAGGGGACAGTGTAGAGGGAGCTTTACTCTGTATCCTATCCCGCGCTGTACATTTCCTGGGAGTGTTTGAAGGGGACAGTGTAGAGGTAGCTTTATTCTGTATCTAACCCCGTGCTGTACCTGTCCTGGGAGTGTTTGATGGGGATGATGTAGAGGGAGCTTTGCTCTGTATCTAACCCCGTGCTGTACCTGTCCAGGGAGTGGTTGAAGGGGACAGTGTAGAGGGAGCTTTACTCTGTATCTAACCCCGTGCTGTACCTGTCCTGCGAGTGTTTGATGGGGACAGTGTCGAGGGAGCTTTACTCTGTATCTAACCCCGTGCTGCCCCTGTCCTGGGAGTGTTTGATGGGGACAGTGTAGAGGGAGCTTTACTCTGGATCTAAACACGTGCTGTATCTGTACTGAGTGTGTTTGAAGGGGCAGCGTCGAGGGAGCTTTCCTCTGGATCTAACCCCGTGCTGTACCTGTCCTGCGAGTGTTTGATGGGGACAGTGTCGAGGGAGCATTAATCTGTATCTCACCCCGTGCTGTACCCGTCCTGGGAGTGTTTGATGCGGACAGTGTCGAGGGAGCTTTACTCAGTATCTAACCCCATGCTGCACCTTTCCTGGGTGTGTTTGATCGGAACAGTGTCGAGGGAGCTTTACTCTGTATCTAACCCCGTGCTGCACCTGTCCTGAGTGTGTTTGATGGGGACAGTGTACAGCGATCTTTCCTCTGTATCTGATCCCATGCGGCACCTGTCCTGGGAGTGTTTCATGGGGACAGTGTAGAGGGAGCTTTTCTCTATCTAACCCCGTGCTGTATCTGTCCTGGGAGTGTTTGATGGGGGACAGATTAGAGGGAGCTTAACTCTGTATCTATCCCCGTGCTGTACCTCTCCTGGGAGTGTTTGATGGGGACAGTGTAGAGGGAGCTTTACTCTGTATCTTACCTCGTGCTGTACATTTCCTGGGAGTGTTTGAAGGGGACAGTGTAGAGGTAGCTTTATTCTGTATCTAACCCCGTGCTGTACCTGTCCTGGGAGTGTTTGATGGGGACAATGTAGAGGCAGCTTTACTCTGTATCTAAACCCGTGCTGTACCTGTCCTGGGAGTGGTTGAAGGGGACAGTGTAGAGGGAGCTTTACTCTGTATCTAACCCCGTGCTGTACCTGTCGTGCGAGTGTTTGATGGGGACAGTGTCGAGGGAGCTTTACTCTGTATCTAACCCCGTGCTGTCCCTGTCCAGGGAGTGTTTGATGAGGGCAGTGTCGAGGGAGCTTTACTCTGTGTCTAACTCCATGCTGTATCAATACTGGGAGTGTTTGATGTGGGAAAGTGTAGAGGGAGCTTTACTCTGTATCGAACCCCGTGCTGTCCCTGTCCTGGGAGTGTTTGATGGGGACAGTGGAGAGGGAGCTTTACTCTGGATCTAACCACGTGCTGTACATGTCCTGGGAGTGTTTGAAGGGGACAGTGTAGAGGGAGCTTTACTCTGTATCTAACCCCGTGCTGTACCTATCCTGCGAGTGTTTGATGGGGACAGTGTCGAGGGAGCATTACTCTGTATCTTACCCCGTGCTGTACCCGTCCTGGGAGCGTTTGATGGGGACAGTGTACAGGGAGCTTTACTCTGTATCTAACCCCGTGCTGTCCCTATCCTGGGAGTGTTTGATGCGGACAGTGTCGGGGGAGCTTTACACTGGATCTATCCCCATGCTGTACCTATCCTGGGAGTGTATAATGGGACAGTGTAGAGTGAGCTTCACTCTGCATCTAACCCCGTGCACTACCTGTCCTGCGAGTATTTGATGGGGAGAGTGTCGAGGGAGCTTTACTCTGTATCTAATCCCGTGCTGTACCCGTCCTGGGAGTGTTTGATGGGGACAGTGTCGAGGGAGCTTTACTCTGTATCTAACCCCGTGCTGTACCCGTCCTGGGAGTGTTTGATGGGGACAGTGTCGAGGGAGCTTTACTCTGTATCTAACCCCGTGCTGTACCCGTCCTGGGAGTGTTTGATGGGGGACGGTGTAGAGGGAGCTTTACTCTGTATCTAACACCGTGATGGACCTGTCCTTGGAGTCTTTGATGGGGGACAGTGTAGAGGGAGCTTTACTCTGTATCTAAACCCGTGCTGTATCTGTCGTAGGAGTGTTTGATGGGGACAGTGCCGAGGGAGCTTTACTCTGTATCTAACCCCGTGCTGTATCTGTCCTGGGAGTGTATGAAGGGGACAGTGTCGATGCAGCTTTACTCTGCATTTAAAGCCTTGCTGTATCTGTCCTGGGAGTATTTAATGGCGACAGTGTAGAGGGAGCTTTACTCTGTATCTAGCTCCATGCTGTATCTATCCTGGGAATTGTTTGATCGGGAAAGTGTAGAGTGAGCTTCACTCTACATCTATCCCTGTGCTGTTTCTGTCCTGGGAGTGTTTGATGGGGGACAGTGTAGAGGGAGCTTTACTCTGTATGTAATCCCGTGCTGAACCTGTTCTGGGAGTGTTTGGTGGGGGACAGTTTAGAGGGAGCTTTACTCTGAATCTATCCCTGTGCTGTACCTGTCCTGCGAGTGTTTGATGGGGACAGTGTACAGGGAGCTTTACTCTGTATCTAACCCCGTGCTGTATCTGTCTTGGGTGTGTTTGATGCGGACAGTGTCGAGGGAGCTTTACTCTGTATCTAATCCCATGCTGCACCTGTCCTGGGAGTGTTTCATGGGGACAGGGTAGAGGGAGCTTTTCTCTATCTAACCCCGTGCTGTATCTGTCCTGGGAGTGTTGACGGGGGACAGTGTAGAGGGAGCTTTACTCTGAATCGAACCCATTTGCTGTCCCTGTCCTGGGAGTGTTTGATGGGGACAGTGTAGAGGGAGCTTTTCTCTGGATCTAACCCCGTGCTGTACCTGTCCTGGGAGTGTTTGATGGGGACAGTGTAGAGGGAGCTTTACTCTGTATCTAACCCCGTGCTGTACCTGCCCCTGGAGTATTTGATGGGGACAGTGTAGAGGGAGCTTTCCTCTGTATCTCACCCCATGCCGTACCTGTCCTGGGAGCGTTTGATGCGGACAGTGTAGAGGGAGCTTTATTCTGTATCAAACTCCGTGCTGTACCTTTCCTGGGAGTGTTTGATGGGAGACAGTGGAGAGGGAGCTTTACTCTGTATCTAACTCCGTGCTGTATCTGTCCTGGGACTCTTTGATGGGGACAGTGTAGAGGGAGCTTTACTCTGTATCGAACCCCTTTCCTTGCCTGTCCTGGGAGTGTTTGATTGGGGACAGTGTAGAGGGAGCTTTACTCTGTATCTCATCCAGTGCTGTACCTGTCCTGGGACTGTTTGATGGGGACAGTGTCGAGGGAGCTTTACTCTGTATCTAACCCCTTTCCTTGCCTGTCCAGGGAGTGTTTGATGGGGACAGTGTAGAGGGAGCTTTACTCTGTATCTAATCCCGTGCTGTATCTGTCGTAGGAGTGTTTGATGGGGACAGTGTCGAGGGAGCTTTACTCTGTATCTAACCCGGTGCTGTATCTGTCCTGGGAGTGTATGAAGGGGACAGTGTCGAGGCAGCTTTACTCTGCATCTAATGCCTTGCTGTATCTGTCCTGGGAGTATTTAATGGCGACAGTGTAGAGGGAGCTTTACTCTGTATCTAACTCCATGGTGTATCTATCCTGGGAATTGTTTGATCGGGGCAGTGTAGAGTGAGCTTCACTCTTCATCTATCCCTGTGCTGTATCTGTCCTGGGAGTATTTAATGGCGACAGTGTAGAGAGAGCTTTACTCTGTATCTAACCCCGTTGCTGTCCCTGTCCAGGGAGTGTTTGATGGGGACAGTGTAGAGGGAGCTTTACTCTGGATCTAACCCCGTGCTGTACCTGTCCTGGGAGTGTTTGAAGGGGACAGTGTCGAGGGAGCTTTTCTCTGTATCTAGCCCCGTGCTGTCCCTGCCCCTGGAGTGTTTGATGGGGACAGTGTCGAGGGAGCTTTACTCTGTGGGAAACCCCATGCTGCAGCTATCCGGGGAGTGTTTGATGGGGGCAGTGTAGAGGGAGCTTTACTCTGTATCTCACCCTATGCTGTACCTGTCCTTGGACTGTTTGATTGGGACAGTGTAGAGGGAGCTTTACTCTGTATCTAACCCCTTTCCTTGCCTGTCCTGGGAGTGTTTGATGGGGGACAGTTTAGAGGGAGCTTTACTCTGTATTTAACCCCGTGCTGTACTTGTCCTGGGAGTGTTTGATGGGGACAGTGCAGAGGGAGCTTTACTCTGTATCTAACCCCGTGCTGTACCTGTCCCTGGATTATTTGATGGGGACAGTGTAGAGGGAGCTTTACTCTGTATCTAACCCCTTTCCTTGCCTGTCCTGGGAGTGTTTGATGGGCGAGGGTTTAGAGGGAGCTTTACTCTGTATTTAACCCCGTGCTGTACCTGTCCTGGGTGTGTTTGATGGGGACAGTGTAGAGGGACCTTTACTCTGTATCTCGCCCCGTGCTGTACCTGTCCCTGGAGTGTTTAATGGGGACCGTGTCGAGTGAGCTTTACTCTGTATCTAACCCCGTGCTGTACCTGTTCTGGGAGTGTTTGATGGGGACGGTGTAGAGGGAGCTTGACTCTGTATCAAACCCCGTGCTGGACCTGTCCAGGGAGTGTTTGATGGGGGACAGTGGAGAGGGAGCTTTCCTCTGTATCTAACCCCGTGCTGTACCTGTCCTGGGACTGTTTGATGGGGACAGTGTAGAGGGAGCTTTACTCTGTATCTAGCCCCGTGCTGTACCTGCCCCTGGAGTGTTTGATGGGGACAGTATAGAGGGAACTTTACTCTGTATCTAACCCCGTGCTGTACCTGTCCTGGGAGTGTTTGA
Source organism: Mustelus asterias (assembly GCF_964213995.1). Lineage (NCBI taxonomy): Eukaryota > Metazoa > Chordata > Chondrichthyes > Carcharhiniformes > Triakidae > Mustelus > Mustelus asterias. Next base: position 167,223 of record NW_027590359.1, on the reverse strand, counting down.
TGGGGGCAGTGTCGAGGGAGCTTTACTCTGTATCTCACCCCATGCTGTACCTGTCCTGGGAGTGTTTGATGCGGACAGTGTAGAGGGAGCTTTACTCTGTATCTAACCCCTTTCCTTGCTTTTCCGGGGAGTGTTTGATGGGGGACAGTTTAGAGGGAGCTTTACTCTGTATTTAACCATGTGCTGTACCTGTCCTGGGTGTGTTTGTTGGGGACAGTGTAGAGGGAGCTTTACTCTGTATCTAACCCCGTGCTGTACCTGTTCTGGGAGTGTTTGATGGGGACGGTGTAGAGGGAGCTTGACTCTGTATCAAACCCCGTGCTGTACCTGTCCTGGGAGTGTTTGATGGGGGACAGTGGAGAGGGAGCTTTACTCTGTATCTAACCGCTTTCCTTGCCTGTCCTGGGAGTGTTTGAAGGGGAACAGTTTAGAGGGAGCTTTACTCTGGATCTAACCCCGTGCTGTACTTGTCCTGCGAGTGTTTGATGGGGTCAGTGTCGAGGGAGCTTTACTCTGTATCTAACCCCGTGCTGTCCCTGTCCTGGGAGTGTTTGATGGCGACAGTGTCGGGGGAGCTTTACACTGTATCTAACTCCATGCTGTACCTATCCTGGGAGTGTATAATGGGGACAGTGTAGAGTGAGCTTCACTCTGCATCTAACCCCGTGCTGTACATGTCCTGCGGGTATTTGATGGGGACAGTGTCGAGGGAGCTTTACTCTGTATCTAACCCCGTGCTGTACCCGTCCTGAGAGTGTTTGATGGGGACAGTGTCGAGGGAGCTTTACTCTGTATCTATCCCCGTGCTGTACCTGTCCTGGGAGTGTTTGATGGGGACGGTGTAGAGGGAGCTTTACTCTGTATCTAATCCCGTGCTGTATCTGTCGTAGGAGTGTTTGATGGGGACAGTGTCGAGGGAGCTTTACTCTGTATCTAACCCCGTGCTGTATCTGTCCTGGGAGTGTATGAAGGGGACAGTGTCGAGGCAGCTTCACTCTGCATCTAAAGCCTTGCTGTACCTCTCCTGGGAGTATTTAATGGCGACAGTGTAGAGGGAGCTTTACTCCGTATCTAACTCCATGCTGTATCTATCCTGGGAATTTTTTGATCGGGACAGTGTAGAGTGAGCTTCACTCTGCATCTATCCCTGTGCTGTATCTGTCCTGGGAGTATTTAATGGCGACAGTGTAGAGAGAGCTTTACTCTGTGTCTAACCCCGTGCTATACCTGTCCTGGGATTGTTTGATGGGGACGGTGTCGAGGTAGCTTTACTCTGTATCTAAGCCCATGCTGTACCTGTCTTGGGAGTGTTTGATGGGGTCAGTGACGAGGGAGCTTTACTCTGTATCTAACCCCGTGCTGTACCTGTCCTGGGAGTGTTTGATGGGGGACAGTTTAGAGGGAGCTTTACTCTGTATCTAACCCCGTGCTGTACATGTCCTGGGACTGTTTGATGGGGACAGTGTAGAGGGAGCTTTACTCTGTATCTAACCCCTTTCCTTGCCTGTCCTGGGAGTGTTTGATGGGGGACAGTTTAGAGGGAGCTTTACTTTGTATTTAACCCCGTGCTGTACCTGTCCTGGGTGTGTTTGATGGGTACAGTGCAGAGGGAGCTTCACTCTGCATCTAACCCCGTGCTGTACCTATCCTGCGAGTATTTGATGGGGACAGTGTCGAGGGAGCTTTACTCTGTATCTAACCCCGTGCTGTACCCATCCTGGGAGTGTTTGATGGGGACAGTATCGAGGGAGCTTTACTCTGTATCTAACCCCGTGCTGTACCTGTCCTGGGATTGTTTGATGGGGACGGTGTAGAGAGAGCTTTACTCTGTATCTAACACCGTGCTGGTCCTGTTCTGGGAGTGTTTGATGGGGGACAGTGTAGAGGGAGCTTTACTCTGTATCTAATCCCGTGCGGTGTCTGTCGTGGGAGTGTATGAAGGGGACAGTGTAGAGGGAGCTTTACTCTGTATCTAACTCCGTGCTGTATCTGTCCTGGGACTGTTTGATGGGGACAGTGTAGAGGGAGCTTTACTCTGTATCGAACCCCTTTCCTTGCCTGTCCTGGGAGTGTTTGATTGGGGACAGTGTAGAGGGAGCTTTACTCTGTATCTCATCCAGTGCTGTACCTGTCCTGGGACTGTTTGATGGGGACAGTGTCGAGGGAGCTTTACTCTGTATCTAACCCCTTTCCTTGCCTGTCCAGGGAGTGTTTGATGGGGACAGTGTAGAGGGAGCTTTACTCTGTATCTAATCCCGTGCTGTATCTGTCGTAGGAGTGTTTGATGGGGACAGTGTCGAGGGAGCTTTACTCTGTATCTAACCCGGTGCTGTATCTGTCCTGGGAGTGTATGAAGGGGACAGTGTCGAGGCAGCTTTACTCTGCATCTAATGCCTTGCTGTATCTGTCCTGGGAGTATTTAATGGCGACAGTGTAGAGGGAGCTTTACTCTGTATCTAACTCCATGGTGTATCTATCCTGGGAATTGTTTGATCGGGACAGTGTAGAGTGAGCTTCACTCTTCATCTATCCCTGTGCTGTATCTGTCCTGGGAGTATTTAATGGCGACAGTGTAGAGAGAGCTTTACTCTGTATCTAACCCCGTTGCTGTCCCTGTCCAGGGAGTGTTTGATGGGGACAGTGTAGAGGGAGCTTTACTCTGGATCTAACCCCGTGCTGTACCTGTCCTGGGAGTGTTTGAAGGGGACAGTGTCGAGGGAGCTTTTCTCTGTATCTAGCCCCGTGCTGTCCCTGCCCCTGGAGTGTTTGATGGGGACAGTGTCGAGGGAGCTTTACTCTGTGGGAAACCCCATGCTGCAGCTATCCGGGGAGTGTTTGATGGGGGCAGTGTAGAGGGAGCTTTACTCTGTATCTCACCCTATGCTGTACCTGTCCTGGGACTGTTTGATTGGGACAGTGTAGAGGGAGCTTTACTCTGTATCTAACCCCTTTCCTTGCCTGTCCTGGGAGTGTTTGATGGGGGACAGTTTAGAGGGAGCTTTACTCTGTATTTAACCCCGTGCTGTACTTGTCCTGGGAGTGTTTGATGGGGACAGTGCAGAGGGAGCTTTACTCTGTATCTAACCCCGTGCTGTACCTGTCCCTGGATTATTTGATGGGGACAGTGTAGAGGGAGCTTTACTCTGTATCTCACGCCGTGCTGTACCAGTTCTGGGAATGTTTGATGGGGACGGTGGAGAGGGAGCTTTACTCTGTATCTCACGCCGTGCTGTACCAGTTCTGGGAGTGTTTGATGGGGACGGTGGAGAGGGAGCTTGACTCTGTATCAAACCCCGTGCTGTACCTGTCCTGGGAGTGTTTGATGGGGGACAGTGGAGAGGGAGTTTTACTCTGTATCTAACCCCATGCTGTCCCTGTCCTGGGAGTGATTGATCGGGACAGTGTAGAGGGAGCTTGACTCTGTATCAAACTCCGTGCTGTACCTGTCCTGGGAGTGTTTGATGGGGACAGTGGAGAGGGAGCTTTACTCTGTATCTAACCCCGTGCTGTACCTGTCCTGGGACTGTTTGATGGGGACAGTGGAGAGGGAGCTTTACTCTGTATCTAACCCCTTTCCTTGCCTGTCCTGGGAGTGTTTGATGGGGGACAGTTTCGAGGGAGCTTTACTCTGTATTTAACCCCGTGCTGTACCTGTCCCTGGAGTGTTTGATGGGGACAGTGTAGAGGGAGCTTTACTCTGTATCTAACCCCGTGCTGTACCTGTCCTGGGAGTGTTTGATGGGGACGGTTTCGAGGGAGCTTGACTCTGTATAAAACCCCGTGCTTAACCTGTCCTGGGAGTGTTTGATGGGGACAGGGTAGAGGGAGCTTTACTCTGTATCTAACCGCTTTCCTTGCCTGTCCTGGGAGTGTTTGATGGGGGACAGTTTAGAGGGAGCTTTCCTCTGGATCTAACCCCGTGCAGTACCTGTCCTGTGAGTGCTTGATGGGGTCAGTGTCGAGGGAGCTTTACTCTGTATCTAACTCCGTGCTGTCCCTGTCCTGGGAGTGTTTGATGGCGACAGTGTCGGGGGAGCTTTACTCTGTATCTAACCCCGTGCTGTACCTATCCTGGGAGTGTTTCATGGGGGACAGTGTAGAGGGACCTTTACTCTGTATCTAACCCCGTGCTGTACCTATCCTGGGATTGTTTGATGGGGACGGTGCAGAGGGAGCTTTACTCTGTATCTAACACCGTGCTGGACCTGTCCTGGGTGTGTTTGATGGGGACAGTGTAGAGGGAGCTTTACTCTGTATCTAACCCCGTGCTGTATCTGTCCTGTGTGTGTTTGATGGGGACAGTGTCGAGGGAGCTTTACTCTGTATCTAACCCCGTGCTGTACCTGTCCTGGGAGTGTTTGATGGGGTCAGTGTCGAGGGAGCTTTACTCTGTATCTAACCCCGTGCTGCATCTGTCCTGGGGGTATATGAAGGGGACAGTGTCGAGGCAGCTTTACTCTGCATCTAAAGCCTTGCTGTACCTGCTCTGGGATTATTTGATGGGGACAGTGCAGAGGGAGCTTTACTCTGTATCTAACCCCGTGCTGTACCTGTCCTGGGTGTGTTTGATCGGGACAGTGTAGAGGGAGATTTACTCTGTATCTAACCCCGTGCTGTACCTGTCCTGGGATTGTTTGATGGGGACGGTGTAGAGGGAGCTTTACTCTGTATCTCGCCCTGTGCTGTACCTGCCCCTGGAGTGTTTGATGGGGGCAGTGTCGAGGGAGCTTTACTCTCTATCTCACCCCATGCTGTACCTATCCTGGGAGTGTTTGATGCGGACAGTGTAGAGGGACCTTTACTCTGTATCTAACGCCGTGCTGTCCCAGTTCTGGGAGTGTTTAATGGGGACGGTGGAGAGGGAGCTTGACTCTGTATCAAACTCCGTGCTGTACCTGTCCTGGGAGTCTTTGATGGGGACAGTGGAGAGGGAGCTTTACTCTGTATCAAACCCCGTGCTGCATCTGTCCTGGGAGTGTATGAAGGGGACAGTGTAGAGGGAGCTTTACTCTGTATCTATCCCCGTGCTGTACCTGTCCTGGGAGTGTTTGATGGGGACAGTGTCGAGGCAGCTTTACTCTGCATCTAAAGCCTTGCTGTACCTGCTCTGGGAGTATTTGATGGGGACAGTGCAGAGGGAGCTTTACTCTGTATCTAACCCCGTGCTGTACCTGTCCTGGGTGTGTTTGATCGGGACAGTGTCGAGGGACCTTTACTCTGTATCTAACCCCGTGCTGTACCTGTCCTGGGAGTGTTTCATGGGGGACAGTGTAGAGGGACCTTTACTCTGTATCTAACCCCGTGCTGTACCTATACTGAGTGTGTTTGGTAGGGACAGCGTCGAGGGAGCTTTACTCTGTATCTAACCCCGTGCTGTATCTGTCCTGGGAGTGTTTGATGGGGGACAGATTATAGGGAGCTTTACTCTGTATCTATCCCCGTGCTGTACCTCTCCTGGGAATGTTTGATGGGAACAGTGCAGAGGGAGCTTTACTCCGGATCTAACCCCGTGCTGTACCTGTCCTGGGAGTCTTTGAAGGGGACAGTGTCGAGGGAGCTTTACTCTGTGTGAATATTTATATTTGAAAGTCCAATAGAAAGAGTCAGGGGTCTTCTAGTTGTAGTTTCCTCTCAGGGTCTGATGAGTTGAAGAATTGCAGTAAGGGGATATTTCAGCAGATTTTTCAGCTGCTGTCTGAAGTGAGTCTGTGTCACAGCATAAATGGCAGTGTTTGTACAACAACTTGTGAGTTGCAACATGAAACCAAATTCCATAACATAGAAATCTAACCTGACCGACCCATAGCCCAAATAATACATCCGACGCCATATAGAATAAACCATTAATGTCGACCATAAGAGGATGAAATTGGCTGAGATAACAAACAGTAAAATGATGGATTTCCTGCGACTCTCCATCTCTGGGTCTCTGGGATTCTCCCCACTGCTGTGAGTCCGGAGTCTCCTGCGGGCTCTGCTGCTCATTAAAATGTGTCTGACGGTGAAAACGTTGAGCAGCAGAATCAGGACGAACGGGACAGCCGGGGTTAGAATGTTGTGGAGGAACTCGATTGTTCCCCAGACCGGAGATTCCATCACATCCATTGTGACATCACAAAACCAGGGGACGTTCAGCAGCTGATATCCATTTAATAACATAAAATACCAGAAGATGTTCTTTAAACAGCTCAGCACCGTCACTGTTCCCAGAACCACAGCCGCCGATTTCTCACTGCAATATTTACTCTTCAGCTTGGGGCAGCAAATGGCCACAAATCGATCAAAGGTGAAAGTGACGGTGAACCAGACAGAACAGTCAGTGGCTGCATAAAGCAGGACGGCGTGGATGTTACACACGGGGACCGAGAGCAGGAAAAAAAACTGTCCCCAATAAATAATGGGAATGTGTCTGAATATCAGGTCGAGGATAACGACCAGCAGATCCCCCGCTGACATGGCCACCAGGTAACGAGTCACACATTTGGACAGACCACAGTTTCTGCTCGTCAGTGTCACAATTGTGATTATGTTCACTGTCAGGAAGGGAAGTAAAGAATAAAATTAGACAGGATTCAGGGAAAGAAGTTACCATTTGGACTGAGGATGGGTTGAAATAAAAAAGAATGTACACACATAAAATCACTTTTTTTTTAAACCAGCACGTCTTTTGCAGTGTGAGAGGAAAGTGGAGCATCCGGAGGAAACCCACACAGACACGGGGAGAAGGTCCAAACTCCACACAGACAGTGACCCAAGCCTGGAATTGAACCCAGGTCCCTGACGCTTTGAGTCAGCAGTGCTAACCACTGTGTCACCGTGCTGCTCCATGGTAGCAACACACTGGTATACATTTGGGAGAGAGCTTTCCGGAGAGTCCACAACATTGACCCTCACTCAGCTACAAGGATGAGGGAGTAAACCCTGACAGAAAATCCAGACTGGAGTCCTGTAGATGGTAATCTGTCGTCTCTCAGACAGTTTACTGACAACCCCTGCAACAGAGCTGGTACCAAAGAGGGCTGGTTTGACCCTTGCCTCTGGACAATACTAACAATTGGCAGAGGGAGATCCTGATGCCTTGACAGCACAGAATCTCTATTATATTTACACAGAACTGTACCCTGGAGAGGAGATCACAGCATTGTGGCCACTGTTAGCACAACACAGGAAAAAATAGTAATCTCACACTCGATTGGCACAGAACACAACTTCCAGCGTTTGCTTTCATGAGTGGGAGAAAGCTTCAGGGTTCAGCGAATCGCTATCGTCCATAATGCTCAGTGCGATTACTGCTGTCCCACGTTGGTCTACTGGACCAGTGCAGCTGCATCAGTGCTCTCTCGGCAGGAAGGTTGCCAATCTATGCACCAGGTAAAACTCAAACAAAGGCCAGTACCAAAGGAAAAGCCAAGCAGGCTGCCTTAATGCCTATCGTCCGGTGACTCTGATGTCCAATATTATGAAATGCATCAAAAGGTTAGTCATGGCATGAATCAGTTCCGGCTTCCCAGATTGCCTGGATCCACGACAGTTCACCGACATCCACAACAGGTCCACAATGCCATCTCCCTGGCCCGACAGTGAACCCTGGAACACAGACTCGTGTTTATCAACTACAGCTCAGCCTGCAACACCATTAGTCCTACGAAATTCATGTCCAAAGTCCGTGGCCCTGGGCTTGGCTCCTGCCTCTGCAATTGGATCCTGAACTTCCGAATCCATAGACAGCAAAATTAAGGACAATCAACAACATCTCCTTCACAATCATCCTGAACAGTGGTGCCCCGTAAGGCTGCGTCCTCAGCCCCTTACTATACTTATACACTGGTGACTGTGTGGCCAAATTCCCCTCCAACTCCATTTCCAAGTTTGCTGATGACACCTGCAGTGGGGCGGAGGAAGAGACAGAGAATCTGGTGAACTGGGGCGACAACAATAATCTCTTCCTCAATGTCAACAAAGCAAATTGACTTCTGGAAGCCTAGTGGAGTACATGCCCCGATCTACATCAATGGGATGAAGTTGAAATAGTCGAGAGCTTCACGTTTTAGGGTCCACATCACGAAAAACCTTTCCTGGTTCCTCCATGACGTCCCTATAATTAAAAAAGTCTCCGAACGCCTCTATTTTCTCAGAGGTTTACAGACATTTTGCATGTCAGCTGTGACTACACCAACTTTTACAGATGCACCATAAATAACATTCTAGCTTGGTATGGCTCCTGCTCTGTCCAAGACTGCGAGAAACTTCAAAGCTTGGTGAATGCAGACCAGTCCATCACTCAAACCAACCTCCCACTCATTAACTCTGTCTAAACTTCCCGTTGCCTCACAAAAGCAAGCAGCCTAATTCAGGAATAGCGCACCACGGACATCAACTCTTCCCACGTCTTCCACCAGAGAAAAAGATAAAAAATGTGTGAGGACATGGACCAACCGAATCATAGAATCACTACAGTGCAGAAGGGGGCCATTTGACCCATCGAGTCTACACCGACAACAATCCCACACAGGCCCTAACCCCAAAGTCCCACATATGTACCCTGCCAATCCCCCAAACATACATCTCCCAGGACGCTAATGGGCAGTTAACATGGCCAATCAACCTAACCTGCACATTTTGAACTGTGGGAGAAAACCGCAGCATCCAGAGCAGACCCATGCCGACACGGGTAGAATGTGCAAATTCCACACAGACAGTGATCCAAGCCAGGAATCGAACTCAGGTTCCTGTGAGACAGCAGCGCTAACCATTGTGCCACCATGCTGCCGACTCAGGAACAGCTTCTCTGCTGCCATCAGACGTTTGAATGGACCCACATTGCATTAAGATGATCTTTTACTACATCCTAGCTCTGACTGCAACATTACATTCTGCCCTCTCTCCCTCTCTATGTACAGTATGCTTTGTCTGTATGGCACTCAAGCAACAACACTTCTCACTGTATATCCAATGTTATGAAATGCATCAAAAGGTTAGTCATGGCATGAATCAATTCCGGCCTCCCAGATTGCCTGGATACACTACAGTTCACCTACCTCCCCAACAGGTCCACAGACACCATCTCCCTGGCCCAACACTGAACTCTGTAACACTGTAACTCTGAACATAGAGAAGGAGAGAGTGCAGAATGTAATGTTGGACTCAGAGCTCGGGTGTAGAATAAGATCATCTGAATGCGATGTGGGTCCATTGAAACGTCAGATGGCAGCAGAGAAGAAGCTGTTATTGAGTCGGCAGCATGGTGGCACAATGGTTAGCACTGCTGTCTCACAGGAACCTGAGTTCAATTCCCGGCTTGGATCACATATTTATTATATGCGAAAATAATAAACCAAATCAAATCAGTCTTTTGCATCTCAAGCTGAAACATCAGCACGATGTGCCCTGACCTTACCAATCAACTTATGCAGGTTGATGATGTACACGGGACGGCTGTGATCGAGACTGAATTTACAAGGCTGAATGTGGACATTGGGGAGCTGCGAGAAACTGGACTTGCTCACAGTGGATTATTTCCAGAGGAACACCACACGTTCTTGTAATAGGAGAAATCCCAACAGGCGAGATGTGAGAATGGAACAAAGTTTAAAAAGAAGCTTCACTGGTGCTGCTGGAATCCCAGGAATTGAAATGGGATCCCTGATGCTGTGAGGCAGCAGTGCTAACCACTGTGCCATACTGCCATCCTGCAAGGTGCCCTGGAGATATCCAAGATCACGGCCAGGACACCATCATCACCATATCCGTGATAGGGAAATGATTGGAAAACAATCTGAGGGACAGAATTAATCTCCACTTCGAGAGGTAATGATTTATGAACAATAGTCAGCGTGCCTTTGACAGGGGGAGATCATGTCTAACAATTCGCTGGAATATATTGAGGAGGTGACTGGATGAGGAGATGAGGGAAGTGCAGTCGATGGAGTCTACGTGTTCTTCAGAAAAGCTTTTGACAAATATGGAAGACTGAACAAGGAAGTGATTCCGATTGGAACCAGGTCAATTTGGTAAATTATATTCAAAATGGCTGAGTGGCAGAGGGTGATGGTGGAAGGTTGTTTTTGTGACTGCAAGCCTGTGTTCAGTGGGGTTCCACAGGGATCGATGCTGGGTCCCTTGCTGTTTGTAGTGTACATTGATGGTCTGGACTTGAATGTGTGAGGTGTGATCAGTAAGTTTGCAGATGATACAAAAATTGGTGGTGTGGTAAATATTGAGGAGGAAAGCCTTAGATGACAGGAATCATAGAATCCTACAGTGCAGAAGGAGGCCATTCAGCCCATCGAGTCTGGACTGAGCACAATCCCACCCAGGCGATATCCCCTGAACCCCATGCATTTACCCAAGCAATTCTCCCTGACAGTAAGTCCAGTATATCCTGGCCAATCCACCTAACCCACAAGTCTTCCGACTGTGGGCGGAAACTGGAGCACCCAGAGGAAACCCATGCAGACACGGGGAGAATGTGCAAACTCCACACAGATGTGGTCCAAGCCAGAAATGGAACACACGTCCCTGGCGCTGTGGGGCAGCAGTGCTAACCACTGTGCCACCGTGCTGAGGAAACTGAAAGGCTGGGCAAATGGGCAAATGTAATTTACACCTGACGAATGTGAGGCCATGCATTTGGGACGACTATCCGGGCAAGGAAATGTACCATGTCCGGTCGAGTCTGAGGAAGTGCAGAGGACCAGAATGAATTTGGGCTGCAGATATGTGGATCTCCAAAAGCAGCAAGACAGGTAGATGAGGTGGTTAAGACGACATGTAGGATACTTGCCTTTAGCAGCCGCAGCACAGAATATAAGAGCTGGGAGGTGATGATGGAAGTGTATAAAACGCTGGTTCGACCAGAGCAAGAGAACTGTGTACAGCTCTGGTCATCACACTACAGGAAGGATTTGATTACACTGGAGACGGTGGAGAGGAGATTCACCAGGATGCTGCCTGGGCTGGAGAGTTTCAGCTATGAGGAGAGGCTGGTTAGGCTGGGTTTTCTACCTTAGAGCAGAGACGGCTGGAGTTGGAGTGGGTGTAGTGGGTGGTGGTGGGGAATGCTTTCAGGTGGGGGCGGGGGGGGGGCGGGGGGAACAGAGTGATATGTACAAGATTATGTGGCACACGGATAGGAAGAAACCTTTTCCCTTTAGTAGAGGCGTCAATAACCAGAGGGGCGTGGAGGTAAGGTAAAGGGCAGATTTTTGTGTGGATTTGAGGGAAAATGTTTCCATCCACAGGGTGCTGGGATCTGCAGCTCACGGCGTGAAAGGATGGTAGAAGCGGGAACAACCACAAGAGGCATTTAGATCAGCAACTCAAACGCCAGAGTATATAATTATTAAACTAGTAAGAGTGCAGAAAATATTTAATCGGATGCTACTGGGACTTGATGGATTGAGTTATAAGGAGAGGCTGGATAGACTGGGACTTTTTCCCCTGGAGCGTAGGAGGCTGAGGGGTTAACTTATAGAGGTCTATAAAATAATGAGGGGCACAGATCAGCTCGATAGTCAATATCTTTTCCCAAAGGTAGGGGAGTCTAAAACGAGAGGGCACAGGTTTAAGGTGAGAGGGGAAAGATACAAAATGGTCCAGAGGGGCAATTTTATCACACAGAGGGTGGTGAGTGTCTGGAACGAGCTGCCAGATGTAGCAGTAGAGGCGGGTCCAATTTTATTCTTTAAAAAGCGTTTAGATAGTTAAATGGGCACGATGGGTATAGAGGGATATGGGGCAAATGTGGGCAATTGGGATTAGTTTAGGGGTTTAAAAAGAAAGGGCAGCATGGATAAGATGGGCCGAAGGGCCTGTTTCCATTCTGTAAACTCTATGACAAGGCTGTGGATCGAGTGCTGGAAAATGGGATTCGATTGGATAGGTGTTTGATGACCAGTTCAGACATAATGGCCGAATGGCCTCATTTCGTGCTGTTAAAACTCGATGGCTGTTAGGCCACCCACAGCAGTGGCCCCATCACTTGCAGCTCTCACAGCGCTGGCTGGGATACGCACCACCTCCCAAACCTATCTGGTTGCAAATACGCAATTGCAGCCAGCAGTGAGCTGCCTGGTTTGAGAGAGACAGCGGTCAGCTCTCTGCTGCTGCAGCTCGCTTCAACACAGCAGCTGTCCCCAGGTAGTCCGGGGGTGCTCAGCTCTTTCTGAGCAGCCCCCGACCAGATATAGACCCAGCCCCCTCCCCACCACCTGGACCAATCACCGCCCCTTCCCCCACACCAATTGCATGCAGAGTGTCAGCAGGGCACGTCTCCCTACCCCACTGTGCATGCAGAGAGGCAGCGAAACCCGCTCCCTACCCCACTGTGCATGCAGAGTGGCAGCGAGACCCCCTCCCTACCCCACTGTGCATGCAGAGTGGCAGCGAGACCCCCTCCCTACCCCACTGTGCATGCAGAGTGGCAGCGAGACCCCCTCCCTACCCCACTGTGCATGCAGAGTGGCAGCGAGACCCCCTCCCTACCCCACTGTGCATGCAGAGAGGCAGCAAGACCCCCTCCCTACCCCACTGTGCATGCAGAGAGGCAGTGATGTCCCCCTCCCTACCAACACCAATCACGTGCAGAGTGGCAGCGGGGACCACCCCACCCCACAGTCAGCGGGCAGAGTGGTAACGGGACCCTCTCCGACCCAGCAACTACGTTCAGAGTCGGCCCCGCTACCTTCAGGCTCCGCCCCTGTAGACCCCGCCACCTCATGCCCCACTCCCTGGTAATGCCCGGTGGGCATTGCCCAAGGGGCACCTACCTTTGCCCTCGACCTTGCCCGGTGCCCTCAATGGCCTTCAGTACTCCCGGCGTGGTCATCATGACTCGTCCTCATACATGTGGCCAACTGTTTTCCTCACCGGACCCAACCTCTCCCGGTGAGGCTGCAAAGGCAAGTGTGGCGCACAATTCCATCCCAGGCTCGCTAATTTCATTTCAATTTGTTTTAAAATAAATTGAAATAATTTATTCAGCCTCTTGCCGGAAATGGGCAGGAGACTGAATCCGCTGTTTATCCATTGCCGGTGAAGGTTGCAAGAGGTGAGAAATGGGACGTGGACCTGAGTTCTTGGCTGTCACGCGGTTCTACTTGATCACCCCACCATCAATGGACAGGGAGGAGCTGTTATCCTGCCCCCCTACCGTGTGTGTGTTGCGTGTGTCTATATTGTCTGTACCAGTATGCATGTGTGTGTGTGCGTGTTTGTGTGTGAGCAACAGAGTACCTGACGAGTGTTCCTAAGTGTGCGTTATTCTGGAGTGTTACAGCAATTTTGCTTCTTGAATTTGTGTGTGAGTGGGAGTAAGTGTCTAAATCTGATTGCTTCTATCAACAAATGTGTGTATTAATGTATGTGTGTTTGGGTGTGTCTGTGTGTTTGTGTTCCTGTTGCTCTCGGAGAACTTCTGGTGGCACAGGGGATAGCGTTGTTGCCTGACAGCTAGCATCAGGAGCCTAAATGAAGTGGATTTGGGAATCTCAATCCAGTTCCTCACGTACAGCACTGATCGCAATCTCAAGGAAATCACAATATATTTGGTGTGCGAAAAACAATGTCACATTACTAAGTAGTCTCAACTGAGGCACATGGCTGAGAAAGTACTGGGACCTCAGTCAACATTTGGGGTGTTCTGTGCAGATTCTGCATGTTCTCCCCATGTCTGTGTGGGTTTCCTCCGGGTGCTCCAGTTTCCTCCCACTATCTGAAAGTTGTGCTGGTTGGGTGCGTTGGCCGTGCTAAATTGTCCCTCAGTGTACCTGAACAGGAGCTGGAGTGTGGTGACTCGGGGATTTTTATAGTAACTTCATTGCAATGTTATTGTTCGCATACTTGTGACACTGATGAATAAATTTCAAATTTAATGAAATATGTTCTCTCTCTGTGAGATCCTGCTGTGCAGATATGACCAATAAAATTGATTCTGCGGCCTGGTGATTGGGTGGGTGAACTGGTGTTATCTGCAGAGGGTGAAAAGGATTCTGTCTCAATATTTTACGCACGGTGGAATAGTGTTTGAGGTCACATGTCTATGGAAAGTCACAGCACACAGAAGACATCCCAGCCCATAGACCCTGAGACAATTGTCAGTGGCTGAAAGAATTAATAACCGGATACAGAGATTCAACAAGAGCAGCAAACCCAGTCCAGTAAATGACAAGAAAATCAATACAGTTAAACAGCCTTTCTAGAATTAGGAACTGGACACAGGGGACGGGACTTTCCAGCCTCACTCTTCCCCAAGCTGCAAAATCCCACCCGTGTTCAACAGACCTTCCCATTCTCCGCCCCTCGCCTGCTCCGATTCCCGTGGCGGTCGGGCCGGTCCAATTCCAGCCAGAGACTTACCCGGAACACCAACAATCGCCAGGAGGGGATAGTAAAAACATTGAATCGCGAACAGTAGATATTCAATCCGAAAAGCTGATGTCATCCAATAATAATCAGCAGTAAACCAAGAAATCCAATAGAATAAACTCCTGTCCTTGGGTGGAACATTCCGGTTCATTGTTCCCAGATTCTGATCCATTGTTGTAACATTCCAATCCATTGTTCCCAGATTCTGATCCATTGTTGGAAGACTCCAATCCATTGCTCCCAGATTCTGATCTCTCCTCTCCCTCCCTCTCTCTCCACAGCCGCTGATCTCTGTTGGTGTCGGAGTTGCCGCTCCCGCTGACTCAATGGGACAACACATTGAACGGAATCCCTTATTAATAGAAGAGGGGAATCCCTCCACGCACACTAATCGGATCCATGGAGACTCACATCAATTCCAGTCACTAAACAAACAGCTTCACTTAACCCCCTTCAATCCAACACTTTTTATCCCCAACGTAGAACAGTTACAGCCTCGATGGGGTGTTGAGGGTCAGGGAGGGATGGAAAGTTGGAAATAATGTAGGGTCAATATTAATTCGATATATCCAATTCTCGGTCCATACTCGTTGCAGTTTGGAAGTATGAGGAAGGGGATAACATTGAAACTTACAGAATAATGAAAGGCCTGGATAGAGTGCACTTGGGGAAGATGTTTCCATGAGTCGGGGAGACTTGGACCCGAGGGCACAGACTCAGAGGGAAGGGATGGCCCTTTAGAAATGTGATGTGGAGATGGCGGTGTTGGACTGGGGTGTGCGCAGTAGGAAGTCTCACAACACCAGTTTCCCACTCACCTGATGAAGGAGCAGCGTTCCGAAATCTCGTGATTCCAAATAAACCTGTGGGACTTTAACCTGCTGTTGTGAGACTTCTTACTTCAGAACTGAGACGAGGAGGAATTTCTTCAGCCAGAGGGTGGTGAATCTGTGGAATTCATTGCCACACAAGGCTGTGGAGGCCAGATCATTGAATGTATTTAATAAAGAGATAAATAGGTTCTTGACTGGTACAGCGATCAAGGGTTACAGGGAGAAAGCAGGAGAATGGGTTTGAGAAACCTATCAGCCAGAATTGAATGGTGGAGGCAGCTCGACGGGCCAAATGGCCTCAACCTGCTCTTATATCTTATTGTCTGATGGGTATCATGGTCGTGGTTTTTAGATGATGTTAACGTCAATCAGGGTTGATATAGTCTGCTTAATCCAGGTTGTAGCAGATCTTATGTACAGCTCATGGACAGAACAATCTTAGTATAGGACTTCACACGGATCAATCTCTCAGCATTACGTACAGTACAGTCTTAGCTCGAGTCATCAGATAGAACTATCTCTCAGTGTTATGTACAGTACAATCTGAGGCTTCAGATCGAACTATCTCTCAGTGTTATGTACAGTACAATCTGAGGCTTCAGATCGAACTATCTCTCAGTGTTATGTACAGTACAATCTGACGCTTCAGATCGAACTATCTCTCAGTGTTATGTACAGTACAATCTGACGCTTCAGATCGAACTATCCCTCAGTGTTATGTACAATACAATCTGAGGCTTCAGATAGAACTATCTCTCAGTGTTATGCACAGTACAATCTTTGGCTTCAGATAGAACTATCTCTCAGTGTTATGTACAGTACAATCTGAGGCTTCAGATAGAACTATCTCTCAGTGTTATGAACAGTACAATCTGAGGCTTCAGATAGAACTATCTCTCAGTGTTATGAACGGTACAATCTGAGGCTTCAGATAGAACTATCTCTCAGTGTTATGAACAGTACAATCTGAGGCTTCAGATAGAACTATCTCTCAGTGTTATGAACAGTACAATCTGAGGCTTCAGGTAGAACTATCTCTCAGTGTTATGAACAGTACAATCTGAGGCTTCAGATAGAACTATCTCTCAGTGTTATGAACAGTACAATCTGAGGCTTCAGATTGAACTATCTCTCAGTGTTATGCACAGTACAATCTGAGGCTTCAGATAGAACTATCTCTTAGTGTTATGCACAGTACAATCTGAGGCTTCAGATAGAACTATCTCTCAGTGTTATGTACAGTACAATCTGAGGCTTCAGATAGAACTAGCTCTCAGTGTTATGTACAGTAGAATCAGAGGCGTCAGATAGAACTATCTCTCAGTGTTACGTATTTTATTATTAAATCTATCATTTTATTGCCCAGAACTGAAGAGTCCCTTCTGCTGGATGAACATGGAATACCGAGGGGGGTGGGGTGTTTATTTGGGGTGGGGGTGAGGGTAGGGCGTGTGGGGCTGTCCCATACGGGGCACCGTCTGCGCCTTTAAAATAAAATCCAAAGTTACAAGAGTTTTCTCCCCCTCCTATTGTTTTCATTGTAACTATGATCTGATGTCAGTGATTGAAATCAGTTTGTCAGATGATAGCAGGCACAGCACAATTCTCCAGTAGAATAGGCCTTCTGGACAATCGCCGGGTAAACCCTTAACTATCAGGGGCGCAACAAGTACGATAATACCCAGCCCCCCCCGCCCCCTTCCCATTGCCAGACAGCACCGCCCCCCCCCCCACACCGCCCTCCAGCCCATGCTCCAATCCATTACTAATTAAAACTCTGTCTCCTCAAATTTTCCATGTCCCAGCATCCACCGCACTCCGAGGTAATGGATTCCACAGATTCACCACCCATTGAGAGAAGTAATTTCTCCCCATGTCTGTTTTAAATCTGCTGCCCCTTTCCCGGAAGATGCCCTACATTGCTCTACACTGTGATTCTCAATAGGCTGCTTTATACCACTCCAACTACAGTGGCACAGTGGTTAGCACTGCTGCAGAAAGGCACTTCGAGGGGGATCTGTATACTGAGGTAATATGGGCTGAAGTTAGAAATAGGAAAGGAGCGGTCACGTTGTTAGGAGTTTTCTATAGGCCCCCAAATAGTAATAGAGATGTGGAGGAAGAAATTGCTAAGCAGATTACGGTTAGGTGTGGGGGTCACAGGGTCGTTGTCATGGGGGACTTTAACTTTCCAAATATTGATTGGAACCTTTGTATGTCGAATAGTTCAGATGGGGCAGTTTTTGTGCAGTGTGTGCAGGAGGGTTTCCTGACACAATATGTGGATAGGCCGACAAGAGGTGAGGCCACATTGGATTTGGTAGTGGATACACACAGGGACACAGAGAGATAGAATCTCAGATACACACAGGGACAGAGAGAGAGAATCACAGATACACACAGGGACACAGAGAGAGAACCACAGATACACACAGGGACACACAGAGAGAATCACAGACACACACAGGGACACAGATAGAGAATCACAGATCCACAATGGAACACAGAGAGAGAATCACAGATACACACAGGAACACAGATAGAGAATCACAGATCCACAATGGAACACAGAGAGAGAATCACAGATACACACAGGGACACATAGAGAGAGAATCACAGATACACACAGGGACACAGATAGAGAATCACAGATCCACAATGGAACACAGAGAGAGAATCACAGATACACACAGGGACACACAGAGAGAGAATCACAGATACACACAGGGACACAGAGAGAGAGAATCATAGATACACACAGGGACAGAAACAAGAATCACATATTTACAAAGGAACAATGCTTGGGTATTATATTTACACACAGAGTAATGACGTGTGGCAGAATCACAGACTGAGAATCACAGACTGCCGTGCATATCACCAACAAGATCCACTGCAGGAACTCACCAAGACTCTTTCAACAGCACCTTCCTAACCAGTAAACACTATTCCTAGACAGAGCAGAAACTGAGAACATCACCATCAGCAACATCACCTCCAATACACACACCATGCTGACTTGGAACGCTATCACTGTTCCATTGCTGTCACTGAGTCAAACCCAGGCACTTCCTCCCCAACACCCAATGGACAGCAGCAATGTCAAAAAGCAGCTCACCATCACATTCTCAAGGGCAACATGTGATGGCTCATTCCTGCTGGCCTTGCAGTTCCGGAGGGAGCTACTGGATTTGACTCAGCGACAGTGAAGCAATGACTACATAGATTCCAAGTCAGGATGCTGTGTGACTCGGAGATGAACTTTCAGGTGGTGATTTTGTAATCTATCCAATGTCCTTGTCCTTCCGGGTTACTCATTGGAGGTGTGTAAGGAGCCGTCACAGGAGGGAAAATGCTCCTTCACTGAAAGAACACTCAGTTGGAAAACTGCACAGAGGTGGACAGAGTGAATGCTTCAGGTGATATCCGAGAGGTGCACTAAGTTATATTTGTTTTCAAAGATACTATACATGGACAGAGAGATGGGAAATTAAATAGAGAAACACACAAGAACACACAGTCACAGGAACACACAGGGACACAGAGAGAGAATCACAGACACACACAGGGACACAGAGAGAGAATCACAGACACACACAGGGACACAGAGAGAGAATCACCGATACACACAGGGACACAGAGAGAGAATCACAGATACACACAGGGACACAGAGAGAGAATCACAGATACACACTGGGGCATCGGGAGAATCGGAGGCAAACAAAGTGATTGTGAAATAGAATCACAATTCAACACAGATATTGTGAAAGATTAGCATGAATAGACACCACAACAGAAATGTTCACCCATACACACTGAGACATTGAAATAGACCTTCAGAGGGACACAGATTTGGATTTCCACAGTGCTTTGGAAGAGTTTCAGAATTCATGTGTTTTGCCCTTTATATAGTGATAGCAGTTTTGCCTTGAGTATTATTTCTGGCATTTGATCGATCAACATCTGTAAGAGATAATTGACAAGAAACTAGCAGGGGGGTAGCAGGGTAAATATGTGGGGTTATGGGGATAGGGCCTGGGTGGGAATGTGGTCAGTGCGGACTCGATGGGCCAAATAACCTCCTTCTGCACTGCAGGGATTCTATGAATACTATGGAATACAGAGTACTGGGCTAATGGTAAGATCCTTGGTCGTGTGGATGAACAGAGGGATCTGGGTGTCCATGTGCATAGATCCCTGAAAGTTGGCACCCAGGTTGATAGGGTTGTTAAGAAGGCGGACGGTGTGTTAGCTTTTATTGGGAGAGGGATTGAGTTTCGGAGCCAGGAGGTCATGCTGCAACTGTACAAAACTCTGGTGCGGCCGCATTTGGTGTATTGCGTACAGTTCCGGTCGCCATATTATAGGAAAGATGTGGAAGTGTTGGAAAGGGTGCAGAGGACATTTCCCAGGATGTTGCCTGGTATGGGGGGAAAATCGTATGAAGAAAGGCTGAGGGGCTTGAGGTTGTTTTCGTTAGAGAGAAGGAGGTTAAGAGATGACTTAATAGAGGCATACAAGATGATCAGAGGATTAGATAGGGTGGACAGTGGGAGCCTTTTTCCTTGGATGGTGATGGCTAGCACGAGGGGACATAGCTTTAAATTGAGGGGTGAGAGATATAGGACAGATGTTAGAGGTAGGTTCTTTACTCAGAGAGTACTAAGGGCGTGGAATGCCTGCCTGCAGCAGTGGTGGACTCGTCAACGTTGAGAGCGTTCAAGTGGTTATTGGATAAACATATGGATGATATTGGAATAGTGTAGATTAGAGGGGCTTTAGATTGGTACCACTGGTCGGCGCAACATCGAGGGCCGAATGGCCTGTACTGCGCTGTAATATTCTATGTTCTATGATTCTATGAAAGTGCTTATAAGACAATTCTCACCAACTGGAATTTGAATAAGTCTGTTGATAGAATCCTGACAGTGCAGAAGGAGGCCATTCGGCCCATGGAGTCTGCACGACAACAATCCCACCTGGACACTATCCCCGCAACTCCATGCATTTACCCTACTGATTCCCCTGACACTAACCGGCAATTAACCATGGCCAATCCAAATAACCTACACATCTTTGGAGTGTGGGAGGAAACTGCAGCACCTGGAGGAATTCCACACGGACATGGGAAAAACATGCAGACTCTGCACAGACAGTGTCCCAAGCCGGGAATTGAAACCAGGTCTCTCGCAACAGTGCTGCCCACTGTGCTGCCCCCGGTGTAACTGTGTAGCTGTATTCTTCAGAGTCTCAGCTTTCTGTTCCCCTTTTTACTGAATTCTTACTTACGTCCAAAAGGTTAAAATTAAATTATTTCCACGCTGTTTTTGTATAAAAGATAATGGAAAAGTCGACACAGATTCCAGCCTTCATCCGAACAGGTCTGGCTGAAAACCAAGGTGACGCGATGTTTCTGTTATGCAGCGTCTGAGCCAAAGGCTGCTCAGAGAACTGATTAACGTTTGACGCACTCCACCTCACGTCGGCCTCCTCAGCCTTGGATGGAATATTACACACATGCAGCAGAAAGATAATGGGGTTCACCCTGTCAATTCTGAGAATTTACAGTCTCTGTACTCTGGCCCTTTACCAAATAAACCTGTTGGACTTTAACCTGGTGTTGTGAGACTTCTTACTGCCTTTATTGGACCCATTCACTGAGTTCTCCACAGTCTCTGTACTCTGGCCCTTTACTGGACCCATTCACTGAGTTCTCCACAGTCTCTGTACTCTGTACTCTGGCCCTTTACTGGACCCATTCACTGAGTTATCCACAGTCTCTGTACTCTGTACTCTGGCCCTTTACTGGACCCATTCACTGAGTTCTCCACAGTCTCTGTACTCTGTACTCTGGCCCTTTACTGGAGCCAATCACTGAGTTCCCCACAGTCTCTGTACTCTGTACACTGGCACTTTACTGGACCCATTCACTGAGTTGTCCCCAGTCTCTGTACTCTGTACTCTGGCCCTTTACTGGAGCCATTCACTGAATTCTCCACAGTCTCTGTACTCTGTACTCTGACCCTTTACTGGAGCCAATCACTGAGTTCTCCACAGTCTCTGTACTCTGTACTCTGGCCCTTTACAGGACCCATTCACTGAGTTCTCCACAGTCTCTGTACTCTGTACTCTGGCCCTTTACAGAACCCATTCACTGAATTCTACACACTCTCTGTACTGTGTACTCTGGCCCTTTACTCAGCCATTCACTGAGTTCTCCACAGTCTCTGTACTCTGTACTCTGGCCCTTTACTGGACCCATTCACTGAGTTCTCCACAGTCTCTGTACTCTTTACTCTGGCCCTTTACTGGAGCCATTCACTGAGTTCTACACAGTCTCTGTACTCTGGCCCTTTACAGGACCCATTCACTGAGTTCTCCACAGTCTCTGTACTCTGTACTCTGGCCCTTTACTGGACCCATTCACTGAGTTCTCCACAGTCTCTGTACTCTTTACTCTGGCCCTTTACTGGAGCCATTCACTGAGTTCTCCACAGTCTCTGTACTCTGGCCCTTTACTGGAGCCATTCACTGAGTTCTACACAGTCTCTTTACTCTGGCCCTTTACTGGAACCATTCACTGGGTTCTCCACAGTCTCTGTACTCTGTACTCTGGCCCTTTAGTGGACCCATTCACTGAGTTCTCCACAGTCTCTGTACTCTGGCCCTTTACTGGACCCATTCACTGAGTTCTCCACAGTCTCTGTACTCTGGCCCTTTACGGGACCCATTCACTGAGTTCTCCACAGTCTCTGTACTCTTTACTCTGGCCCTTTACTGGCCCATTCACTGCGTTCTCCACAGTCTCTGTGCTCTGTACTCTGGCCCTTTACTGGACACATTCACTGAGTTCTCCACAGTCTCTGTACTCTGTACTCTGGCCCTTTACTGGACCCATTCACTGAGTTCTCCACAGTCTCTGTACTCTTTACTCTGGCCCTTTACTGGAGCCATTCACTGAGTTCTCCACAGTCTCTGTACTCTGGCCCTTTACTGGAGCCATTCACTGAGTTCTACACAGTCTCTTTACTCTGGCCCTTTACTGGAACCATTCACTGGGTTCTCCACAGTCTCTGTACTCTGTACTCTGGCCCTTTAGTGGACCCATTCACTGAGTTCTCCACAGTCTCTGTACTCTGGCCCTTTACTGGACCCATTCACTGAGTTCTCCACAGTCTCTGTACTCTGGCCCTTTACGGGACCCATTCACTGAGTTCTCCACAGTCTCTGTACTCTTTACTCTGGCCCTTTACTGGCCCATTCACTGCGTTCTCCACAGTCTCTGTGCTCTGTACTCTGGCCCTTTACTGGACACATTCACTGAGTTCTCCACAGTCTCTGTACTCTGTACTCTGGCCCTTTACTGGACCCATTCACTGAGTTCTCCACAGTCTCTGTACTCTGGTCCTTTACTGGACCCATTCACTGAGTTCTCCACAGTCTCTGTACTCTGTTCTCTGGCCCTTTACTGGACCCATTCACTGAGATCTCCACAGTCTCTGTACTCTGTACTCTGACCCTTTACGGGACCCATTCACTGTGTTCTCCACAGTCTCTGTACTCTGTACTCTGGCCCTTTACGGGACCCATTCACTGAGTTCTCCACAGTCTCTGTACTCTGTACTCTGGCCCTTTACTGGACACATTCACTGAGTTCTCCACAGTCTCTGTACTCTGTACTCTGGCCCTTTACTGGACCCATTCACTGAGTTCTACACAGTCTCTGTACTCTGGCCCTTTACTGGACACATTCACTGTGTTCTCCACAGTCTCTGTACTCTGGCCCTTTACTGGACCCATTCACTGAGTTCTCCACAGTCTCTGTACTCTGTACTCTGGCCCGTTACTGGACCCATTCACTGAGTTCTCCACAGTCTCTGTACTCTGTACTCTGGCCCTTTACTGGACCCATTCACTGAGTTCTCCACAGTCTCTGTACTCTGTACTCTGGCCCTTTACTGGACCCATTCACTGAGTTCTCCACAGTCACTGTACTCTGTACTCTGTCCCTTTACTGGACCAATTCACTGAGTTCTCCACAGTCTCTGTACTCTGTACTCTGGCTCTTTACTGGACCCATTCACTGAGTTCTCCACAGTCTCTGTACTCTGTACTCTGTCCCTTTACTGGACACATTCACTGAGTTCTCCACAGTCTCTGTACTCTGGCCCTTTACTGGACCCATTCACTGAGTTCTCCACAGTCTCTGTACTCTGTACTCTGTCCCTTTACTGGACCAATTCACTGAGTTCTCCACAGTCTCTGTACTCTGTACTCTGGCTCTTTACTGGACCCATTCACTGAGTTCTCCACAGTCTCTGTACTCTGTACTCTGTCCCTTTACTGGACACATTCACTGAGTTCTCCACAGTCTCTGTACTCTGGCCCTTTACTGGACCCATTCACTGAGTTCTCCACAGTCTCTGTACTCTGTACTCTGGCTCTTTACTGGACCCATTCACTGAGTTCCCCACAGTCTCTGTACTCTGTACTCTGGCCCTTTACAGGACCCATTCACTGAGTTCTCCACAGTCTCTGTACTCTGTACACTGGCCCTTTACTGGACCCATTAACTGAGTTCTCCACAGTCTCTGTACTCTGGCCCTTTACTGGACCCGTTCACTGAGTTCTCCACAGTCTCTGTACTCTGTACTCTGGCCCTTTACTGGAGCCAATCACTGAGTTCTCCACAGTCTCTGTACTCTGTACTCTGGCCCTTTACTGGACCCATTCACTGAGATCTCCACAGTCTCTGTACTCTGTACTCTGGCCCTTTACTGTAGCCAATCGCTGAGTTCTCCACAGTCTCTGTACTCTGTACTCTGGCCCTTTTTAATTTTTGTCTTCGGTTTTTCTGTCTTCCACTTTTCCTTTTGCTGCCTTTAGTTTCTGTCCCCACTTTACTTCCCTCTGACTTCCTGCGTCGGTCCCCATCCCCGCGCCACATTAATTTAAAGCCTCCCCAACCGCACGAGCAAACACTCCCCTCAGGACATTGGTTCCAGTCCTGCCCAGGTGCAGACCGTCTGTTTTGTACTGGTCCCATCTCCTTCAGAACCGGTTCCAATATCCCAGGAATTTGAATCCCTCCATCTTGCACCATCTCTCAAGCCACATATTCATCTTGGCTCTCCTGACATTCCTACTCTGACTAACACGTGGCACTGGAAGTAATCCTGAGATTACTACCTTTGAGCTCCTACATTTTAGTTTAACTCCTAACTCCTTAAATTCAGCTTGTCGGACTTCATCCCATTTTTTACCTACAGTGTTGGTGCCGATATGCCCCACGACAGCTGGTTGTTCACCCTCCCCCTCCAGAATGTCCTGCAGCTGCTCCGAGACACCCTTGATCCTTGCACCAGGTAGGCAACATACCATCCTGGAGTCTTGTTTGCATCCACAGAAACACCCGTCTATTCCCCTTACAATTGAGTCCCCTATCACTATAGCTCTGCCACTCTTTTTCCTGCCCTCCTGTCCAGCAGAGCCAGCCAGGGTGCCATGAACCTGGCTGCTGCCACCTTCCCCCGGTGAGCCATCTCCCCCAACAGTATCCAAAATGGTATATCTGCTTTGGAGGGAGATGATTGCAGGGGACCCCTACACTGCCTTCCGACTCTTCCTCTGTCTGGTGGTCACCCATTCTCTATCTCCCTCAGTAACTGTTATCTGCGGTGTCACCAACTCACTGAACGTGATATCCACGACATCTTCAGCATCGTGGATGCTCCAAAGTGAATTCTCCCGCCGCTCCAGAGCTGTCAAGCCGTCTAACATGTGCGTCAGTTGGACACACATGATGTGACTGACTGTGGCACTGTGGTATAGGAAGCTGTTCAGTGGGCCGTGGGGGGAGGTGAGGGGCTGGGATGGGAGAGGCACAGAGTAAATTAGTGGGAGTAAGTGACAGTATAGTGAGAGGCATTGATGATGTGAAGATGCCGGCGTTGGACTGGGGTAGGCAACGTAAGAATTCTCACAACACCAGGTTCAAGTCCAGCAGGTTTATTTGGTAGCACGAGCTTTCGGAGTGCTGCTCCTTCATCAGAGGGATTGACAATTTTCTCTGTAACAAGGAGTCAGAGTGCAGTTGACTGTGTTGCCTGCCCCATGCCAGAGTTCAGGACATCTGGCTGGAGATGACCGTGATTGTGAGGAGGATCCCATTGTTGTGGACCATGTCGGTACCAGTGACATAGGCAGAATGAAGAAGCAGCTTCTGCACAGACATTAACATGAAATAGACACTGAATTAAACAACAGAACACACAAGGTTATAATTTGGAGATGATTACCTCAGCCGCGTGCAAATTGGCATCGTGCACATCACATTAGAGAGATGAATATATGGTTTGAAAGACTGGTGGAAGAGGTAAGTTTCAGCTTGTGGGACATTAAAATCAGTTCTGGAGAAAGTGGGGGCTGTACCGTTGGGATGATCTACATCTGAACCTGCTGCCAGCAACGTTCTTGCAAACTACATAACTAGGGAAGTAGAGAGGGCTTTAAACTCAATAGAGGAAGGGATGCTTCTGGAGCGGAGGATATGATCACCACACCAACCTAACACATATTTTAATGAATTAGTTATCCTTTAACTGTTCCACAATTAAGGCTGTCTGTTGAACTAATCTGTCTGCTTTCCAATGATGTGGAGATGCCGGCGTTGGACTGGGGTAAACACAGTAAGAAGTTTAACAACACCAGGTTAAAGTCCAACATGTTTATTTGGTAGCAAAAGCCGAAAGCTTGTGTGGCTTTTGCTACTAAATAAACCTGTTGGACTTTAACCTAGTGTTGTTAAACTGCTTTCCAATATGGCAGGTGTCGTTTTTGTTTTAAATGGCTTTTGTTAATTCAGCTACAATATGTAATACCATTAATTCAAACTACATGAAGATAGTCACACTAAAACAACTGATTTTGAAACTACCAACAATGGTGAAATATGCTTCAAGCATAAAAACTTCTTAAGGTCAATAGACGGCGGTGAGGAATCCCATTGCTGTCATTGTCCGCACTCCCTGTTCTCTGCGACGTGACCACATGGACACCTTGCGCTGCAGCACGGGGAAGTCATTGTCATTTAAATGCAGCCCAAGGATTTGCCAAACAAAATGTCACCACTCACTTCATTAGTCCCCATGCGGAGTTTTGAGTTCCAGCCTGAACATCACAACTCAGGATATATTGGCCCTGGAGGGGGGTGCAGGAGGATATCAGAGAACTAACAGGTCAAATTATCACAACATGTGTTGCATAGATGATTAGTCTCGTGTTGAAAATGTTTTTTCAAGATGATAGATTCGACAGGGAGAATTTGTTCCCTCTGTTGAAGGAATCCAGTAAATGGGCAATTTTTTTAAATTAGAGGGACACGGATCGAAGATGGGGGATGTGTTCTTTGATTTATTTCATTGGATGTGGGTGTCAGTGGCAAACCCAGCAACTGTTGCTCACCCCTCATTTCCCAGTCGCTTGCCTCGGAGATTTCAGACAGCAGTTGAGAGTCAACCACATTGCTTTGAGTCTGGATTCACATTGGGCAGATCAAGATAAGACCAGGTTGATGGCAAATTTCCTTCCCTAAAGGGAATTGGTGAACCCAATGGAATTTGTAGCAGCCTGCGACTGCTCGAGTAAAGTAGAATCATTGGAAGGGAACCCGCTGCAGACAGCCATGAGGCCAGAAACACAAGCACAGGGAGCTGGCATAAAAACTGACACAAGGGCACAGAAAGTGGCCTGAATGAAAGGTAGAGTCATATAGGTTTACAGCATGGAAAGAGGCCCTTCGGCCCAACTTGTCTATGCCGCCCGTTTTTTAAAAACCCCTAAGGACAGGAGTGGGAACTTGTACATGGAGTCAGAAAAGATAGGAGAGGCTTTGAATGAATACTCTTCTTTAGTGTTCAGCAAGGAGAGGGGCCATGTTTTTGAGGATGAGAGTGTGATACAGGCTGATAGGCTGGAGGAGGTAGATGTTCTGAGGGCAGATGCATTAGCAATTTTGAAAACACTGAGGGTCGTTAAGTCCCCTGGGCCAGCTGAGATATATCCTAGGATTCTTTGGGAGGCAAGGGATGCGATTGCCGAGCCTTTGGCTTTGATCCTTGGGTCCTCACTGTCCACGGGGATAGTGTCAGAGGACTGGAGAGTGGCGAATGTCGTTCCTCTGTTCAAGAAAGGAAATAGGAATGACCATGGTAATTATCGGCCGGTTAGTCTTACTTCAGTGGTCGGGAAGCTCATGGAAAATGTCCTGAGGGATAGGATTTATGACCATTTGGAAAGATGCAGCTTAATCCGGGATAGTCAACACGGATTCGTGAAGGGTAAGTCTTGACTCACAAACTTGATTGAATTCTTTGAGGAGGTAACTAAGTGTGTTGATGAAGATAGAGCAGTTGATGTCAAATACATGGATTTTAGTAAGGCGTTTAATAAGCTCCACCATGGTCGGCTCATGAAGACAATAAGGAGGTGTGGGATAGAGGGGAATTTGGCCGATTGTATACGTAACTGGCTATCTCATAGAAGACAGAGGGTGGTGGCGGATGGAAAATTTTCAGACTGGAGACGAGTTACCAGCGGAATACCACAGGGATCAGTGCGGGGTCCCCTGCTTTTTGTGATTTTTATCAATGACTTGGAGGAGGGGGCTGAAGGGTGGATCAGTAAATTTTCTGATGACACCAAGATTGGTGGAGTAGTAGATGAGGTGGAGGGCTGTTGTAGGCTGCAAAGAGACATTGATAGGATGCAAGGCTGGGCCGAAAACTGGCAGATGGAGTTTAACCCTGACAAATGCGAGGTGATTCATTTTGGTAGGACAAATTTGAATGTGGATTACAGGGTCAACGGTAGGGTTCTGAGGAATGTGGAGGAACAGAAAGATCTTGGGGTTCATATCCACAGATCTCTGAAGGTTGCCACTCAAGTGGATAGAGCCGTCAAGAAGGCCTATAGTGTGTTAGCGTTTATTAACAGGGGGTTTGAGTTTAAGAGCCGTGGAGTTATGCTGCAACTGTACAGGACCTTGGTGAGACCACATTTGGAATATTGTGTGCAGTTCTGATCACCTCACTATAAGAAGGATAGAAAAATAGAAAACTAAAGCACAAAACAGGCCCTTCGGCCACACAAGCTGTGCCGAACATATCCCCACCCTTCAGGCCTACCTATAACCTTCCATCCTATTAAATCCCATGTACTCATCCAGGAGTCTCTTAAAAGACCCTATTGGGTTTGCCTCCACCACCACTGACGGCAGCCGATTCCACTCGCCCACGACTCTCTGTGGGAAAAACTTCCCCCTAACATCTCCCCTGTACCTACCCCGCAGCAGCTTAAACCTGTGTCCTCTCGTAGCAGCCATTTCCACCCTGGGAAAAAGCCTCTGAGAGTCCACCCGATCTATGCCTCTCAACATCTGATATACCTCTATTAGGTCCCGTCTCATCCTCCGGCTCTCCAAGGAGAAAAGACCGAGCTCCCTCAGCCTATCCTCATAAGGCATGCCACTCAATCCAGGCAACATCCTTGTAAATCTCCTCTGCACCCTTTCAATCTTTTCCACATCCTTCCTGTAAGGAGGCGAACAGAACACAGCACAGTATTCCAAGTGGGGTCTGACGAGGGTCTTATATAGCTGCATCATTATCCCCGGACTCCTAAACTCAATCCCTCGATTGATAAAGGCCAGCACACCATACGCCTTCTTAACCACCTCCTCCACCTGCGGGGCCGATTTTAGAGTCCTATGGACCCGGACCCCAAGGTCCTTCTGATCCTCTACAGTACTAAGAGTCTTTCCCTTTATATTGTACTCCTTCATCCCATTCGACCTGCCAAAATGGACCACGACGGATTTATCTGGGTAGAAGTCAATCTGCCACTTCTCCGCCCAGTCTTGCATCTTATCTATGTCCCTCTGTAACTTCTGACATCCCTCCAGACTATCCACAACCCCACCAACCTTCGTGTCGTCAGCAAACTTACCAACCCATCCCTCCACTTCCTCATCCAGGTCATTTATGAAAATGACAACCAGTAAGGGTCCCAGAACAGATCCCTGGGGCACACCACTGGTGACCGACCTCCAATTAGAAAAAGACCCATCTATAGACACTCTCTGCCTCCTTTGGGCAAGCCAGTTCTGGATCCACTGGGCAGAAGCCCCTTGGATCCCATGCCCTCTCACTTTTTCGAGAAGCCTTGCATGGGGGACCTTATCGAACGCCTTGCTAAAATCCATATAAACCACATCGATCGCTTTCATTTCGTCAATGTGTTTCGTCACATTTTCAAAGAACTCCACCAGGCTCGTAAGGCACGATCTGCCTTTGACAAAGCCATGCTGAGTATTCTTGAGCATACTAAACCCCTCTTAATGCTCATAAATCTTGTCCCTCAGGATGTGGAAGCTTTGGAGAGGGTGCAAAGGGGGTTTACCAGGATGCTGCCTGGTTTGGAGGTTAGGTCTCATGAGGAAAGGTTGAGGGTGCTGGGGCTTTTCTTTTTATAGAGGAGGAGGTTGAGAGGCGACTTAATAGAGGTTTATAAGATGATCAGGGGGATAGATAGAGTGGACGTTCAGAGACCATTTCCTCGGATGGATGTAGCTGTTTGCGAGGGGGCATAACTATAAGGTTCATGGTGGGAGATATAGGAGGGATGTCCGAGGTAGGTTCTTTACGCAGAGAGTGGTTGAGTTGTGGAATTGACTGCCTGCTGTGATAGTGGAGTCGGACACTTTAGCAACTTTCAAGCTGTTCTTGAATAGGCACATGGATCACACCAGAATGATAGGGAGTGGGATAGCTTGATCTTGGTTTCGGGGAAAGCGTGGCACAACATCGAGGGCCGAAGGGCCTGTACTGTGCTGTACTGTTCCATGATCTCAGCTCATCCCAATTGCCCGCATTTGGCCCATATCCCTCTATGCCCATCTTAACCATGTAACTGTCTAAATGCTTTTTAAAGCACAAAATTGTACCCGCCTCTACTACTACCTCTGGCAGCTTGTTCCAGACACTCACCACTGTCTGTGTAAAGAAAATTGCCCCTCTGGACACTTTGGATCTTTCGCCTCTCACCTTAAACCTGTGCCCTCTAGTTTTAGACCACCTCCCCCCCCCCCCCCCCGCCCCCCATCAACTTTGGAAAAATATATTGACTATCAAGCTGATCTGTGCCCCTCATCACCCCTCAGCCTTCTACGCTCCCAAGAAAAAAGTTCCAGTCTATCCAGCCTCTCCTTATAACTCAAACCATCAAGTCCGGGTCGCATCCTCGTAAATCTTTCCTGCACTCTTTCTTGTTTAATAATATTCTTTCTACAATAGGGTGACCAAAACTGTACACAGTATTCCAAGTGTGGTTTTGTCAATGTCTTGTACAACTTCAACAAGACGTCCCAAATCCTTTATTCAATGTTCTGACCGATGAAACCAAGCATTCCGAATGCCTTCTTCACCGCTCTGTCCACCTGTGACTCCACTTTCAAGGAGCTATGAACATGTACCCCGAGATCTCTTTGTTCTGTAACTCTCCCCAGTGCCCTACCATTAACTGAGCAAGTCCTGCCCTGGTTCAATCTACCAAAATACATCACCTCGCATTTATCTAAATTGAAATCCATCTGCCATTTGACAGCCCAATTGATCAAAATCCTGTTGCAATCGGAGATAACTTTGTTCACTGTCCAATATGCCACCAATCTTGGTATCATCTACAAACTTACTAACCATGACTCCTTTTTTCTCATCTAAATCAATAATATAAATGACAAATAACAGTGGACCAGCACTGATCTGAGAGGCACACCGCTGGTCACAGGCCTCCCGTTTGAAAAACAACCCTCGACAACCACCCTCTGGCTTCTGTCATCAAGCCAATTTTGTATCCACTGAGACACCTCACCCTGGATCCCGTGAGATTTAACCTTATGCAACAACCTACCATGCGGTACCTTTTCAAACGCCTTGCTAAAATCCATGCAGACAACAACAACTGCACTGCCATCATCTACCTTCTTGGTTACCCATTGAAAAAAACTGAATCAAATTTGTGAGACATGATTTTCCACTCACAAAGCCATGCTGACTGTCCCTAATCAGTCCTTGTGTCTCTAAATGCCTGTAGGTCTTGTCTCTCAAAATGCTTTCCAACAACTTACCCACCACAGATGTGAGGCTCACTGGCCTCGGTAAGCTGCGATTACCTCAGTCCAAATGCACAGAGGCAATTCTGCCGAGAGACAGGCTTTTTGCAAAATTCAAGATCAGACAATTCGAAACCAGAGATGCACCAGGACACATTAGCAACTGTAAAAGGGCAGTTATACATTTCCCGACAAACAAGTCACCACTAGATACATGGGGCAGACTTGTTTCAGTCAAACAAAATACTTGATGCCTATATATAGAACATAGAACATAGAACATAGAACATTACAGCGCAGAACAGGCCCTTCGGCCCACGATGTTGCACCGACCAGTTAAAAAAAAAACTGTGACCCTCCAACCTAAACCAATTTCTTTTCGTCCATGAACCTATCTACGGATCTCTTAAACGCCCCCAAACTAGGCGCATTTACAACTGATGCTGGCAGGGCATTCCAATCCCTCACCACCCTCTGGGTAAAGAACCTACCCCTGACATCGGTTCTATAACTACCCCCCCTCAATTTAAAGCCATGCCCCCTCGTGCTGGATTTCTCCATCAGAGGAAAAAGGCTATCACTATCCACCCTATCTAAACCTCTAATCATCTTATATGTTTCAATAAGATCCCCTCTTAGCCGCCGCCTTTCCAGCGAAAACAATCCCAAATCCCTCAGCCTCTCCTCATAGGATCTCCCCTCCATACCAGGCAACATCCTGGTAAACCTCCTCTGCACCCTCTCCAAAGCCTCCACATCCTTCCTGTAATGTGGGGACCAGAACTGCACACAGTACTCCAAGTGCGGCCGCACCAGAGTTGTGTACAGTTGCAACATAACGCTACGACTCCTAAATTCAATCCCCCTACCAATAAACGCCAAGACACCATATGCCTTCTTAACAACCTTATCTACTTGATTCCCAACTTTCAGGGATCTATGCACACATACACCTAGATCCCTCTGCTCCTCCACACTATTCAAAGTCCTCCCGTTAGCCCTATACTCAACACATCTGTTATTCCTACCAAAGTGAATTACCTCACACTTCTCCGCATTAAACTCCATCCGCCACCTCTCGGCCCAACTTTGCAACCTGTCTAAGTCTTCCTGCAAACTACGACACCCTTCCTCACTGTCTACCACACCACCGACTTTGGTGTCATCAGCAAATTTGCTAATCCACCCAACTATACCCTCATCCAGATCATTAATAAATATTACAAACAGCAGTGGCCCCAAAACAGATCCCTGAGGTACACCACTTGTAACCGCACTCCATGATGAATATTTATCATAGAATAGAATCATAGAATCCCTACAGTACAGAAAGAGGCCATTCGGCCCATCGAGTCTGCACCGACCACAATCCCACCCAGGCTCTACCCCCATATCCCTACATATTTTACCCACTAATCCCTCTAATCTACGCATCTCAAGATACTAAGGGACAATTTTAGCATGGCCAAATCAACCTAACCCGCACATCTTTGGACTGTGGGAGGAAACCGGAGCACCCGGAGGAAACCCACGCAGACACAGGGAGAACGTGCAAACTCCACACAGACAGTGACCCAAGCCGGGAATCGAACCCAGGTCCCTGGAGCTGTGAAGCAGCAGTGCTAACCACTGTGCTACCGTGCCGCCCGTACTATCAACCACCACCCTCTGTTTCCTATCCGCTAGCCAATTCCTGATCCAATTTCCTAGATCACCCCCAATCCCATACATCTGCATTTTCTGCAGAAGCCTACCATGGTGAACCTTATCAAACGCCTTACTAAAATCCATATATACCACGTCCACTGCCTTGCCCCCATCCACCTCCTTGGTCACTTTCTCAAAAAACTCAATAAGGTTAGTAAGGCACGACCTACCTGCCACAAAACCATGCTGACTATCACCTATCAATTCATTACTCTCCAAATAACTATAAATCCTATCCCTTATAATTTTTTCCAACATCTTGCCGACAACAGAAGTGAGACTCACCGGTCTATAATTCCCGGGGAAGTCTCTGTTCCCCTTCTTAAACAATGGGACAACATTCGCTAACCTCCAATCTTCTGGTACTATACCAGAGGCCAACGACGACCTGAAGATCAGAGCCAGAGGCTCTGCAATCACTTCTCTTGCCTCCCAGAGAATCCTTGGATAAATCCCATCCGGACCAGGGGATTTATCTATTTTCAGACCCTCCAGAATATCCTGCACATCCTCCTTATCAACTGTAATACTGTCTATTCTACTCCCCTGCAACCCAGTGTCCTCCTCAGCTATATTCATGTCCCCTTGCGTGAACACCGAAGAGAAATATTGGTTCAATGCTTCACCAATATGGCTGAAACTAGACATTTTGGTGCACAGCACACAAACACAAAGGGTCCATAATTAAAACACATTAACACCCATTGAAACCCATCAAAAATGCTGTGAAACAAATCAGACCAAAACACATGATAGACCGAATCTTCAGAAGCTTCGAGAAGGTAGCCAGAAAGGTATAGTTGTATTTTAATTTTAATTTTCTTATTAACCCAACAAATTCAGTTAAACGGCTGCAAGATGAAATAGTTGTGTTTTGTTGCCTTGTTCTGTATTGGATTCATCTCCTATAGGATTGGCTGTGAGATTTCTAGTGCTTGGCAGAAATGTTCAATGTTTGCTCGATTCACTGTAAAGTTCCAGGTAGATATCTGTCCCCTGCTCACTGAATCTACACAATGGAGCTCAATGGAAATGATTCATCTTCCACAGCCTTTCTCTCGGTTGAACTCGTTGTGAATCCTCGGCTACAACAACACATATATTCCAGCAAGATTTTGGTTCAGCTTCTCCCAACAGCACTGATTGGCTCCTCTGCCCCTGGTACCAAGCCAGCACCAATGGATCATGACCAATGTTCGCTGGCACCACTGATTATCCCGAGTATTCTGCCCTTCAGTGCTCCATATCCCAGAAACCACAAACACTGATTCAAAGGATATCGAAGCAATTTTAAACATGGTTTACCCAGTAGGAGGACATGGAGAAGGCCATCAATCCCATCACCATTGCCCTACCTGCCATGTCCACTGGGTTGTATCCATATGGAAAGGTTATATTTTAGCTGATACCAACATATGAATTAGGAGTAGAAGTGGCCCATTCGAGCGCTCGAGCCTGTTCTGCCATTCAGTAAGATCACAGCTGATCTGAATGTGCCTTATCTCTGCCGACCTCTGAGAACCATTGACTCCCTTGTTAGTCAGGAATCTATCTACTTCTGTCTTCAAAATGTTCATTGACCCTGTCCTCCACAACTTTCTGGGGAAGAGAGTTCCAAACATTGCGCAACCTGTCGGACAGAATATATCAGATTATCTTCTCACTCTGATTGTGACCCAAATGAAACCCAAGGGTATTTGTCCATCAAGCCAAGGCCCTTGATTGGTTGATGTTTCATGATATTACAGAGCAGGCCTCGCTCTCACACTGAGCATCACCTTGAGATTAAACATCAGAGTCGGTTCATCAGCACAACCAGTTCCAGTGGAACTCACAGGCTCTTACTAACGGCCTGATCTATCTCGGAGTGAAGGTGGGCGGGTAAGAAGTGATTGGTTTGTCTCAATATCATTACCTTGTAATGTAATGTGTGAACATGATAATGAGCAATGTGATGATTACAACAGAGCCAGTAATATTGATGCAGAGTAGGATGGATTAGTTGAAGTTGTGGTTGCGAATAAATCTTCAATATTGTTGCTCATAGATAGTCTGGGTCCTGGAACTTGGGTAAAGATGGTCACACAGCCCAACTCTCAGGTATGTCTCTCACTGACTGGCTGCTACCTGTCCTTGAATTTGGTGCTCACTCCGTGCTGTGTGAATGTTTGCAGCTGTATTACTGGCGCCAGTCTGAAGTGTGGGCATTAGTACCTTCCTTTACTGTGCCTCACACTAAAGGTTCAGGAAGGCATTTACCACCTTCTCCACTCTCCCCACCACTGTACATAATAAATCTGAACAGAAGCGGTTCATCAACTATTGCCCTTCTCTTGGGCAGCGACTTATTGAAAAGTCTGGATCTAAACAACATGTATAGTGCAGTCTGAATTGGAATCGGCTCCATGTAAACCTTCCCATTGGCAGCAATCAATTCCCCAGCCAATGATTAAAGCCCAGCCTCAGTGGGTCCTGATCAATGTCTCCGGCATCATTGATGATCTGGAGCATTCAGCTCTACAAACTCAACAGGATGTTGGAACATTGGGTTCATCCTTCACTCGGGGAATGTGGCAGGGAGAAGGCTGATATTCTTATTAAGGCCAGTCCCTCCTCTTATTCGCTGAATTTGTTTTTACATTCTAGCTCCTTCTATCATGACGGCCAAAGTGAAACCCAGGGATGTTTCCCCAAGACCCGCATCAGGATGAGGCCCTTTAACTGGATGAGGGAAACTGTGGTATCACAGTGAGATCACACATTTCATTGGGTTTGTAAACTGGATAAAGTAGAGACAGGAGGCTTCACACCCCGTTCCAGTGACAGAAATGGAGCTGCACCGACCCTTACTCTCTGGTTGTCCCCTTTAGGAGTGAAAGCGGATGTGCAGAAGGTCTGAACATCTTTGTTTTGCGAAGGGAGCTTGAACAATGGAACATTGGTAGCCAGCTGGCACTCACAAGGTTGGTGCTGTAAAATGTTTATTTTTACAGGTAGTTGAGAACCTTCCTCTTGAGGCGACTGATTGATATTGAGTGCAGTGTCGGGATGGAAGGAATGATTAAATTAGGGCAGAGTGAACACATCAACATTCAGCTGCTCAGATTTTCCACCAACACCGAGCACTCAGACGTGAGAAAGGAAGTGTGGAGAGTTGAAGAAATTCTTCACTCAGACACTTAGCACGAAAAGTTTTGGAGGCAGAAACTGGGAAATAGTTTGAAGAAGTTGTAAGTTGTTCAACTCCAGAACTTATGGAATCTTCTGCTTTTCGTGCTGAGCTGACACCAGTAAAATTACAAGAAATGTAACAAACCAGTCAGTTTTACACTCAGAATCTTCAGTATTTATGGGGTGAATGGTTTTACTATTTGAGGGAAGCTATAAAATACCTGTTGTTATACTTGTTACTGTCCAGTATTTTCTGTGTCTAATTGCTTCTTCTGCCACAGGTACATGGTTCGTGTCAGGGTGAATGTGCAGAAATGGGGTTTTGACCAAACTGCCACAGAGTGAAATCATGAGAAATGAAGTATCAAAGGCAAGTGGATTAATTACAAGAGAGATCGAATCCCAACCCAAGACCAATCATTGTCTGTAGAAAGCTAAGGAGGAATGGAGGACAATTGAAATGCACCTCACGTCATCATCCTCTGTGTCCCAGTCTTTTTTCTCAGTGCAGCTCTACATCCTTTAATTTATTTATAATTGACGGTCTGTAGCTACCTTCCCACCGACCTCTATCTTAATGCTGTGTCACTGGGAATGGTTGAGGGATGAGAACATTGCAACTGTTACCGGAAAGTTAGATAAATATCTGAAGTAGTAGAATTTGTTCGTCGAACTGAAAGGGATGGGAATAGAGAATTGTGAGAGTGGGAAATGCATTGAGTGGAGTGAAGACAAAGTCAGTGTTAGTGCAGGGTGAGAGTGAGACATGGCTGTGATGACACAATGATATGGCTGAGTGAGCACTTGGCTTTTCAGATTAGGATGTGAGGAAGTGTCTGGAGAGACAGGAATGAATGCAGGTGTAAGGGGTGTTGTTTTGTAGAGTTCATAGAATCATAGAAACCCTACAGCACAGAAAGAGGCCATTCGGCCCATCGAATCTGCACCGACCACAATCCCACCCAGGCCCTACCCCCATATCCCTACACATTTACCCACTAATCCCTCTAACCTACGCTTCTCAGGACACTAAGGACAATTTTAGCGTGGTCAATCAAACTAACCCTCACATCTTTGGACTGTGGGAGGAAACCGGAGCACCCGGAGGAAACCCATGCAGACACGAGGAGAATGTGCAAACTCACACACAGACAGTGACCCAAGCCGGGAATAGAACCCAGGTCCTTGGAGCTGTGAAGCAGCAGTGCTAACCACTGTGCTACCATGCCGCCCTGCTATCCAGTTGTGTTGGGAAATGCTGGGAAAATAAGAGTGTGAGTCTCGGCTCCTGAGCGAGTTACGTCACGCACTTTCCTGACCTCCTGATGTCCATGAACTTCTTGAAACACTTTTCCCATGTCCCACAATGTTCCTGGTCACTTTCTCAGCCACTTCCATTCATGCCTGCTGGTTTTACGAGGCTGGCCGTTTCCTTCCATCCTTGGCAAATGTGACCTCATTTCAATCACCAGATCCCACAGCAAGAGCTCGATCTGAGTGTCTGAGCCATGCGGGATGTGAGGGGAAATGTGGACACGGCTTTTCCAATTCTCCTCTCCATTCCTGTGATTGCTGAAGCCTCAGGAGAGGATTGTACAATTCAGCCATCAGAACCTCTGGCTGGTCAAACGTTATCCAGCTGATGCAGATCTCAGCAATGACCTGCTATGAAATCCAAATCCTCTTGAGAAATGTTTCCTTTCAAAGATTCAGTGAATCAATGCCAGACTCAGAATCAGGGTGCTGATGCCTTGGTTGAATTAAATGTGTTAAATGCTGCCATTCTGACCTCAGAGACATCATCGAGAATCCCAATTCATTTCAAGAATAAGGACAACCCTCCTTTAATTTAGGGAATCATAATTTTCCCAAACACGATACAATTTTAACTCTGGGTAATGAAGCTTGATACTGCGAGGCCAAGTATATCAATGGAGTGTTGTTGATGGACAACCCTCCTTTAATTTAGTGAATCATAATTTTCCCAAACACTGGGCTGGATGTTGAGGTAGAATTCTCATCAGATTATTGTTCACCAGCAGTGCAATAACAGGAAAACTACAGACACTCCATCTGCTGCAAATACACCGGCAGCATGTGTCACACTTATAGCTCAAGCTGATTTCACTATTCACGCTGGATCCATTGGCTAATATTTCATCAGCTGATTTAAGTCACCATTCCCACACAAGTGTCTCCACCATCTTTGACCTCAGCACTACTTGGCTACTTCCTATAATTCTGTGCAGTATATTTGAATGAGAATCATCCCCCTTGTAAACTGCTAAAGGTACTGGACCCCTTATCCAGCGTCCCAGAAACAGGAGGGTCTCAAAAACCTATTACACTTGACGCTGACGCCACATGATACAATTTGTAACTGACGCACAGAGTATTTTGTCAAGTCCCAGATTCCCATATCCATAATCAGCACACGCAGTTTAACCATTGCTCGAACATGTCTCTCTCTGTATAACTCCAGATTTTATTACGAGTGTTTTCATGTCAAAAGTCCAGTGGCTGGCAGGAGCACCAAGACAAAAGGTCACTGACTATAAAGCAGAAAGGCACCTCAGGGAAAAGGTCTGGAGAAAGGCACCTCAGGGAAAAGGTTAAGCAAATAGAATGGTGTTGGGACATCACCCATTTATGATCTGAAGAAGCAAATGGAGAAATTAAATGTTATTCTGACAGTGATGTGCCCAAATTAATGGATAATAGGAAAACCCTCCATCAGTTAAAGACTGTCCATGTAGACAAAGTGTTATTAGAGTGAATCATACACAGTCAGAGTGCAACATATCCATTACCATGGCCAAAGCGAAAGTGTTCCATAAAGAGCTAGGCCTAACAACACCATGTTATTGAGCGTCAGGGTGGCAGAACAAGTTTACAAACTGCCATGGTGTGTGTGTGCTGAAAGTATATGGTGAAGAAACCTTCGCTGGCCATGAAGCTGCAGAGACATACTTGGATGAATTTTCCATGATAATATTGGAAGAAGGTCAAAGAGCAGGGCATGTGAACATGTGTTATTGGTGACAGTCAGAAGATTACATTGTTCAAAGGGATCAGAGTCTTCCCTGTTGTTTACAAGGCCAATCAATCAGTGCACATGGATGCCTCAACCAATTTCCCTTGATTGGTCCGAGAGCCATTTTGTCCCTGAAGCCAGGGCTCAGTGTCGGTGTCTGGGGGTTCCTGAGAGCTGCATGGTTATTTTCTCCTCATCAGGAACATTGTTTTCAGAACTTATTTTCTGCCAAATGTGTGTCCTCCATTCAGCCCAAGGATCAATGCATTTTGCGGGCAATTGCGACCAGATACAAGGCACAAAATGCACAAAATGCACAAATGCACAAAATGCACAAAATGCTCATTGCATTGAACAGAGGCTTGGGTGGGAGGGAATTCCAAGTAGTATTCAATGTTAACCATGCACTCTGCAGTGCTGCCAAGGCTGTGCCAATGGTACCCCAAGGTAGTTTGATAAATGGAAGGCACAACCTCAAGCCATTTCCCATGTTCCTAAATGGTGATGGTGAAATTAAACCTGAATTTAGAGTTTTTCATCTCTCTGAGGAAAAAACGTTGCTAAAGATCTATTGGCAGATGTGAAAGTCCTGCTTTCTCTTCCTCAGATGATATGCAATTTGAGTTGTAAAATTATGAAATAATAAAAGTACAATAATGAAATAAAAGTATTTATTTCTCATTCCTTCTCCGTGTTTTATCAGCATGCCATCCAGAAACCAGAATCCATAAACTACAGGACATGTTTAAACGGTGTAGTCAGTGCCTGAACCTTCAATATTCACAGCCTGTCTCAGTCCGGTCGATATCTCATCCTCGGTGGTTGTGTAATTTGAGTTGTAAAACTATGAAACAATAAATGTAAAATAATGAACT
Source organism: Mustelus asterias (assembly GCF_964213995.1). Lineage (NCBI taxonomy): Eukaryota > Metazoa > Chordata > Chondrichthyes > Carcharhiniformes > Triakidae > Mustelus > Mustelus asterias. Next base: position 127,071 of record NW_027590359.1, on the reverse strand, counting down.
AAACGCCTTGTCGTCTCTATTTCTCATTCCTTCTCCATGTTTTATAAGTACGCCATAAAGAGCCCAAAATCTGCCAAATCCACAAGATCAGAACATGTTGGATCCAAGACATCCCAGGTATGGGTCTGGTACCTGTACATTGTAAAATCCTCTCCCATCTGTGAGAAATGCAGCATTTTCCTGCCATCTTCGAGAAATTTCCTTGATTGGTGATGATGAAATTAAACCTGAATTTAACGGTGTCCGTGTGTCCGAGAAGAAAGATATTTTGTAAATATTGCTGGTATTTTTGAAAGACTTTCCTGTACTGAAGCCCAGCTGTTGGATGAAGAAGATGTTGAGGATTCTGTACTATCGGCAACAATGCTGAAATTCACTGCCAAGTTCCACACAATGGAATAGACACCATGGTCTTGACCAAGAATAAAGAGAATGAGAGCGGTGATGATGAAGATGAATCTGTCCATTGACAGGTGAATAAGGATCACGGAGGAATTGATTCATGGCATCGATCAGAAGAGCTTCATTACAGAGCAGCATATTATGTGGGTCTAAAAGGTACAAGAGGTGTTTCGGTAAGAAAACCCCATGTACTTGAAACAATTTAAGCTGCAGGACATGTTTACAAGACACACATTAAACCCTGAACTGTCAACATTCACAGCCTGTGTCTGAATGGCAGCTGTCTCTTCCTCAGTGGATCTGTAATTTGAGTTGTAAAATGATGAAATAATAAATGTACAATAATGAGCTAAAAGCCTTGTCGTCTTTATTTCTCATTCCTTCTCCATGTTTTATCAACCCAGCAGATAGGGCACAAAATCTGCCAAATCAGCCCGAACCTTCAATTTTCACAGCATCTGTCAGTGTGACAGCTGCCTCTCCCTCGGTTGCAATGTAATATGTAAAACTATGAAATAATAAAAGTATAATAATTAAATTAGAAAAGCCTCAGGGTCTTTATTTCTCACTGATTCTCCGTGTTTTACAAGCACGCGATCCAGAACTCCAAATCCACAATTCTGGAACAGGTCCAGTCCCCAGCGCCTCCGATACGGGATCCAGTACCTGTACATTGTAAACCCCGGTTCATTCTGCTGCTAATGCAGCATTTTCCTCTTACCTGCCTCAGCCCCGGTGATTGGGGGATTATTTGCTTGATTTCTGTACTTCATCCTGAGTTATATTTCGGTGTCAACAAGCTGAATGCTCGGCTGCTAAAAATGACCGATCAATAGAGGCACACGGGTTGTGGAAACCAAATCGATGTGATCTACAGAGTTTCAGTATCAAAATAAATGTCTGACAATTGTATCAGGCCTGAAGATATTTTACTGAGACAGATGTCCAGGGCATCACTCACCTTGATATGCACTTCCCGACTGTCTCACCACACCACGGATGCACCTTGAACCTCTGATGATGACATGTGTGAGCACCAGGTCCACACAATCAAGCTGAATCAAGAGGCTCAGACTTTCATGGCAGGTCTTGCTGATGTCTGCAGCCCCTGGTAACAAGGCCTTCCCCACAGTGGAGCAGGAGGACATGCATTGCCATTGCTTGATAAGGTGCCTGTCACTGGAGGACCACATCCTGTCCTCTTCCTTCCCTGCAGTTCTGCTCACTCTTTATTGAAAGGGTTGAAAATAGTGAATTGTGAGAGTGGGAAATGCATTGAGTGGAGTGAAAACAAAGACAGTGTTTGCGCAGGGTGAGAGTGAGACATGGATTTGAAGGGACAACAGTGAGACTGACTGAGCATTTAGTTTCGAGATGAGGATGTAAGGTAGTGCTGATAAACTGATACGCTGTAAAACACTATTCATTCAGCATCCAGCAGTTTCCTGTTGTCTGTTTGTCGGTCCTTGTGGGGAGTATGTTCTAACGTTTTTCCAGTGAGAATTGGTTTCTGCTTTTCAACAGGGGAGGTGGCGAGCTGTTGGTGAATATCTAGTAAGTGGTCAAAGTCAATTTTCCCAAGGTTGAAACTTGTCCTGCACTTTGCAATAAGATTTATTAATATCTAAAATAAATAACTGAATGAAATAATTAAGTCATTAGTTTAAGATCAGAAGTATATCAGGACAGTTGATGTGTGATGACTGCAGTATGTGGGTGCTCATGGATACTGGTGTTATTCAGAGCAAGTATGTCTGCAGTAAGTATCTGCGGCTTGAGGAGCTTCGGCTCAGAGACATTCAGCTGGAGTTTGACACTGCAACATATCAGGGAGGGAGAGTTTTACCTGGAAGCTTTGTTTCAGGAGGCGGTCACACGGCTTCTGAAAAATTTTTCCAGTTTGGAAAGTGGTCAGGGACAGGAGGATGTGACGGCTGCTGAGGTAGGTAAGGGAACCCAGAGGACAGGAGTGCAGAAGTGTCAGCGACTGCAAATGTACAACAGTGCTAGCAAATAAACCTGTGGGACTTTAACCTCGTGTTTCCTGTGCTGCACTGTTCTGTGATTTTCGTTCTTTGAAGGCATTCCGCATGATTGGTTTCATTGGCCAGAACAATGAATACTGGATTTGGGACGTCTTGTTGAAGTTGTACAAGACATTAAACATAGAAACATAGAAACCCTATAGTACAGAAAGAGGCCGTTCGGCCCATCTAGTCTGCACCGACCACAATCTCACTCAGCTTTGAGGTTCTTTCAGCTGATTTGGATGAGAATGGAGAATAAAGGGTGGATGAGTCATCGAGGTTTACATCATAGAAATAGGCCCTTCGGCCCAACTTGTCCATGCCGCCCAATTTGTACCACTAAACTAGCCCCAATTGCCCGCATTTAGCCCATATCCCTCTATACCCATCTTACCCATGCAACTTTCTAAATGTTTTTTTTTAATACAAAATTGCACCCGCCTCTACTACGGCCACTGGCACCTTGCTCCTGACTCTCACCAACCTCTGAGTGAAAAGGTTGCCCCTCTGGAAACTTTTGTATCTCTCCTGTCTCACCTTAAACCTATGCCCTCTAGTTTTAGACTCTCTCACCTTTGGGAAATGATGTTGACTCTCTAGCTCATCTATGCCTCTCATTATTTTATAAAAATCTGTAAGATCACCCCTGAACCTACTGCGTTCCAGCGAAAAAGGTCCCAGTCTATCCAGACTCTCCTTCTAACTCAAACCATCAAGGCTCGGTAGCATTCTAATAAATATTTTCTGCACTCTTTCTAGTTTAATAATATCCTTTCTCTAATAGGGTGACCTGAACTGCACACGGTATTCCAAGTGTGGCACGGTAGCACAATGGTTAGCACTGCTGCTTCACAGCTCCAGGGACCTGGGTTCGATTCCCGGCTTGGGTCACTGTCTGTGTGGAGTTTGCACATTCTCCTTGTGTCTGCATGGGTTTCCTCCGGGTACCCCGGTTTCCTCCCACAGTCCAAAGATGTGCGGGTTAGGTGGATTGATCATGCTAAAATTGCCCCATAGTGTCCTGGGATGCGTAGATTAGAGGGATTAGTGGGTAAATATGTAGCAATATGGGGGTAGGGCCTGAGTGGGATTGTGGTCGGTGCAGACTCGATGGGCCGAATGGCCACTTTCTGTACTGTAGGGTTTCTATTTTTCTATGTTTAATGTCTTGTACAACTTCAACAATACGTCCCAAATACAGTATTCAACGTTGTGGCCAATGAAACCAAGCATGCGGAATGCCTTCAAAGAACAGTACAGCACAGGAAACAGGCCCTTCGGCCCTCCAAGCCTATGCCGCTCCTTGGTCCAACTAGATCAATCGTTTTTATCCCTCCATTCCCAGGCTGCGCATGTGACTATCCAGGTAAGTCTTAAACGATGTCAGCGTGTCTGCATCCACCACCCTACTTGGCAACGCATTCCAGGCCCCCACCACCCTCTGTGTAAAAAACATCCCTCTAATACCTGAGTTATACTTCGCCCCTCTCACCTTGAGCCCGTGACCCCTCGTGATCGTCACTTCTGATCTGGGAAAAACCTTCTTCACTACCTTATCCATCTGTGACTCCAATTTCAAGGAGCTATGAACGTGTACCCCTAGATGTCTTTGTTCTTTCACTTTCCCAAACGCCCTACTATTAACTGAGTAAGTCCTACCGTGGTTCAATCTACCAAAATGAATCACCTCGCATTTATCTAAATTAATCTCCATCTGCCATTCGTCAGCCCACTGGCCCAATTGATCAAGATCTCGTTGCAATCTGAGATAACCTTCTTCACTGTCCACCAATCTTGGTATCATCTGCAAAGTTGCTAACCATCCCTCCTAAATTCTCATCCAACTCATTAATACAAATGACAAATAACAGTGGACCCAGCACTGATCCCTGAGGCATTCCGCTGGTATCAGGCCTCCAGTTTGAAAAACAACCCTCTACAGCCCTCTGGCTTCTGTCATGAAGCCAATTTTCTATCCATTTAGTTACCTCACCCTGGATCCCGTGAGTTTTAACCTTATGCAACAACCTACCATGTGGTACATTGTCAACGGCCTTTGCTAAAGTCTATAGACAACATCAACTGCACTGCCCTCATCTACCTTCCTGGTTACCCCTTCAAAAGATTCAACCAAATGTGTACACAGTACTCCAGCCGTGGCCTCACCAACGCTCATACCTCTAATACAACTCCAGCATGACCTCTCTGCTTTTGTAATCTATACCCCGACTGACAATGTTGAACAGTAATATTCCAGCAAAGACTAATCACTGGCAGCCCCTCATCACACCTCAGTAGCTATAGAAGCTGGTCGGGTCTGTGGTCCCATGAGCTGTCCCTCTGGTCAGGAGGGAACCACTGCCGTTCCATCAGCCCAGGTGTTCTGCTCCGGGGAGCGACTTCACTCTCTCCAAAGTTAGGAGGTGATGGGAGGGAGCCTCCTCATAGCAGACGTCATGTATACTCTTTTTTGGGTGGAGCGGTGTCACAGTGGACAGCGCTGCTGCCTCAACAACAAGGGACCCGGGTTCACTTCCCGGCTTGGGCCACTGCCTGTGCAGAGTCTGCAGGTTCTCCCCATGTCTGCGTGGGTTTCCTCCGGTTTCCTTCCACAGTCTGAAAGACGTGCTGGTTAGTTGCATTGGCCATGCGAAATTCTCCCTCAGTGTACCCGAACAGGAGCCAGAGTGTGGCGACTAGGGGATTTTCACAGTAACTTCATTGTAGTGTTAATGTAAGCCCACTTGTGTCATGAATAAATCCACTTTAATCTGTTGCAATCACCTACCAGGAACTCCAATGGCAGCGAGAATAGGATAGTAACTGGCTCCAGCTTGACCGATAGTGGATCGGTGTGTTTTCTGAGAGAAGCGATGGTGTCATAGAGTCGTAGAGGTTTACAGCATGGAAACAGGCCCTTCGGCCCAACTTGTCCTTGCCGCTCTTTTTTTAAAAACCCCTAAGCCAATCCCAATTGCCCGGATTTGCCCTGTATCCCTCTATACCCATTATGAAGATGTAACTATCTAAATGCTTTTCAAAAGATAAAATTGTACCCGCCTCTATTACTACCTCTTGCACCTTGTTCCAAACACTCACCACCCTCTGTGAGAAAAAATTGCCCCTCTGGACACTTTTGTATCTCTCCCCTCTCACCTTAAAACTATGCCGTCTAGTTTTAGACTCCCCTACCTTTGGGAAATGATATTGACTATCTCGCTGATCTGTGCCCCTCATTATTTCATAGACCTCTACAAGATCACCCCTCAGCCTCCTCCGCTCCAGAGAAAAAAGTCCCAGTCTATCCAGCCTCTCCTTGTAACTCAATCCATCAAGTCCCTGCAGCATCCTAGTAAATCTTTTCTGCACTCTTTCTAGTTTAATAATATCCTTTCTGTAATAAGATGACCAGAATTGCACACAGTATTCCACGTGTGGCCTTACCAATGTCTCATACAACTTCAACAAGACGTCCCAACTACTATATTCAATGTTCTGACCGATAAAGCCAAGCATGTTGAATGCCTTCTTCACCACTGTGTCCACCTATGACTCCACTTTCAAGGAGCTATGTACATTTACCCCTAGATCTCTTTGTTCTGTAACTCTCCCCAACGCCCTACCATTAACTGAGTAAGTCGTGCCCTGGTTCAATCTACCAAAATGCATGTCATCGCATTTGTCTAAATTAAACTCCATCTGCCATTCGTCCGCCCACTGGCCAATTGATCAAGATCCCGTTGCAATTGGAGATATCGTTCTTCACTGTCCACTATGCCACCAATCTTGGTGTCATCTGCAAACTTACTAGCCGTGCCCCCTATATTCTCTTCCAAATCGTTTATGTAAATGACAATAACAGTGGACTCAGCACTGATCCCTGAGGCACACCACTGGTCACAGGCCTCCAGTTTGAAAAACAGCTCTCTACAACCACCCTCTGGCTTCTGTCTGCCCGTGGCGTAAACCATGGCCATTTACTGAGGTCTCACACTGAAGGTCTTCTCTTTAATACACAGCAGAAACACTCCTGAGACTCGGCAGAACAACCTATTAGAGTAATCAATTACAGGTGAGAAAACAAACAACACACTGCAATGCTGGCGCTGTGAAGGAGCAATGATTGGATTTGATTTGATTTATTATTGTCACATGTATCAGTATACAGTGAAAAACATTGTTTCTTGCAAGCTATACTGACAAAGCATACCCTTCAAAAAGGAGAGGATGCAGAATGTCGTGTTACCATCATAGCTAGAGAAATATCAACTTAATATAATAATAAGGTATTACATTATATATATATATATATATATATATATATATATATACATATATATAGTTTCAATATATAGATATATATTATATATGGTAACCTAATTAATATAAGATGGGTCCAGTCAAAAGTCTGATGGCAGCAGGGAAGAAGCTGCAGTCGCGTCCGTCGGTACATGGCCTTAAACTTTTGTATCTTTTCCCCGATGGAAGTCGGTGGAAGAGAGAATATCCGGGGTGCGTGGGGTCCTTGATTACGCCGGCTGCTTTTCCCGACGCAGCAGGAAGTGTAGACAGAGTCAATGGGTGGGAGGCTGGTTTGAGTGATGGACTAGGTTTCATTCACAACTGTTTATAGTTTCCTGCTGCCTTGGGCAGAGCAGGAACGGTGATACAAACAGAAAGAATGCTTTCTATGATGCATCTGTAAAAGTTGTTGGGAGTCGTAGTGGACATGCCAAATTTCCTTAGCCTCCTGAGGAAGTACAAGCGTTGGTGGGTTTTCTTAACTGTAGCGAATGTGTGGAGGGATCGGGACAGGTTGTTGGTGATCTGGACACCTAGAAACCTGAAGCTCTCGATCATTTCCACTTCATCCCCAATTTTCAATTAAAATTGTGTTTCATTGTGATGATAAGTTCAGATTAGAAATATGTTTCATGTTTTTCATTACGTTCTGTTTAATTACATTAAAGAGACGATATAATTGTAATCTATTGAGAAAATCAGTGGGGTGAATTATAGGCTAAATTTTCCCTTCGTGTCCAGAATGTGTACATTAGAGGAGTTCATGGGGTAAATATGTGGGGTTCTGGGGATAGGGCCTGGGCGGGATTGTTGTTGGTGCAGACTCGATGGGCCGAATGGACTCTTTCGCACTGTTGGGTTTCTGTGTTACAATTTATGATGAGTCTGTACTGACCACAATCCCACCCAGGCCCTATTTCCGTAACCCCACGCATCCACCCTGATAGTCTCCCTGACAATAACGGGCAATTTTTAGCACAGCCAATGCACCAACCTGCACATCTTTGGACTGTGGGAGGAAAGTGGAGCCCCTGGAGGAAACCCATGAAGACACGGAGAGAATGTGCCAACTCCACACTTGGAGTGACCCAAGGTCGGATTCGAACCAGGATCCCTGGCGCTGTGAGGGAGCACTAACCCCATGGTGCAAAGCTCAATCCGACCATTTTGATGATAATGTAAGCAAAGTTGTCAGTAAAGGAGACTACATCCTGAGGGTGTCATCCAAGGTAGTCAATAATCAACAAAGATCAAGGGAAAGTACAGCACAGGAACAGGCCCCTCGGCCCTCCAAACCTATGCCAATCATGATGCCCTAACTAAACTACAAAAAACAACTTCTGCCCTTACCCGGGACTGTCGGGGATGAGGACCTTAAAACGATCATTATTACTAAAGAGGTAGGCTAATGGAACTAAAGGTAGGCAAGTCTCCTGGTCCGGATGGAATGCATCCCAGCGTACAAAAAGAAACAACAGAAGTAATAGCAAATTCATTAGTTGTAATTTTTCAAAATTCACTGGACTCTGGGGAGGTGCCAGCTGATTGGAAAACAGCTAATGTAACGCCACTGTTTAAAAAAGGAGGTAGACAAAAGGCAGGTAACTACAGGCGGGTTAGCTTAACATCCGTAGTTGGGAAAATGCTGGAATCTATCATTAAGGAAGAAATAACAGGACACCTGGAAAAGAATGGTTCAATCAAGCAGACGCAGCATGGATTCTTGAAGGGAAAGCCATGTTTGACGAACTTACTGGAATTTTTTGAGGATACGCCGAGTGCAGTTGACAGAGGGGAACCGGTGGATGTTGTGTAAATAGATTTCCAGAAGGTATTTGATAAGGTGCCTCACAAAAGGTTGCTGCATAAGATAAAGGTACACGGAGTTGGGGGTAAAGTGTTAGCGTGGATTGAGGATTGGCTATCTAACAGAAAGCAGAGAGTCGGAATAAATGGGTGCTTTTCCGGTTGGCAATCAATGAGTAGTGGCGTGCCGCAGGGATCGGTGCTGGGGCCTCAACTATTTACCATATACATCGACGATCTGGAGGAGGGGAGCGAGTGTAGGGTAACAAAGTTTGCGGATGACACAAAGATGAGTGGGAAAGCAAATCGCGTGGAGGACAGAAAGAGTCTGCAGAGAGATTTGGATCAGCTAAGTCAGTGGGGAAGGATCTGATAGATGGAGTATAACGTTGGTAAGTGTGAGGCTATCCACTTTGGAAGGAATAATAGTAAAATGGACTCTTATTTAAACGGTGAAGAATTACAACATGCTGCTGTGCAGAGGGAGCTGGGGGTCCTTGTGCATGAATCACAAAAACTCAGTTTGCAGGTGCAGCAGGTGATCAAGAAGGCAAATGGAATGTTAGCCTTTATCGTGAGAGGGATGGAGTATAAAAGCAGGGAGGTCATGCTGCAACTGTACAGGGTACTGGAGAGGCCGCACCTAGAGTACTGTGTCCAGTTTTGGTCCCCTTATTTAAGAAAGGATATATTAGCTTTGGAGGGGGGACAGAGAAGGTTCACCAGGTCGATTCCGGAGATGAGGGGGTCAGCTTATGAGGAGAGATTGAGTACATAAGAACATAAGAACATAAGAAATAGGAGCAGGAGTAGACCATCTAGCCCCTCGAACCTGCCCCGCCATTCAATAAGATCATGGCTGATCTGACGTGGATCAGTACCACTTACCCGCCTGCTCCCCATAACCCTTAATTCCCTTACCGCTCAGGAATCCATCCATCCGCGCTTTAAACATATTCAGCGAGGTAGCCTCCACCACCTCAGTGGGCAGAGAATTCCAGAGATTCACCACCCTCTGGGAGAAGAAGTTCCTCCTCAACTCTGTCTTAAACCGACCCCCCTTTATTTTGAGGCTGGGTACTCTAGTTTCAACTTCCTTACTAAGTGGAAAGAATCTCTCCGCCTCCACCCTATCCAGCCCCCGCATTATCTTATAAGTCTCCATAAGTTCCCCCCTCATCCTTCTAAACTCCAACGAGTACAAACCCAATCTCCTCAGCCTCTCCTCATAATCCAAACCCCTCATCTCCTGTATCAACCTGGTGAACCTTCTCTGCACTCCCTCCAATGCCAATATATCCTTCCTCATATAAGGGGACCAATAGACCAATAGCACACAGTATTCCAGCTGCGGCCTCACCAATGCCCTGTACAGGTGCATCAAGACATCCCTGCTTTTATATTCTATCCCCCTCGCAATAGAGGCCAACATCCCATTTGCCTTCTTGATCACCTGTTGTACCTGCAGACATGGGCTTTTGCGTCTCATGCACAAGGACCCCCAGGTCCCTTTGCACGGTAGCATGTTTTAATTTGTTTCCATTGAGATAGTAATCCCATTTGTTATTATTTCCTCCAAAGTGTATAACCTCGCATTTATCAACGTTATACTCCATTTGCCATATCCTCGCCCACTCACTCAGCCTGTCCAAATCTCTCTGCAGATCTTCTCCGTCCTCCACACGATTCACTTTTCCACTTATCTTTGTGTCGTCTGCAAACTTCGTTACCCTACACTCCGTCCCCTTCTCCAGATCATCTATATAAATGGTAAACAGTTGCGGCCCGAGTACCGATCCCTGCGGCACGCCACTAGTTACCTTCCTCCATCCGGAAAAACACCCATTTATTCCGACTCTTTGCTTCCTGTCGGATAGCCAGTCCCCAATCCACTTTAACACACGACCCCCAACTCCGTGTGCCCTTATCTGATTCAGCAGCCTTTTATGGGGCACCTTATCAAACGCCTTTTGGAAATCCAAAAACACCGCATCCACCGGTTCTCCTCCATCAACCGCCCTCGTCACATCTTCATTAAAATCCACTGGGCCTGTACTCATTGGAGTTTAGAAGCTTGAAGGGAGATCTTTTAGATACATATATGACAATGAAGGGGCTAGACAGGGGAGAAGAAGCGAGGTTATTTCCACTTCCAATGTAAACAGGAACTAGGGGGCATAGCCTCAAAATATGGGGGAGTCAATTTAGAACAGAGTTGAGGAGGAACTTCTTCTCCCAGAGCGGAGTGAATCTTTGGAATTCTCTGCCCAATGAAGCAGTCGTGGCTACCTCCTTAAATGTGTTTAAGTCACAGATAGATAGATGTTTAACCATTATGGGAATTAAGGGTTATGGGGAGCGGGCGCGTAAGTGGAACTGAACCCACTATCAGATCAGCCATGATCTTATTGAATGGCGGAGCAGGCTTGAGGGGCTGGATGGCCTACTCCTGCTCTTATTTCTTATGTTCTTATGTTCTAACATTACAGTCTATTGTTGTCAGATTCTGATCCAGTATTGTAACATCCCGTTCTATTATTCCCAGATCCTGATGCGGTATTGGAACATTCCAGTCTATCGTTCTCAGGTTCTGATACATTATGGGAACATTGCAGTCTATTGTTCTCAGATTCTGATCCTGTATTGGAACATTACAGTCTATTGTTCTCAGATTCTGAACCATTACAGGAAAACTGCAGTCTATTTTTCTCAGATTCTGAACCTGGATTGGAACATTACAGTCTATTGTTCTCAGAGTCCGATCCATTATTCGAACATTGCAGTCTGTTGTTCTCAGATTCTGATCCAGTATTGGGACATTACAATCTATTGTTCTCAGAACCTGATCCAGTATTGGAACATCCCGGTCTATTGTACCCAGATTCTGATGCCGCATTGGAAATTGACAGTGTATTGATCTCTGATTCTGATCCAGTATTGGAACATTGCAGCCTATCATGCTCTGGTTCTGAGCCAGTCGTAGAACATCCAGGACCACTGTTTCCAGATTCTGCTCCATTATTGGAACTTTTCATTCCATTGTTCTCAGATTCTGACCCATTATTGGAAAATTGCAGTCTGTTTTTCTCCGGTTTTGAACCAATATTGGGATATTCCAGTCTATTGTTCTCAGATTCTGATCCATTACAGGAAAATTGCAGTCTATCTTTCTCAGATTCTGAACCAGGATTGTAACATTACAGCCTATTGTTCCCACAGTCCGATCCATTATTCGAACATTGCAGTCTATTGTTCTCAAATTATGATCTTTTAGTGCAACATGACAGTCTATTGATCTCAGATTCTGATCCAATATTGGAACATTAATGTCCATTGTTCTCGGATTATGATCCTTTATTGGAACATTACAGTCCATTGTTCTCAGATTCTGATCTATTATTGAAACATTACCATCTTTTGATCTCAGATTCTGATCCCGTATTGGAACTTTAGAGTACTGTTCTCAGATTATGATCCTTTATTGAAACGTTACAGTCCATTGCTCTCAGATTAGGATCCTTTATTGGAACATTGCAGTCCATTGTTCTCAGATTCTGATCCAGTATTGGGACATTACAATCTATTGTTCGCATATTCTGATCCTTTATTGGAACATTACAGTCCATTGTTCTCAGATTCTGATCTATTATTGAAACATTACCATCTTTTGATCTCAGATTCTGATCCCGTATTGGAACTTTAGAGTACTGTTCTCAGATTATGATCCTTTATTGAAACGTTACAGTCCATTGCTCTCAGATTAGGATCCTTTATTGGAACATTGCAGTCCATTGTTCTCAGATTCTGATCCAGTATTGGGACATTACAATCTATTGTTCGCATATTCTGATCCTTTATTGGAACATTACAGTCCATTGTTCTCAGATTCTGATCTATTATTGAAACATTACCATCTTTTGATCTCAGATTCTGATCCCGTATTGGAACTTTAGAGTACTGTTCTCAGATTATGATCCTTTATTGAAACGTTACAGTCCATTGCTCTCAGATTAGGATCCTTTATTGGAACATTGCAGTCTATTGTTCTCAGATTCTGATCCAGTATTGGGACATTACAATCTATTGTTCGCATATTCTGATCCGGTATTGGAACATTGCAGTGCATTGTTCTCAGATTATGATCCAGTCTTGGAACATTTCAGTCTATTGTTCTCAGATTCTGGTCCAGTATTATTAAATCCATGTCGATCGTTCCCAGATTCTGATCCAGTATTGAAACATTGCAGTCTCTTGTTCTCAGATTTTGATCAAGTTTTGAAACATTGCCGTCTATTGATCTGAGATTGTGATTCATTATTGGAAAGACAGTAGAACAGCAATGGCAGGAGTTTCTGGGAGTAATTGAGGACACAGTGCAGAGGTTCATCCCAAACAAAAGAAAGGTTATCAGAGGGGGGATTAGGCAGCCATGGCTGACAAAGGAAGTCAGGGAATGCATCAAGGCAAAAGAGAGAGCCTATAATGTGGCAAAGAGTAGTGGGAAGTCAGAAGATTGGGAAGGCTATAAAAACAAACAGAGGATAACAAAGAGAGAAATAAGGAAGGAGAGGATCAAATATGAAGGTAGGCTAGCCAGTAACATTAGGAATGATAGTAAAAGTTTCTTTAAATACATTAAAAAACAAACGGGAGGCAAAGGTAGACATTGGGCCGCTCCAAAATGACGCTGGTAATCTAGTGATGGGAGACAAGGAAATAGCTGAGGAACTTAATAAGTATTTTGCGTCAGTCTTCACAGTAGAAGACATGAGTAATATCCCAGCAATTCAGGAAAGTCAGGGGGCAGAGTTGAATATGGTTGCCATCACGAAGGAGAAAGTGCTAGAGAAACTAAAAGATCTGAAAATTGATAAATCTCCGGGCCCAGATGGGCTACACCCTAGAGTTCTAAAGGAGATAGCTGAAGAAATAGTGGAGGCGTTAGGTATGATCTTTCAAAAGTCACTGGAGTCAGGGAAAGTCCCAGAGGATTGGAAAATCGCTGTTGTAACCCCACTGTTCAAGAAGGGAACAAGAAAAAAGATGGAAAATTATAGGCCAATTAGCCTAACCTCAGTTGTTGGCAAAATTCTAGAATCCATCGTTAAGGATGAGATTTCTAAATTCTTGGAAGTGCAGGATCGGATTAAGACAAGTCAGCATGGATTTAGTAAGGGGAGGTCGTGCCTGACAAACCTGTTAGAGTTCTTTGAAGAGATAACAAATAGGTTAGACCAAGGAGAGCCAATGGATGTTATCTATCTTGACTTCCAAAAGGCCTTTGCCAAGGCGCCTCACGGGAGACTGCTGAGTAAAATAAGGGCCCATGGTATTCGAGGCAAGGTACTAACATGGATTGACGATTGGCTGTCAGACAGAAGGCAGAGAGTTGGGATAAAAGGTTCTTTCTCAGAATGGCAACCGGTGACAAGTGGTGTCCCGCAGGGTTCAGTGTTGGGGCCACAGCTGTTCTCTTTATATATTAACGATCTAGATGACGGGACTGGGGGCATTCTGGCCAAGTTTGCCGATGATACAAAGATAGGTGGAGGGGCAGGTAGTATTGAGGAGGTGGGGAGGCTGCAGAAAGATTTAGACAGTTTAGGAGAGTGGTCCAAGAAGTGGCTGATGAAATTCAACGTGGGCAAGTGCGAGGTCTTGCACTTTGGAAAAAAGAATAGAGGCATGGACTATTTTCTAAACGGTGACAAAATTCATAATGCTAAAGTGCAAAGAGACTTGGGAGTCCTAGTCCAGGATTCTCTCAAGGTAAACTTGCAGGTTGAGTCCGTAATTAAGAAAGCAAAAGTAATGTTGTCATTTATCTCAAGAGGCTTGGAATACAAAAGCAGGGATGTACTTCTGAGGCTTTATAAAGCACTGGTTAGGCCCCATTTGGAGTACTGTGAGCAATTTTGGGCCCCACACCTCAGGAAGGACATACTGGCACTGGAGCCGTTCCAGCGGAGATTCACACGGATGATCCCAGGAATGGTAGGCCTGACATACGATGAACGTCTGAGGATCGTGGGATTATATTCATTGGAGTTTAGGAGGTTGAGGGGAGATCTGATAGAAACTTACAAGATAATGAACGGCTTAGATAGGATGGACGTAGGGAAGTTGTTTCCATTAACAGGGGAGGCTAGGACGCGGGGGCACAGCCTTAGAATAAAAGGGAGTCGCTTTAGAACAGAGATGAGGAGAAATTTCTTCAGCCAGAGAGTGGTGGGTCTGTGGAATTCATTGCCACAGAGGGCGGTGGAGGCCGAGACGTTGAGCGTCTTCAAGACAGAAATTGATAAATTCTTGATTTCTCGAGGAATTAAGGGCTATGGGGAGAGAGCGGGTAAATGGAGTTGAAATCAACCATGATTGAATGGTGGAGTGGACTCGATGGGCCGAATGGCCTTACTTCCGCTCCTATGTCTTATGGTCTTATGGTCTTATGGAATGTTAGAGTCTATTGTTCTCAGATGCTGATCCAGTATTAGAACATGACAGTGTATTTTTCTCGGATTCTATTCTGTATTGTAACATTACAGCCTATAGTTCTCAGATTCTGATCAATTATTGGAACATTGCAGTCTACTGTTCTCAGGTTCTGATCCAGTATTGGAACATTACAGTGTATTGTTCTTCGAATCCTATCCATTATTGGAACATCCCTGTCCATTGTTGCCAGCTTCTCATCCATTATTGGAACATCCCAGTCTATTGTTCACAGATTCTGATCCATAATGGAACATTGCAGTCTATTGTTCTCAGATTCTAATCCAGTATTGGATCATTACAGCGTATTGTTCTCAGATTCCGATCCAGTATTGGAACATTGCAGTCTATTCTTCCCAGGTTCTGAACCAGTATTGGAACATTACTGTCTATTGTTCTCAGATTCAGATCCATTATTGGACCATTGCAGTCTATTGTTCTCAGATTTTGATCCAGTATTGGAACAATACAGTGTATTGTTCTCAGATTCTGATCCATTATTGGAACATCCCTTTCCATTGTTCCCAGACTCTGAACCAGGATTGGAACATTACAGTCTATTGTTCTCAGAATTTGAGCCAGTATTGGAACATTGAAGTCTATTGTTCTCAGATTCTGATCAATGATTGGAACATTACAGCCCATTGTTCTCAGAGTCCGATCCAGTATTCGAACTTTGCAGTGTATTGTTCTCAGATTCTGATCCAGTACTGGAACATTACAATCTCTTTTTCACAGAAACTGATCCATTATTGGAAATTTGCAGTCTGTTTTTTTCTCAGAGTCTGAACCAGTATTGGAACATTACAACCGCTTGTTCCCAGAGTCCGATCCAGTATTCAAACATTGCAGTCTATTGTCCTCAGATTCTGATCCAGTATTGGAACATTATAGTCTACTGTTCTCAGATTCTGATCCAGTATTGGAACATTGCAGTCTCTTTTTCTCAGATTCTGATGCAGGATTGAAACTTTGCAGTCTATTGATCTCAGATTCTGATCCATTATTGGAACATTGCAGTCTATTGTTCTCAGATTCTGATCCAATATTGTAACATTACAGAGTATTGTTCTCAGAATGTGATCCATTATTGGAACATCCCGGTCTATTGTTCCCAGATACTGATCCAGTACTGGAACATTGCAGTCTCTTGCTCTCAGCTTCTGATCCAGTTTAGGAATATTATATTCTATTGTTCTCAGATTCTGATCCAGTATTGTAACATCCCGGTCATTTGTTCCCAGATTCTAATCCGTATTGGAACATTACAGCCTATAGTTCTCAGACTCTGATCCATTATTGGAACATTGCAGTCTACTGTTCTTAGGTTCTGAACCAGTATTGGAACATTACAGTGTATGGTTCTTAGATTCCAATCCATTATTGGAACATCCCGGTCCATTGTTTCCAACTTCTGATCCATGTTCTGCCGGCGGCATGATCGCACAGTGGTTAGCACTGCTGCTTCACAGCTCCAGGGACCTGAGTTCGAATCCCGGCTTGGCTCACTGTCTGTATGGAGTTTGCACATTCTCCTCGTGTCTGCGTGGGTTTCCTCCGGGTGCTCCACTTTCCTCCCCCAGTCCAAAGATGTTCGGGTTAGGTTGATTGGCCATGCTAAAAATTGCCCTTAGTGTCCTGAGATGCGTAGGTTGGAGGGATTAGTGGGTAGATATGGGGGTAGGGCCTGGGTGGGATTGTGGTCGGTGCAGACTCGATGGGCCGAATGGCCTCTTTCTGTACTGTAGGGTTTCTATGATTATTGGAACATTCCAGTCTATTGTTCCCAGATTCTGATCCATTTTTAGAAAATTGCAGTCTATTTGTTTCAGATTCTGATCCAGTATTGGAACATTACAGTCTATTGTTCTCAGATTCTGGTCCAGTATTGGAACATTGCAGTCTGTTGATTTCAAATTCTAATCCTGTATTGGAACATTAAAGTCTATTTGTCTCAGATTCTGATCCAGTATTGGAACATTGCAGTCTATTGTTCGTAGATTCTGATCAATTATTGGAACATTACAACCTATTGTTCTCAGATTCTGATCCCGTATTGGAACTTTACAGAGTATTGTTCTCGGATTATGATCCTTTATTGGAACATTACAGTCCATTGTTCTCAGATTCTGATCCGTTATTGGAACATTGCAGTCTGTTGTTCTCAAATTCTGATCCAGTATTGGAATATTACAGAGTATTGTTCTCAGATTATGTTCCATTTTGGAACATTGCAGTCTATTGTTCTCAGATTCTGATCCAGTGTTGGAACATTTCAGGCTATTGCTCTCAGATTCTGATCCATAATTAGAACATTACAGCCTACTGTTCTCAGATTCTGATCCAGTATTGGAATATTACAGAGCATTGTTCTCAGATTCTGATCCAGTGTTGGAAGATTTCAGTCTATTGTTCTCAGATTCTGGTCCAGTATTGGAACATTTCAGTCTATTGTTCTCAGATTCTGGTCCATAATAAGAACATTACAGCCTATTGTTCTCAGATTCTGATCCAGTATTGGAACATTCCGGTCCATTGTTCCCACATTCTGATCCAGTATTGGAACATTGCAGTCTCTTGTTCTCAGATTCTGATCCAGTTTTGAAACATTGCAGTCTCTTGTTCTCAGATTCTGATCCAGTTTTGAAACATTGCCGTTTATTGATCTGAGATTCCGATTCATGATTGGAATGTTAGAGACTATTGTTCTAAGATTCTGATCCATTATTTGAACATTGCAGACTATTGTTCTCAGATTCTGATCCAGTAATAGAACATGACAGTGTATTTTTCTCAGATTCTAATCCGTATTGGAACATTACAGCCTATAGTACTCAAGTCCTGATCAATTATTGAAACATTGCAGTCTGCTGTTCTCAGGTTCTGATCCAGTATTCGAACATTACAGTCTATTGTTCTTCGAATCCTATCTATTATTGGAACATCCCAGTCTATTGTTCACAGATTCTGATCCATTATTGGAACATTGCAGTCTATTTCTCTCAGATTCTAATCCAGTATTGGAACATTACAGTGTATTGTTCTCAGATTCTGATCCATTCATGGAACATCCATTTCTATTGTTCTCAGATTCCAATCCAGTATTGGAACATCCCTTTCCATTGTTCCCAGACTCTATATGGTTGTGTCTTTTTCTAAATGTTGGTCGGTCGCCAGTGGTGTGCCCCAGGGATCTGTTCTGGGACCTTTGCTGTTTGTCATTTTCAGAAATGACCTGGATAAGGAAGTGGAGGGATGGGTTGGTATGTTTGCCGATGACATGAAGGTTGTTGGGGTTGTGAATAGTCTGGAGGGATGTCAGAAGTTACAGAGGGACATAGATAGGATGCAAGACTGGGCGGAGAAGTGGCAGATGGACTTCAACCCAGATAAATGCGTCGTGGTCCATTTTGGCAGGTCGAATGGGATGAAGGAGTACAATATAAAGGGAAAGACTCTTAGTACGGTAGAGGATCAGAAGGACGTTGGGGTCCGGGTCCATATGACTCTAAAATCGGTCCTGCAGGTCGAGGAGGTGGTTAAGAAGGCGTATGGTGTGCTGGCCTTTATTAATCGAGGGATTGAGTTCAGGAGTCCGGGGATAATGATGCAGCTATATAAGACCCTCATCAGACCCCACTTGGAGTACTGTGCTCAATTCTGGTCGCCTCATTACAGGAAGGATGTGGAAAAGACTGAAAGGGTGCAGAGGCGATTTACAAGGATGTTGCCTGGATTGAGTGGCATGCCTTATGAGGATAGGCTGAGGGAGCTCGGACGTTTCTCCTTGGAGAGACGTAGGATGAGAGGAGATCTAATAGAGGTATATAAGATGTTGAGAGGCATAGATCGGGTGGACTCTCAGAGGCTTTTTCCCAGGGTGGAAATGGCTGCTACGAGAGGACACAGGTTTAAGGTGCTGGGGGGTAGGTACAGGGGAAATGTTAGGGGGACGTTTTTCACACAGAGGGTGGTGGGCAGATGGAATCGGCTGCCGTCAGTGGTGGTGGAGCCAAACTCAATAGGGTCTTTTAAGAGACTCCTGGGTGAGTACATGGAACTTAATAGGATGGGGGGTTATAGATAGGCCTAAAAGGTAGGGATATGTTCGGCACAACTTGTGGGGCCGTAGGGCCTGTTTTGTGCTGTAGTTTTCTATGCTTCTGTATTCTATGTTCGATTGTTCTCAGATTCTGATCCAGTGTTGAACAGTGCAGTCTATTGTTTTCGGATTCTGTTCAATTATTCTAACATTGCACTCTCCTGATCTCAGATTATGATCCTTTATTGGAACAGTACAGTCTATTGCTCTCAGATTCTGATCCATTATTGAAACTCTGCAGTCGATTGATCTCAGGTTCTGATCCATTATTGGAACATTACAGTCTATTGTTCAGATTCTGATCAATGATTGGAACATTACAGTCTGTTGATCTCAGATTCTGATCCATTATTGGAACATTGCAGTCTATTGTTTTCAGATTCTGTTCAATTATTCTAACATTGCGGTCTGTTGTTCTCAGATTCTCCTCCAGTATTGGAACATTACGGCCGATTGATCTCAGATTCTGATCCATCATTGTAAAATCCTGGTCAATTGTTCAAAGAGTCTGATCCAGTGTTCGAAAATTCCAGTCTATTGTTCAGATTCTGATCAATGATTGGAACATTACATTCTGTTGTTCTCAAATTCTGATCCTTTATTGGAACATTGTAATCTCTTTTTCTCAGATTCTGATCCAGTATTGGAACAATACAGTCTATTGTTCAGAATCTGATCAATGACTGGAACATTACAGTCTTTGTTGTTCTCAGATTCTGATCCTTTATTGGAACATTGCCGTCTACTGTTCTCAGGTTCTGATCCAGGGTTGGAACATTACGGTTTATTGTTCATAGATTCTGATCCATTATTGGAAAATTGCAGTCTATTATTCTCAGAGTCCGATCCATTATTCGAACATTGCAGTGTATTGTTCTCAGATTCTGATCTTGCATTGGAACATTACAGTCTAATGATCTCAGATTCTGATCCATCATTGTAATATCCCGGTTCATTGTTCTCAGATTCTGATCCAGTATTGGAACATTTCAGTCTATTGTTTAGATTCTGATCAATGATTGAAAGATTACAGTGTTGTTCTCAAATTCTGATCCTTTATTGGAACATTACAGTCTATTGTTCTCAGATTCTGGTCCAGTATTGGAAAATTACAGTCTATTGTTTTCAGATTCTGATCCAGTATTGGACCATTGCAATCTATTGTTCCCAGATTCTGATTCATAATGGACCATTACAGTGTATTCTCAGATTCTGATCCAGTATTGGAACATTGCAGTCTATTTTTCTCAGATTCTGATCCATTATAGGAGCAGCCCGGACCATTGTTCCCACATTCTGGTCCATTATTGGAACATTGCAGTCTACTATTCTCAGATTCTGTTCAATTATTCTAACATTGCGGTCTATTGTTCTCAGATTCTGCTCCAGTATTGGAACAAACAGGACCATTGTTCCCACATTCTGATCCAGTATTGGAACTTGCAGTTTCTTTTTCTCAGATTCTGCTGCATTAATGGAACATCCGTTTCTATTGTTCCCAGACTCTGATCCAGTATTGGAAATTTAAAGTCTATTGTTCTCAGATTCCAATCCAGTATTGGAACATTACAGTCTATTGTTCTCAGATTCCAATCCAGTATTGGAACATTACAGTGTATTGTTCTCAGATTCTGATCCTTTATTGGAACATTACAGTCGATTGTTCTCAGATTCTGATCCAGCATTGCAACATTACAGTATATTGGTCTCAGATTCGGATCCATTATTGGAACATCCCTTTCCATTGTTCCCAGACTCTGAACCAGAATTGGAACATTACAGTCTAATATTCTCCGTTTCTGATCCAGTATTGGAACATTGCAGTCTCTTGTTCTAAGAATCTGAACCAGTATGGGAACATTACAATCTATTGTTCTCAGATTCTGCTCAATGATTGGAACATTACAGTCTATTGTTCTCAGATTCAGATCACTTATTGGAATATTACAGTCTGTTGTTCTGAAATTCTGATCCAGTATTGGAACATCCCAGTCTATTGTTCTCAGATTCTGATCCATTATTGGAACATTGCAGCCTATTGTTCTCAGACTCTGATCCAGTATTGGAACAGCGCAATGTATTGTTCTCGGATTCTGATCCATTATTGGGAAATTGCACACTATTTTCTCACAGTGTGAACCAGAATTGGAACATTGGCCATAGGAGACAGAGGGTAGTGGTCGAAGGGTCCTTTTCCGGCTGGAGGTCTGTGACCACTGGTGTTCCGCAGGGCTCTGTACTGGGACCTCTGCTATTTGTGATATATATAAATGATTTGGAAGAAGGTGTAACTGGTGTAATCTGCAAGTTTGCGGATGACACGAAGGTGGCTGGACTTGCGGATAGCGAAGAGCATTGTCGGGCAATACAGCAGGATATAGATAGGCTGGAAAATTGGGCGGAGAGGTGGCAGATGGAGTTTAATCTGGATGAATGCGAAGTGATGCATTTTGGAAGAAATAATGTAGGGAGGAGTTATACAATAAATGACAGAGTCATCAGGAGTATAGAAACACAGAGGGACCTAGGTGTGCAAGTCCACAAATCCTTGAAGGTGGCAACACAGGTGGAGAAGGTGGTGAAGAAGGCATATGGTATGCTTGCCTTTATAGGACGGGGTATAGAATATAAAAGCTGGAGTGTGATGATGCAGCTGTATAGAACGCTGGTTAGGCCACATTTGGAGTACTGCGTCCAGTTCTGGTCGCCGCACTACCAGAAGGACGTGGAGTCGTTAGAGAGAGTGCACAGAAGGTTTACCAGGATGTTGCCTGGTATGGAGGGTCTTAGCTATGAGGAGAGATTGTGTAAACTGGGGTTGTTCTCCCTGGAAAGACGGAGAATGAGGGGAAATCTAATCGAGGTGTAGAAGATTATGAAGGGGATAGATAGGGTGAACAGTGGGAAGCTTTTTCCCAGGTCGGACGTGACGATCACGAGGGGTCACGGGCTCAAGCTGAGAGGGGCGAAGTATAACTCGGATATCAGAGGGACGTTTTTTACACAGAGGGTGGTGGGGGCCTGGAATGCGCTGCCAAGTAGGGTGGTGGAGGCAGGCACGCTGATATCGTTTAAGACTTACCTGGATAGTCACATGAGCAGCCTGGGAATGGAGGGATACAAACGATTTGTCTAGTTGGACCAAGGAGCGGCACAGGCTTGGAGGGCCGAAGGGCCTGTTTCCTGTGCTGTACTGTTCTTTGTTCTTTGTATTACAGCCGATTGTTCTCAGAGTTCGATCCAGTATTCGAACATTGCAGTCGATTGTTCTCAGATTCTGATCCAGTATTGGATCAGAATAGTCGACTGATTTCAGATTCGGATCCGTCATTGCCACATCCTGGTCCCGTGTTCCCAGATTCAGATGAATTATTGGAACATTACAGTGTGTTGTTCTCAGATTATGATGCTTTATTGAAACATTACAATGTATTATTCTCAGATTCTCATCCAGTATTGAAACTTTGCTGTCTATTGATCTCAGATTCTGATCCATTATTGGAACATTGCAGTGTATTGTTCACAGATTCTGATCCAGTATTCGGACATTGCAGTTTATTGTTCTCAGATTCTGATCCAGTATTGGAATATTACAGTCTATTGCTCTCAGATTCTGATCCAGTGTTGGAATATTGCAGTCTATTGCTCTCAGATTCTGATCCAGTGTTGGAATATTACATTCTATTGTTCACAGGTTCGGATCCAGTATTCGGACATTGCAGTTTATTGTTCTCAGATTCTGATCCAGTATTGGAACATGACAATCTATTGCTCTCAGATTCTGATCCAGTGTTGGAATATTGCAGTCTATTGCTCTCAGGTTCTGATCCAGTGTTGGAATATTACATTCTATTGTTCACAGGTTCGGATCCAGTATTGAGCCCTGTCTATTGTTCCCACTTTCTAATCCATTATTTGAAGATTACAACTTTTGGTTCTCCGATTCTGATCCATTATTGGAACATTGCAGTCTATTGTTTTCAGATTCTGATCCAGTATTGAAACATTGTAGCCCATTTATCTCAGATTCTGATCCATTATTGGAACATCCCGGTCCATTGTTCCCAGATTCTGATCCAATATTGGAACTTTGCAGTGTCTTGTTCTCAGATTCTGATCCAGGATTGGACCATTGCAGTCTATTGTTCTCAGATTCTGATCCATTAATGGAACATCCATTTCTATTGTTCGCAGATTCTGATACATTATTGGAACATTACAGTCTATTGTTCTCAGATTCTGACCCAGTATTGGAATCCAGTATTCAATCCAGTATTGGAACATTGCAGTCTATTTCTCTCAGATTCTGACCCATTATAGGGACAACCCCGGACCGTTGTTCACACATTCTGATTCAGAATTGAAACTTTGCAGAATTTGAGAACAACAGACTGTAATGTTCCAATAATTGATCTGAGTCTGAGAACAAATGAGTGCAATGTTCTAATACTGGCTCAGAATCTGAGAACAATAAACTGTAATGTTCCAATACTGGATCAGAATCTGAGAATATTCGACTGCAATGTTCGAATAATGGATCAGAATCTGAGAGTATTCGATTTCAATGTTCAAATACTGGAACAGAATCGTTGAATATTAGACTGTAATGTTCCAATTCTGGTTCAGAGTCTGGGAACAATGGAAAGGGATGTTCCAATAATCGATCAGAATCTGAGAACAATAGACTACAATTTTCCAGTAATGGATCAGAATCTGAGAACAATCGACTGTAATGTTCCAATAAAGGATCATAATCTGAGAACAATAGACTGCAATGTTCCTATACTGGATCAGAATCTGAGAACAATAGACTGTAATGTTCCAATAATGAATCAGAATCTGAGAACATTAGACTGTAATGTTTCAATACTGGATCAGAATCTGAAATCAATAGACTGCAATGTTCCAATAATGAATCAGAAGCTGAGAAAAATACACTCTCATATTTACTTTATCGGAATCTGAGATCAATAGACTGCAAAGTTCCAATACTGGATCAGAATCTGGGAACAATAGACCGGGATGTTCCAATAATTGATCAGAATCTCAAAACTATAGGCTGTAATTTTCCAATACTGGATTAGAATTTGGGAACAATAGACCAGGGTTTTACAATACTGGATCAGAATCTGAGAAAAATAGACTGCAATGTTCCAATACTGGATCAGAATCTGAAAAATATGGGCTGTAATATTCCAATACTGGATCAGAATCTGAGAAAAATAGACTGTCATGTTCCAATAGTGGATCAGAATCTGAGAACAATACACTGCAATGTTCGAATAATGGATCGGACTCTGAGAACAATAGGCTGCAATGTTCAAATACTGGTTCAGAACCTGAGAAAAATAGACTGCAATTTTCCAATAATGGATCAGACTCTATGAACAATAGACTGTAATGTTCCAACACTGGTTCATAATCTGAGAACAATACACTGCAACGTTCAAATAATCGATTGGACTCTGAGAACAAGAGGCTGTAATGTTCCAATCCTGGTTCAGAACTTGAGAAAAATAGACTGCAATTTTCAAATAATGGATCAGAATCTGAGAACAAAAGACTGTCACGTTCCAATACTGGATCAGAATTTGAGAACAACAGACCGTAATGTTCCAATAATGGAAAATAATTTGAGAACAACACTGTAATGTTCCAATGATTGATCAGAATCTAAACAATAGACTGAAATGTTCCAATACTGGTTCAGAATCTGAGAAAAATAGACTGCAAAGTTCCAATACTGGATCAGAATGTGGGAACCATGGTCCGGGTTGTTCCTATAATGGATTAGAATCTGAGAAAAATAGAATCTGTGATCAATAGACTGTAATATTCCAATACTGGATCAGAATCTGAGAAGAATAGACTACAATTTTCCAGTAATGGATCAGAATCTGAGAACAATCGACTGTAATGTTCCAATAAAGGATCATAATCTGAAAACAATAGACTGCAATGTTCCAATACTGGATCAGAATCTGAAAACAATAGACTATAATTTTCCAATACTGGTTCAGAATCTGAGACAAATGGACTGCAATTTTCCAATAATGGAACAGAATCTGAGAATAACAGACCGTAATGTTCCAATAATGGATCACAATCTGGGAACAATAGGCTGTTATGTTCCAATAATGGATCAGAATCTGGAAACAATGGACAGGGATGTTCCAATAATGGATAGGATTCTAAGAACAATACACTGTAATGTTCCAATACTGAATATGAAACTGAGAACAATAGACCGCAATGTTCCAATAATTTATCAGAATCTGAGAAGGAGAGGTTTTAATGTTCCAATGCAGATTAGAATCTGGGAACACTAGACTATAATGATCCAATAATGAATCAGAATCTGAGAACATTAGACTGTAATGTTTCAATACTGGATCAGAATCTGAAATCAATAGACTGCAATGTTCCAATAATGAATCAGAAGCTGAGAAAAATACACTCTCATATTTACTTTATCGGAACCTGAGATCAATAGACTGCAAAGTTGCAATACTGGATCAGAATCTGGGAACAATAGACCGGGATGTTCCAATAATTGATCAGAATCTCAAAACTATAGGCTGTAATTTTCCAATACTGGATTAGAATTTGGGAACAATAGACCAGGGTTTTACAAGACTGGATCAGAATCTGAGAAAAATAGACTGCAATGTTCCAATACTGGATCAGAATCTGAGAACAGTAGGCTGCAATGTTCCAATAATGGATCAGAATCTGAAAAATATAGGCTGTAATATTCCAATACTGGATTAGAATCTGGGAACAAGAGACTGGGATTTTACAATACTGGATCAGAATCTGAGAAAAATAGACTGTAATGTTCCAATGCTAGATCAGTATTTGAGAACAATACACTGCAATGTTCGAATAATGGATCGGACTCTGAGAACAATAGGCTGCAATGTTCAAATACTGGTTCAGAATCTGAGAAAAATAGACTGCAATTTTCCAATAATGGATCAGACTCTATGAACAATAGACTGTAATGTTCCAACACTGGTTCATAATCTGAGAACAATACACTGCAATGTTCAAATAATCGATTGCACTCTGAGAACAAGAGGCTGTAATGTTCCAATCCTGCTTCAGAACTTGAGAAAAATAGACTGCAATTTTCAAATAATGGATCAGAATCTGAGAACAAAAGACTGTCACGTTCCAATACTGGATCAGAATTTGAGAACAACAGACCGTAATGTTCCAATAATGGAAAATAATTTGAGAACAACACTGTAATGTTCCAATGATTGATCAGAATCTAAACAATAGACTGAAATGTTCCAATACTGGTTCAGAATCTGAGAAAAATAGACTGCAAAGCTCCAATACTGGATCAGAATGTGGGAACCATGGTCCGGGTTGTTCCTATAATGGATTAGAATCTGAGAAAAATAGAATCTGTGATCAATAGACTGTAATATTCCAATACTGGATCAGAATCTGAGAAGAATAGACTGCAATGTTCCAATAATGGATCAGAATCTGAGAAAAAGAGACTGCAATGTTCCAATATTGGATCAGAATCTGAGAACAATAGACTGCAATGTTTCAATACTGGATCAGATTCTGAGAGCAATAGACTGTAAAGTTCCAATACTGGTTCAGAATCTGAGAACAATAGACTGTAATGTTCCGATAAAGGATTATAATCTGAGAACAATGGAATGCAATGTTCCAATACTGGATCAGAATTTGAGAACAACAGATTGTAATGTTCCAATCATTGATCAGAAACTGAGAACAATAGACTGCAATGTTCAAATAATGGACCAGAATGAGGGCTGTTCCTATAATGGATCAGCATCTGAGAAAAATAGACTGCAATGTTCCAATACTTGATGAGAATCTGATAAGAATAGACTGTAATGTTCCAATGCTGGAACAGAATCTGAGAACAATACACTGTAATGTTCCATTATGGATCAGAATCTGGGAACAATAGATTGCAATGTTACAATACTGGATCAGAATCTGAAAACAATAGACTGTAATTTTCCAATACTGGTTCAGAATCTGAGATAAAAAGACTGTCATGTTCCAATAATGGATCAGAAGCTGGAAACAATGGCCCGGGATGTTCCAATAATGGATACGATTCTAAGAACAATAGACTGTAATGTTCTAATACTGGGCCAGAACCTGAGAACAATAGACTGCAATGTTCCAATAATTGTTCAGAATATGAGAACTATAGGCTGTAATGTTCCAACACTGGATTAGAATCTGAAAACAATAGACTGTAATGTTCCAACAATGAATCAGAATCTGAGAAAAACACACTCTCATGTTCCAATAATCGTTCAGAATCTGAGAACAATAGACTGTAATGTTCCAATACTAGATCAGAATCTGGGAACAATGGAGCAGGATTTTCCAATAATGTATCATATTTGGAGAACAATACACTGTAGTGTTGAATTACTGGATCAGAGTCTGAGAACAATAGACTGCAATGTTCCAATAATGGATCAGAAACTGAGAACTATAGTCTGTAATGTCCCAATACGGATTAGAATCTGGGAACAATTGACCGGGATGTTACAATAATGGAACTGAATCTGAGAACAATAGAATGTAATATTCCAACACTGGATCAGAATCTGAGAACAATAGACTCTATTGTTCCAGTACTGGATCAGAATCTGAGAACAATGGACCGGGATATTACAATGATGGGTCAGAATCTGAGATGAATAGACTGTAATGTCCCAATACTGGATCAGAATCTGAGAACAATCGACCGCAATGTCAGAATAATTGAAAAGAATCTGAGAATAGTAGACTGCATTGTTCCAATAATGGACCAGAATGAGGGAACAATGGTCCGGGCTGTTCCTATAATGGATCAGAATCTGAGAAAAATAGACTGCAATGTTCCAATACTGGATCAGAATCTGAGAACAATACACTGCAATGTTCCATTATGGATCAGAATCTGGGAACAATAGATTGCAATGGTCCAATACTGGATCGGCATCTGAGAACAATAGACTGTAATTTTCCAATACTGGTTCAGAATCTGAGATAAATAGACTGTCATGTTCCAACAATGGATCAGAAGCTGGAAACAATGGACCGGGATGTTCCAATAATGGATAAGATTCTAAGAACAATAAACGGTAATGTTCCAATAAAAGAATCAGAATTTGAGAACAGCAGACTGTGATGTTCCCATCGTTGATCAGAATCTGAACAATAGGCCGTAATGTTCCAATACTGCATCAGAATCTGAGAACAATGGACCGGGATGTTACAATGATGGATCAGAATCTGAGAAAAAAACAGACTGCAAATTTCCAATAATGGATCAGTATCTGTGAACAATAGATTGTAATGTTCCAATACTGGGTCGGACTCTGGGAACAATACGCTGTAATGTTCCAATACTGGTTCAGACTCTGAGAAAAAAACAGACTGCAAATTTCCAATAATGGATCAGTATCTGTGAACAATAGATTGTAATGTTCCAATGCTCCATCAGAATCTGAGAACAATACACTGCAAAGTTCGAATACTGGATCGGACTCAGAGAACAATAGGTTGTAATGTTCCAATCATTGATCAGAATCTGGGAATAGTAGACTTCAATGTTCCAATACTGGATCAGAATCTGAGAACAGTGGACCGGGATATTACAATGATGGATCAGAATCTGAGATCAATAGACAGTCATGTTCCAATACTGGAGCAGAATTTGAGAACAATAGACTCCAATGTTCCAACCGTTGATCAGAATCTGAACAATAGACTGTAATGTTCCAATACTGGATCAGAATCTGAGAACAGTGCACCTGGATATTGCAATGATGGATCAGACTGTAATGTTCCAATACTGGATCAGAATCTGAGAACAATAGACTGCAATGTTCCAATACTGGGCCAGAATCGGAGAATATTAGACTGTAATGTTCCAACACTGGTTCAGTGTCTGGGAACAATGGAAAGGGATTTTCCAATAATGGATGAGAAACTGAGAACAATACACTAGTGTTCCAATAATGGATGACAATGTGGGAACAATGGACCGGGATGCTCTAATAATGGATCAGATTATGAGAACAATAGACTGCAATGTTCGAATAATGGATCAGAATCAGGGAAACATCGACTGCAATTTTCCAATAATGGATCAGAATCCGAGAACAATAGACTATCATGTTCCAATAATGGATGGCAATGTCGGAAAAATGGACCGGGATGTTCTAATAAAGGATCAGAATCTGAGAACAATCGACTGCAATGTTTCAATACTGGATCACATTCTGAGGGCAATAGACTGTAAAGTCACAGACCTCCAGCCGGAAAAAGACTCTTCGACTGCTACCCTCTGTCTCCTGTGGCCAAGATGTGGAGATGCTGGCGTTGGACAGTAAGAAGTTTAACAACACCAGGTTAAAGTCCAACAGGTTTATTTGGTAGCAAAAGCCACAAACGCTTTCGGAGCCCTCACCCGAGGAAGGGGCTTGGAGCTCCGAAAGCTTGTGTGGCTTTTCCTGCCAAATAAACTGTTGGACTTTAACCTGGTGTTATTAAACTTCTTCCTGTGGCCAAGCCAGTTCTCTACCCATCTAGCCACCTCTCCTTGTATCCCATGAGCCTTAACCTTCTTAACCAACCTGCCATGAGGGACTTTGTCAAATGCCTTACTGAAATCCGTATAGACGACATCCACAGCCCTTCCTCCGTCAACTGTTTTTGTCACTTCCTCAAAAAGCTCCACCAATTTTGTAAGGCACGACCTCCCTCTTACAAATACTGGATCAGAATCTGAGAACAATGGACTGTAAAGTTGCACTAAAGGATCATAATCTGAGTAAAATACACTGCAATGTTCGAATAATGGATCGGACTCTGAGAACAATAGGTTGTAATGTTCCAATCCTGGTTCAGAATCTGGGAACAATAGACTGCAATTTTCCTATAATGGATCAGAATCTGAGAACAATCGACTGTAATGTTCTAATTCTGGATTAGAATTTGAGATCAAAAGACTGCAATGTTCCAATACTGGATCAGAAACTGAGAGCAATAGACTGCAATGTTCCAATACTGGATCAGAATCTGAGAACAATAGACTGTAAAGTTCCAATACTGGATCAGAGTCTGGGAATAATATCAATGGATGTTCCATTAATGGATCAGAATCTGAGAACAATACACTGTAATGTTCCATTATGAATCAGAATCTGGGAACAATAGACTCTAATTTTCCAATACTGGTTCAGAATCTGAGACAAATAGACTGGAATGTTCCAATAATGGATCAGAAGTTGGAAACATTGGACCGGGATGTTCCAATAATGGATAAGATTCTAAGATCCATACACTGCAATGTTCCAATACTGGTTCAGAACCTGAGAACAATAGACTGCAATGTTCCATGAATTGATCAGAATCTGAGAACTATAAGCTGTAATGTTCCAATACGGATTAGAATCTGGGAACAAATGACTGGGATGTTACAATAATGGATCAGAATCTGAGAACAATAGAATGTAATATTCCAAAACTGCATCAGAATCTGAGAACATTAGACTGCAATGTTCCAGTACTGGATCAGAATCTGAGAACAATAGACCGGGATGTTCCAATAATGGATCAGATTCTGAGAACAGTAGGCTGCAATGTTCCAATAATGGATCAGAATCTGAAAACTAAAGGTTGTAATGTTACAATGCTGGATCAGAGTCAGGGAACAATGGACCGGGATGGTCCAATACTGCAGCAGAATCTGACAACAATACACTGTTATGTTCCAATACAGGATCAGAATCAGAGAACAATAGACTGGAATGTTCCAATACTGGATCAGGATCTGGGAAGAATAGAACGGGATGTTACAATACTGGATCAGAATCTGACAACAATAGACTGTAATGTTAGAACATAAGAACATAAGAAATGGGAGCAGGAGTAGGCCATCCAGCCCCTCAAGCCTGCTCCGCCATTCAATAAGATCATGGCTGATCTGATAGTGGGTTCAGTGCCACTTACCCGCCCGCTCCCCATAACGCTTAATTCCCTTAATGGTTAAAAATCTATCTATCTGTGACTTAAACACATTTAAGGAGGTAGCCACGACTGCTTCATTGGGCAGAGAATTCCAAAGATTCACTCCGCTCTGGGAGAAGAAGTTCCTCCTCAACTCTGTTCTAAATTGACTCCCCCATATTTTGAGGCTATGCCCCCTAGTTCTTGTTTACATTGTAAGTGGAAATAACCTCGCTTCTTCTACCCTGTCGAGCCCCTTCATTATATTTTATGTATCTATAAGATCTCCCCTCAACCTTCTCAACTCCAATGAGTACAGGCCCAGTCTACTCAAACTCTCCTCATAAGCTGACCCCCTCATCTCCGGAATCGACCTGGTGAACCTTCTCTGTCCCGCCTCCAAAGCTAATATATCCTTTCTTAAATAAGGGGACCAAAACTGTACACAGTACTCTAAGTGCGGCCTCTCCAGTACCCTGTACTGTTGCAGCATGACCTCCCTGCTTTTATACTCCATCCCTCTCACGATAAAGGCCAACATTCCATTTGCCTTCTTGATCACCTGCTGCACCTGCAAACTGAGTTTTTGTGATTCATGCACAAGGACACCCAGGTCCCTCTGCACAGTAGCATGTTGTAATTTTACACTGTTTAAATAAGAGTCCATTTTACTATTATTCCTTCCAAAGTGGATAACCTCACACTTACCAACGTTATCCTCCATCTGCCAGATCCTTGCCCAATGACTTAGCCGATCCAAATCTCTCTGCAGACTCTCTGTGTCCTCCACGCAATTTGCTTTCCCACTCACCTTTGTATCATCCGCAAACTTTGTTACCCGACACTCGCTCCCCTCCTCCAGATCGTCGATGTATATGGTAAATCGTTGAGGCCCCAGCACCGATCCCTGCGGCACGCTACTAGTCACTGATTGCCAACCGGAAAAGCACCCATTTATTCCGACTCTCTGCTTTCTGTTCGATAGCCAATCCTCAATCCACGCTAACACTTTACCCCCAACTCCGTGTACCTTTATCTTATGCAGCAACCTTTTGTGAGGCACCTTATCGAAAGCCTTCAGGAAATCTATTTACACAACATCCACCGGTTCCCCTCTGTCAACTGCACTCGTCGTATCCTCAAAAAATTCCAGTAAATTAGTCAAACATGGCTTTCCCTTCAAAAATCCATGCTGCGTCTGCTTGATTGAACCATTCTTTTCCAGGTGACCTGTTATTTCTTCCATAACGATAGATTCCAGCATTTTCCCAACTACGGATGTTAAGCTAACCGGCCTGTAGTTACCTGCCTTTTGTCTACCTCCTTTTTTAAACAGTGGCGTTACATTAGCTGTTTTCCAATCAGCTGGCACCTCCCCAGAGTCAAGTGAATTTTGAAAAATTACAACTGATGAATTTGCTATGACTTCTGCCGTTTCTTTTAGTGCCCTGGGATGCATTCCATCCGGACCAGGGGACTTGTCTACCTTTAGTCCCATTAGCCTACCCAGCACTACCTCTTTAGTAATAGTGATTGTTTTAAGGTCCTCAACCCCGACCGTCTTGAGTAAGGGCAGAAGTTGTTTTTTGTAGTTTAGTTCGGGCTTCATGATCGGCAGAGGTTTGGAGGGCCGAAGGGCCTGTTCCGGTGCTGTACTTTCCTTTGTTCTTTGTATGTATGGGTGACATGGTGGCACAATCGTTAGCACTGCTGCCTCACAGCTCCAGAGACCCGGCAGTCTGCACGTTCTCCCCGTGTCTGCATGGGTTTCCTCCGGGTGCTCTGGTTTCCTCCCACAGATCAGAAGACGTGCTGTTTAGTTGCATTGATCATGCTAAATCCTCCCTCAGTGTACCCGAACAGGCGCCGGAGTGTGGCAACTCGGGGATTTTCACAGTAACTTCATTGCACTGTTAATGTGAGCCGACTTGTTACATGATTAAATAAACTTTAGAAACTTGATCAGCGCTGTGTGAAAAGCAGAGAATGCCTGTCTGACACCATTGTATCAGTCACATTCTCAAAGGGGCCACACATTCAAAAAGAAATCCAAGCACCTCATGCTAAACAGTAACTTGTGGGCAGGAAATGCAGCCTTGGCACAGTCACCATCTCGTACCAGGACTACATTTATAATGAAATGAAATATGAGCTTTACTAAAAATTGTACATCTTTTACACAAAACGAAACAGTCCAGTGACTAAGCTGGGGCATCATACTCTGCTGCACAGATTGGCAACAGGGCTTCCCTCAGCACCCCTCGTGCTGATGTTGCTGTTATTGCTTTCATCAGAGGGCATGGAACAAGTAACATCTGACTCGATAATTCATGGAAGCCGAAAGTATAGAACACAACTGCATTCTTTGTCAGAAAGGCAGCTGGATTGAGCTTTGCACCATGGGGTTAGTGCTCCCTCACAGCGCCAGGGATCCTGGTTCGAATCCGACCTTGGGTCACTCCATGTGTGGAGTCCGCACATTCTCCGCGTGTCTGCATGGGTTTCCTCCAGGTGCTCCACTTTCCTCCCACAGGCCAAAGATGTGCAGGTTAGGTGCATTGGCCGTGCTGAAAATTGTCCGTGATTGTCAGGGGGACTATCAGGGTGGATACGTGGGGTTACGGAAATAGGGCCTGGGTGGGGTTGTGGTCAGTACAGACTCATCATAAATTGTATCACAGAAACCCAACAGTGCAAAAGAGGCCATTCGGCCCATCGAGTCTGCACCAACAACAATCCCGCCCAGGCCCAATCACCATAACCCCACATATTTACCCCACCAACACCTCGAACCGACACATTCCGGAACACGAAGGGGAAATTTAGCCTATAATTCACCCCACTGACAGCCTGAATAAATTGCAATTATATTGTATCTTTAATGTAATGAAACAGACCGGAATGAAAAACATGAAACTTATTTCTGATCTGAATTTCTCATCACAATGGAACACTATTTTCATTGAAAATTGGGGATGAAGTGGAAATGATCGAGAGCTTCAGGTTTCTAGGTGTCCAGATCACCAACAACCTACCCTGATCCCCCCACACCGATGCAAAAGTTAAGAAAACCCACCGGTGCCTCTACTTTCTCAGGAGGCTAAGGAAATTTGGCATGTCAGCTCCGACTCTCACCAACCTTTATAGATGCACCATAGAAAGCATTCTTTCTGGTTGTATCACAGCTGGGTCTGGCTTCTGCTCTGTCCAAGGCTGCAAGAAACTATAAAGGGTTGTGAACGAAGCCTAGTCCATCACTCAAACCAGCCTCCCACCCATTGACTCTGTCTACACTTCCCACTGCCTCGGGAAAAGCAACCGGCATAATCATGGACCCCACACACCCCGGACATTCTCTCTTCCACCCTCTTCTGTCGGGAAAAAGATACAAAAGTCTGGGGTCACGTACCAACCGACTCAAGAACAGCTTCTTCCCTGCTGCTGTCAGACTTTTGAATGAACTACCTTATATTCAGGTAGCCGCATACAACATATAATATATATATTATATAATACTTTATTATTATGTGAAGTTGATCCTTCTCTATACGGTAGCCATGACTGTAACACTACATTCTGCACTCTCTCCTTTCCTTCTCTATGAATGGTATGCTTTGTCCGTGTAGCGCGCAAGAAACAATATTTTTCACTGTATACTAACACGTGACAATAATAAATCAAATCAAATCCAATCATTGCTCCTTCTCAGCACCAGCATTGCAGTGTGTTGTTTGTTTTCTCACCTGTAATTGATTACTCTAATAGGTTGCTCTGCCGAGTCTCAGGAGTGTTTCTGCTGTTTATTAAAGAGAAGACATTCAGTGTGAGACCTCAGTAAATGGCCATGGTTTATGCCATAGGCAGACACCATCGCTTCTCTCAGAAAACACACTGATCCACTATCGGTCAAGCTGGAGCCAGTTACTATCCTATTCTCGCTGCCATTGGAGTTCCTGGTCGGTGATTGCAACCGATTAAAATATATTTATTCGTGTCACAAGCGGGCTTACATTAACACTACAATGAAGTTACTGTGAAAATCCCGGAGTCACCACACTCCGGTTCCTGTTCGTGTACACTGAGGGATAATTTAGCATGGCCAATGCACCTAACCAGCACGTCTTTCAGACTGTGGGAGGAAACCAGAGGAAACCCACGCACACATGGAGAGAACATGCAGATTCCACACAGGCAGTGACACAAGCTGGGAACCGAACTCGGGTCCCTCGCTCTGTGAGGCAGCAGTGCTAACCACTCCGTCACCGCTACACCCTAAATAGATTGGACATAACGTCTGCTATGAGGAAGCTTCCTCCCACCACCTCCTAACTTTGGAGAGAGTGAAGTTGCTTCCCCGCAGCAGAATACCTGGGCTGATGGAACGGCAGTGGTTCCCTCCTGACCAGAGGTACGGCTCACGGGACCACAGAGCCGACCAGCGTCTATAGCTGCTGAGGTGTGATAAGGGGTTGCCAGCGATTCGTCTTTGCTGGAATATTATTGTTCAACTTTGTCAATCGTGGTATGAATTACAAAAACGTAGAGGTCATGATGGAGTTGTATAGAGCGTTGGTTTGGCCACAGCTGGAGTACTGTGTGCAGTTCTGGTCGACACATTATAGGAAGGATGTGATTGCACTGGAGGTGGTCCAGAGGAGATTCGCCAAGATGCTGCCTGGGACGGAACATTTAAGGAATGAAGAGAGGTTGGATAGGTTTGGTTTGTTCTCTCTGGAGCAAAGACTGAGGGGTGACCTGATCGAGGTGTACAAGATTATGAAGGACATTGACAGGGTAGAGGGGGAGCAGCTGTTCCCCTGAGCTGAAGGGTCAGTTCGAGGAGGCAAAATTTAAAAATGAGGTGTGGGAGATTCAGGTGGTATATTATGGACAGTCTTATTAAAATTCCAGTTGGTGAGAATAGTCTTATAAGCACTTTCATAGATAGAACATAGAACAGTACAGCACAGAACAGGCCCTTCGGCCCACGATGTTGTGCCGAGTTTTATCTGAAACCAAGATCATAGAATCCTTGCAGTGCAGAAGGAGGTTATTTGGCCCATCGAGTCCGCACTGACCACATTCCCAACCAGGCCCTATCCCCATAACCCCACATATTTACCCTGCTACCCCCCTGCTAATTTCTTGTCAATTATCTCTTACAGATGTTGATCGATCAAATTCCAGAAATAATACTCAAGGCAAAACTGCTATCACAATATTCAAGGCAAACCACATGAATTCTGACACTCTTCAACTGCACTGTGGAAAACCAAAATATTCAGAAACAGGGGTGTATTTTGAAACATAAATCTTTCTTGGTTTCTGGAAGGACACTTCAAGTTTTACAACTTCACTCAGCAAAGTGCTAGTCACAGAATATCTCCTCACGCAGCCTATATCGAGTCACAGAGCAATACAGCATGGAAACAGGCCCTTCGGCCCAAACAGTCCATGCTGACCATGGTGCCCTCCCAGTTGGTCCCAATTGCCCGCGTTCGGTCCATATCCCTCTAATCCTTTCCCTCTCTCCAAATGCTTTTTAAATGTTGGTACTGAACTTGCCTCAACCACTTTCCCTGGCAGCTCATTCCATACACACACCACCCTCCGTTTGAAGAAGTTGCCCCTCAGCTCCGTTTGAAATCTTTCCCCTCTCACCTCTATATATAATCATATAACTCAGCTCAGTGACTTTCCTTACATATCCTCCTTCCCTCCCATCTCCCATTTCATTGTCTCTCGCACCTCTTTGAACTCCACTGTTCCAAGATATTAAGATCGTCCAGTTTCGATCAGGAATGGCTGCCTCCCACTTCGGGTCAAACAAAATGTACTAAGGTCCCCTCATTACTGATGAAACCTTTCCAAGTGATAAGAATCTTTTTATCTATGATTCGATGAAAATCCCGCAGAGTATCTGGAGTATTGTGTCCAGTTTTGGTCTCTTTATTTGAGGAAGGATGTTGCTGCATTGGAGGCAGTTCAGAGGAGGTTCACCAGCTTGATTCTGGGGGTGAGAGGATTGACGTATGAGGAGAGATTAATCACTTTGGGCTTGTACTCACTGGGGTTCAGAGGGATGAGAGGGGATCTGATGGAGGTATATAAAATTTTAAAAGGGATTGATAAAGCAACTGAAGACCAAATGTTTCCTCTTATGGGGCAATCTCGAACAAGAGGTCACAGGTACAGGTTGAGAGGCGATAGATTTAAAACTGAGATGAGGAGGAACTACTTCTCGCAGAGGGTGGTGAGTTTGTGGAACTCGCTGCCCCAGAGCGCGGGGGAGTCTGAATCATTGAATGGTTTCAGGAAGGAGATGGATATATTTCTAATAAAAAAGGGATTAGGGGGATATGGGGAACAGGTGGGGAGGTGGATTTGAGACCAGGGAGAGATCAGCCATGATCTGATTGAATGGCGGAGCAGGCTCGAAGGGCTGAATTTGCCGACTTCTGCTCTTAATTCCTGTTCCTATGTTATCGAGTCATTGAGGTTTACAGCATGGAAACAGGCCCTTCGGCCCAACCTGTCCGTGCCGCCCAGTTTTTACCTTTCAGCTCGTCCCAATTGCCCACATTTGGCCCATATCTCTCTATACCCATCGTACCCATGGAACTGACTAAACGCTTTTTAAAATACAAAATTGTACCCCCCTCTCCTACTGCCTCTGGCAGCTTGTTCCAGACACTCACCACACTCTATGTGAAAGAATTCCCCCTCTGGACCCTTCTGAATCTTTATTTTGAGGATTCTGTATTCTGCATCTGTTTTCACAGTGGAACACGTCATTTCCATAGCAGGAATAGAGGATAACCAATGGACTTACTCATAAGAGCAAGGAGCTCTCAGTATCTGGAGTGGAAGTATAAGTATAAGTCGAGGGATTTAAACCATATAACATCGCCAAAACTTAAAGCCGACTTTCGTGCTCTGAAATAGATAACTGCTGATAGAGTAAATGTGCTGTTTTTATTAGTGTCACAAGTAGGCTGACATTAACACTGGAATGTAGTTACTGTGAAAATCC
The DNA here is from genome assembly GCF_964213995.1 of Mustelus asterias. Classification (NCBI taxonomy): domain Eukaryota; kingdom Metazoa; phylum Chordata; class Chondrichthyes; order Carcharhiniformes; family Triakidae; genus Mustelus; species Mustelus asterias. The sequence goes on along the minus strand of NW_027590359.1, from coordinate 88,898 downwards.
CCTAGTCCAAGCCAGGAATCGAACCCGGGTCCCTGGCACTGTGAGGCAGCAGTGCTAACCACTGTACCACCGTGCTGCCCATTTCAGTTCACCACTCAAAGAACAAAGAACAGTGCAGCACAGGAACAGGCCCTTCGGCCCTCCAATCCTGCGCCGATCATAATGCCTGCCTAAACTAAAACCGTATGCACTTCCAGAATCCGTATCCTTCCATTCCCATTCTATTCATGTATTCATCGAGATGCCCCTTAAATGCCGCTATCGTACCTGCTCCCACCACCTCCTCGGGCAGCGCGTTCCAGCCATTCACCACCCTCTGTGTAAAAAACTTGCCTCACAGATCTCCTCTGATCTTTTCCCCACGCACCTTAAACCTATGGCCCCTAGTACTTGACTTTTCTACCCTAGGAAAGAGCCTCTGACTATCCACTCTGTCTATGCCACTCTTGGACAAGGTGTGGAGACAATATTTACAAATCACTGCAGCCTGTAGGGAGATTGAACTCACATCATTGGTAGTATACTGAATCACACCCTTGTCATGTAGGCAAGTGAGTTCACCGCTCTACACGATGGGGCCAGTTGATGTCATAGATTTGGATTACAACAATCCCATAGCATGCAGCACAAAGAGTCGAGGTGTCCGATTGTGGCTCAGGTTGTCAGCCTGGATTGGATAGATAATTCGTCAGCAGGCACGGAACAGTGAGTCGGGATACTGAAGCACATTCAGGCTGGTTGGCTGTAACTTATGAAATATTGCAAAAATTTGTATTGGGGATGTAGCTGTTTATGTTTTTTTATTATTTGTTCGTGGTACATGGGCGTCGCTGCCTGGGCCAACATTTATTGCCCATCCCTACTTGCTCGAGGGCAGTTGAGAGTCCACCACATTGCTGCGGCTCTGGAGTCACATGTGAGCCAGACCGGGTCCGCACGGCAGATTTCCTTCCCTGAAGGACATTCGTGAACCAGACGGGCTTTTCCGACAGTCGACAATGGTTTCATGGGCATCAGTGGATTCTTAATTCCAGATATTTTTTATTGCATTCCAATTCCATCGCCTGTCGTGGCGGGATTCGAACCCGGGTCCCTGGAACATTAGCTGAGTTTCTGGATTAATAGTCTGGCGATAATACCACTCGGCCAATATATGTCAACAAAATAACTGAAGATGCTGGGAGTAAGCTACCAGATTTCCAATATGATTCTAAACTGATTGTGAATTAAAGCTATGAGGAGGATTCAAAGGGGCTGCACAGAGATATAGACAAAAGAACAGAATGGGGAACAAGTTGGCAGATGGAGGAATAAATTAAATTATTTAATTTTGTGATGATTTGTTTTGATTTGATTTGATTCTTGTCACATGTATTAGTATACAGTGAAAGGTATTGTTTCTTGCACGCTATACAGACAATGCATATTGCACAGTGGTGAGCAGCACAATGGCATGGTGGTTCGCACTGCTGCATCACAGCTCCAGAGAACTGGGGTTGATTCCCGGCTTGGGCCACTGTCTGTGTGGAGTTTTCACATTCTCCCTGTGTCTGCGTGGGTTTCCTCCGGGTCTGGTTTCCTCCCAAAATCCAAAGGTGTGCGGGTTAGGTGCATTGGCAATGATAAATTGCCCCTTAGTGTCCTGGGATATGTAGGTTAGAGGGATTAGCAGGGTAAATATTTGGGACGATGGGGATAGGACCCGGGTGGGATTGTTGTCAATGCAGACTCGATGGGCCGAATGGCCTCTTTCTTCACTGTCGGGTTTCTATGATTCCAGGGAAAGGAGAGGGTGCTGAATGTTACAGTCATATCTAGGGTGGAGAGAAAGGTCAACTTAATGCGGGGTAGGTCCATTCAAAAGTCTGATGGCAGCAAGGAAGAGGCTGTTCTTGAGTTGGTTGGTACATGACCTCAGACGGAGGTCACCTGATGGAAGAAGGTGGGAGGGAGAATGCCCGGCGTGTGTGGGGTCCATGATTATGCCGGCTGCTTTTCCGAGGCAGCGGGAAGTGTAGACAGAGTCAATGACTGGGAGGTGTGGATAGAGATGCGCAAAGAGACATATTTAGAATGTATATCTCTGTGAATGGAAAAGTATTGAAGGACCACAATCGATATGTCGATATATTATCCTGTGGATAGGGAGTCACTGAAATTCTGTATCTCGAGAGTAGATGTTTCCCTGTGGGTGGAGAGGCTGTTAGGGTGCAGGGAACTCATCAAGAAAGGTTGTCTTTAATAAAAATGTTAGTTTAAAAGTTTATTTATTAGTGTCACAAGTAGGCTTACATTAACATTGCAATGAAGTTACTGTGACATCTTAGCGTTCAACTGAACTCAACCGTCCAACCTGCTTTGAGCTCAGCTCAAGTCATGCCATGGAATGTAAAGCTGTATAAACTCGATCCGCTTGAAGCCAATGCAAAAACAGAACTGAACCACTGGATTCCATTCAACCCAAAATAATGCAACATTTAACAAGGCAAAACCATCATGTGGCCACCGGGATTTACTGTATGGTTTCAGAATGAGAAATGAGAAGGGAACCTGACGGACAAAGCATCGTCATGAATAACTCCCGTGCTATGATTTTTTTAGCTCCCATGTTTCACAGACTGGCGATGTTTAAAATGAGAAGGAACGTCTTTTTTTATTCCGCACGACATTATAAATAAGAGATTTTTCGGCCAGATTCCCCCGTTAAAACAGCAATGTCATGATGCTAATTTGCTGTCAGCTCAATGATGTGATGCACAGTGTAATGTTTCAGGAATGAATCTTCTGTTTTCTGTTGAGGAACTAGTATACCTTACAATGAGGCTGCTTGAAATATTCAAATCCTGAAATAAAATGCAGTTTCCACGACAGTTTGGCTCATTGTTCTTCAAAGACTTTTACAAAAAGAAGTTTCAACAAATGCCGGAGGTCGAATGTCTCCTTAAGATTTTAAAAATGTTGATAGTTTACAATCGCACTCTGGTCTTCATTTCTCAGAAGGTGATGCTGCTCTAGTTGCTTCATGTGATATTCAGCTGCAATGAAGCTCGCAGGAAGTGAGTTGATGTCCTCTGCAATGATATCTTCGGTGTTACTGCTGATGCAACTACTGGATTGATGTTACATCAAGTGCTGAAGCAGATTCAAAGCACAAACAACAACCACGCCCCGAAAGACCAGCCAGGAAAGATCGTGTTTGTCTGGGGAGGAAAACAGAAATAATGTTTCAAATTCACTTCTGTGTTAAACATCAAATCACAGAATCCCTAGAGTGCAGGAGGAGGCTATTCGGCCCATCAAGTCTGCACTGACCACAATCCCACCCAGGCCCTATTCCCATAACCCCACATATCCCTGCTAATTCTCCTGACACGAGGGTCAATTTAGCATGGCCAATCAACCTAACCCACACATCTTTGGACTGTGGGAGGAAACCGGAGCACTCGGCTGATTCCCACGCAGACACAGGGAGAATGTGCCAACTCCACACAGTCAGTGATGCGAGACCAGAATTGAACACGGGTCCCTGGTGCTGTGAAGCAGCAGTGCTAACCACTGTGCCACCGTGCCGCCCCAGATAGTCCACATCTTTTCCCGAAGGTAGGGGACTCCAAAAGTAGAGGACATAGCTTTAAGGTGAGAGGGGAGAGATGCAAAAAGGCCCAGAGGGACCATTTTTTCACACAGAGGGCGGTGAATGTCTGGAAGAAGCTGCCAGAGGCAGTAGCAGAGGCGGATACAATTTTGTCTTTTAAGAAGCATTTAGACAGTTACATGGGTAAGATGGGTAGAGAGGGATATGGGCCAAATACAGGCAATTGGGAGTAGCTGAGTAGTTAAAAAAAGGTGGCATGGACCAGTTGGGCTGAAGGGCCTGTTTCCATGCTGTAAACCTCTCTGACTCTATGACATGGGGGACAACAGTCAGACTCCGCACAGACAGTAACCCAAGCCGGGAAGCGATCCCTGGTCTCTGACGCTGTGAGGGAGCAGCACTAACCACTGTGTCACCTCGTCTCAGACTATCTGATCTTATTATTGTTGGGTAAACAAATATAGAGAGAGAGAATGAATGATATGAATGAAAAGAGTTTCCATAGCTGGAATCGTGGTCTGTGTGGATGAGCAATCCAAATTAAGATGATTTGCAGAGATACAATTTAAAATTCACTTTGTTATATGACTGCATCATATAACCACGATTTTGCAAATTATGGGTCTGTGTGAATTATGGAAAAAGCTATTCGATTTCCCATTCATCTGGTTTTCTTGTCGAATTACCTTTCTTTTTACTGAGTTACCTTTTAGATCAACACTAAATCTCAGATCCCGGCAACAAGAAGGTCATTTATTCTTGTTTTCTTTTGAATATTAATGTCTCAAACGGATAAGTAGCGACCGTTTGGTAAATAAGACAACTGCAAATGACTTGCTGGGACTGAAAGGGCTTCACAAAATTGATGTGAGCTTAATTTTCAGCTTATCTGGATTTGATTTGATTTATTATTGTCACATTTATTAATATATAATGAAAAGTATTGTTTCTTGCGCGCTATACAGACAAAACATAGAGAAGGAAAGGAGGGAGTGCAGAATGTAGTGTCACAGTCATAGCTAGGGTGCAGAGAAAGATCAACTAAATGCGAGGTCGGTCCATTCAAAAGTCTGACGGCAGCAGAGAAGAAGCTGTTCTTTAGTCGATTGGTACGTGACCTCAGATTTTTGTACCTTTTTCCCGAAGAAAGAAGGTAGAAGAGAGAATGTCCAGGGTACGTGGGGTCCTTAATAATGCTGGATGCGTTGCCGAGACAGCGGGAAGTATAGACAGAGTCAATGGATGCGAGGCTGGTTTGCGTGATGGATTGGGCGACATTCAAAACCTTTTGTAGTTCCTTACAGTCTTGGGCAGAGCAGGAGACATACCAAGCTGTGACCCAACCAGAAATAATGCATCTGTAAAAGTTACTGTGCTTCGTAGCTGACATGCCAAATTTCCTCAGTCTTCTGAGAAAGTAAGAGGCGTTGGTGGGCTTTCTGAACTATAGTGTCGGCACGTGGGGATCAGGACAGGTTGTTGGTGTTCTGGACAACAAAAAATTCGCCGCTCTCACCTTGAGCCCGTGACCTCTCGTGATCGTCACCTCCGACCTGGGAAAAAGCTTCCCACTGTTCACCCTATCTATACCCTTCATAGTTTTGTACACCTCTATTAGGTCTCCCCTCATTCTCCGTCTTTCCAGGGAGAACAAGCCCGAGAGATCAAATAGGTTGGGACTTTTTTCCCTGGAGCGTAGAAGATTGGGGGGAGATTTGGGAGAGGTATATCAGATTTTGATGGGTATAGATAGAGTGAATGCGAGCAGGCTTTTTCTGTTGAGGCGAGGGGAGAAAAAAACCAAAGGGCATGGGTTAAGGGTGAAAGGAGAAAAGTTTAAAGGGAATATTAGGGGGAGCTTCTTCACGCAGAGAGTGGTGGGAGTGTGGAATGAGCTGCCGGATAAAGTGGTAAACTTTTAACATTTAAGAAAAACTTGGACGGGTTCATGGATGAGAGGGGTTGGAGGGATATGGTCCAAGTGCAGGTCAGTGGGACTAGGCAAAAAATGGTTCGGCACAGACAAGAAGGGCCAAAAGGCCTGTTTCTGAGCTGTAATTCTCTAAGGTTCTATGGTTTACCAAATCTCCCCCCATAGCTAAGACCCTCCATACCAGGCAACATCCTGGCAAACCTTCTCTGCACTCTCTCTAAAGCCTCCACGTCCTTCTGGTAGTGCGGCGACCAGAACTGGACGCAGTATTCCAAATGTGGCCTAACCAGCGTTCTGTACAACTGCAACATCAGACTCCAGCTTTTATACTCTATACCCCGTCCTATCAAGGAAAGCATACCATATTCCTTCTTCACCACCTTCTCCACCTCTACTGCCACCTTAAAGGATTTATGGACTTGCATACCGAGGTCCCTCCGCGTTTCTATACTCTTGATGGCTCTGCCATTTATTGTATACGTCCCCCCTACATTTGTTCTTCCACTGAGGGACAATTTTGCACGGCCAATGCATCTAACCAGCACGTCGGTCGGACTGTGGGAAGAAACCAGAGCACCCGGAGGAAACCCATGGAGACACAGACATGGGGACAACGCGGCACGGTGGCACAGTGGTTAGCAGTGCCGTCTCACAGCACCAGGGACCCGTGTTCAATTCCAGCCTTGGGTCACTCTCTGTGCGGAGTCTGCATGTTCTCCCCCTGTCTGTATGGGTTTCCTCCGGGTGTTCCGCTTTCCTCCCACACGCCAAAGATGTCTGGGTTACGTGGATTGGCCATGCTAAATTACCCCTGAGTGTCAGGAGGACGAGCAGAATAGATATGTGGGGTTGCGGGGACAGGGTCTGTGTGGGATTGTGGTCGGTGCAGATGTGATGGGCTGCATGGCCTCCTTCTGCTGTGTAGGGATTCTATGACTATTCTATATCAACATGCAGATTCAGCACAGACATTGACCCAAGCCAGGAATCAAACCCAGGTCCCTGCCGCTGTGATGCAGCAGTGCTAACCACTCTGGGATAGCAGCATTTGATGCACAGTTTGTGATCAATCTTTTAGAATGTGATTTATTGTTTACTGTATCAGACAGGTTCTGATTACATTGCAAGGTCTCAAGCGCCAGTGAATGACTGGGCCATACGGTGACACAATGGTTAGCACTACTGCCTCACAGCGCAGGAACCCGGGTTCAATTCCCAACTTGGGTCACTGTCTGTGTGATGTCTGCACGTTCTCCCCGTGTCTGCGTGGGTTTCCTCCGGGTGCCCCAGCTTCCTCCCACACTCCAAAGATGTGCGGGTTAGGTGGATTGGCCATGCCTAAGTTCCCCCTCAGTGCCAGGGGGCACTAGCAAGGGTAAATAGGGATTACCGGCATGGGGGCTGGGTGGGTTTGTGGTCAGTGCAGGCGTGAAGGGCCGAATAGACACCTTCTGCACTGCAATCGGCACGTCTTTCATACTGTGGGAGGAAACCGGAGCACCCGGACAAAACACACGCTGATATGGGGGAGAACATGCAAACTCCACACAGTGACCCAAGCCGGGAATCGAACCTGGGTCCCTGGCGCTGTGAGGTAGCAGTGCTGACCACTGTGCTGCCCCAATGAAGTACCCAGTGATTTTGCACTCTATGTTTCAAGTATTCTCAAGCTTGAAACAAACTGAGTGAATTATTTTAGCGCTTAATCAATCACCTCACGAATTTATTGGAGGAGATGAATGGCAAAAAGTTCAATGAAGTTTGTTATCCTCACTGTAATATTTAGGGACATATCCTGATACAGAACAAACAGATTTATGTTAATGTTTGCAGGAAATGATGTTGAAACAAACAATATTTGTGCATTGAGAGGCGTTCAGGTCTTCACATTTAAATATTAACTTTGGTCTTAAAAGAAAACATGTACCCGGATCATTCCAATGCAGATAACATGCTCTGTCAGAGAGTCGGTGCAGACTCGATGGGCCGTAGGGCCTCCTTCTGCACTGCCGTGGGTTCGATGGTTCACGGGAATGCTGTGATCTTGGAATTCAGCATGTATAATGCACTCTTTATGATACATCTCTTAGATTGTGACTCGCTTTTGCTAAGTGAATATGTGCTGGTCACATTGTAGTCTTTTCACACTCCAGTACCAGTCAATTAAAGGAAACTGAGTAGTTTACAGAGATTATGATGCCGTTTATATTTCTTCACTGTCTGTCTGAATGTTGTATAATCAATATTGTGTAATCAGTATTGTGGAAGCAATGTTGTGTAATCAATATTGTGCACTAAATATTGTACAATCAGTATTGTGTAATTAATGTTGTTTAATCAATATTGTGTAATAAATATTCTGTAATCAAAGTACTGTAATCAATACTGTGTAATCAATGTTGTGTAATCAATATTGTGTCATCAAAGTTGTGTCATCAATATTCTGAATATTCCGGGGTACAAGTGTTTTAGGCGAGACAAAGGAGGGACCAAAAGAGGTGGGGGAGTAGCAGTATTAGTTAGAGAGCATATTACAGCAGTGCAGAGGGAGGACAATTCAGAGGGGTCGTGTAACGAGTCACTGTGGGTGGAGCTCAGAAACAGGAAGGGAGCTGTCAATATGTTGGGGGTATACTACAGGCCCCCCAACAGACCAACGGAAGTGGAAGAACGGATATGTCAGGAGATAATGGATAGGTGCAGGAAAATAGGGTTGTTGTCATGGGAGACTTCAATTTCCCTGGTATAGACTGGAAATCGCGTAGGGCTGGGAGTCTGAATGGGGAGGAATTTGTAAAATGGAAGGTTCTTTGGAACAATATGTAGATAGCCCGACTAGAGGGGGGGGCTATACTGGACCTCGAATTGGGAAATGAGCCCGGTCAGGTCTTCAAAGTTTCGGTAGGGGAACATGTGTCAAATAGTGACCACAATTCTGTTAGCTTTAGGATAGTGATGGAAAATGATGAGTGGTGTCCCAAGGGTAAGGTGTTGGATTGGGGGAAGGCTAACTTTAGTGGGATTAGGCAGAAATTGGCAGCTGTTGATTGGGAGAGGGTGTTTGAGGGTAAATCCACATCTGGCATGTGGGAGTCTTTTAAGGAAGATTTGTTAGGGCTGCAGGATAGGCATGTGCCTGTGAAAAAGGATAGGAAGGGTAGGATTCGAGAACCGTGGATAACCAGGGAAATTGAGGGATTGGTCAAAAAGAAAAGAGTGGCGTACATTCGGTCCAGGCAGCTAAAAACGGAGGGAGCTCTGGAGGAATACAAAGAAAGTACGAAATATCTCAAACGAGGAATTAGAAGGGCAAAAAGGGGTCACGAAATGTCCTTGGCAGACAGGATTAAGGAGAATCCCAAGGCATTTTATTCATACGTTAGGAACAAAAGGGTTGTCAGGGAAAAAATCGGACCTCTCATGGACAAAATTGGGGAATTATGCTTAGAGCCCAAAGAAGTAGGGGAGATCGTAAATGAATACTTTGCGCCAGTATTCGCAAAGGAGAGGGATGCGTTGACTGGGAGTGTCTCGGAGGGGAGTGTTGACCCGTTGGAGAAAATCTCCATTACAAGGGAGGAATATAAAGACTGACAAATCCCCAGGGCCAAATGGGATCTATCCAAGGCTGCTCAGGGAGACAAGAGATGAAATCGCTGGGCCTCTGAAGCAAATCTTTGTCTCGTCACTGGACACAGGTGAGGTCCCAGAGGATTGGAGGATAGCTAATGTGTTCCCGTTATTTAAGAAGGGTAGGAAGGATAACCCGGGAAATTATAGGTCAGTGAGCTTGACATCCGTGGTAGGGAAGTTGTTGGAGAGGACTCTTAGAGATAGGATGTATGCGCATTGAGAAAGGAATAAACTCATTAAAGATAGTCAGCATGGTTTTGTGAGAGGGAGGTCATGCCTCACTAACCTGGTGGAGGTTTTTGAAGAAGTGACGAGAATGGTTGACGAGGGAAGGGCCATGGATGTCGTCCATATGCACTTTAGTAAAGGGTTTGACAAAGTCCCTCATGGTAGGTTGGTGCAAAAGGTTGGATCTCATGGGATAAAGGGGGAGGTGGCTAGATGGGTGGAGAACTGGCTTGGTCACAGAAGTGGAGATGCCGGCGTTGGACTGGGGTAAGCACAGTAAGAAGTCTCACAACACCAGGTTAAAGTCCAACAGGTTTATTTGGTAGCAAATACCATAAGCTTTCGGAGCGATGCCCCTTCGTCAGATGGAGTAGTTATCTGTCCTCCAACAGTACACAGACACAGAAATCAAGTTACAGAATACTAATTAGAATGGAAATCTCTACAGCCAGCCAGGTCTTAAAAGGTACAGATAATATGGGTGGAGGGAACATTAAACACAGGTTAAAGAGATGTGTATTGTCTCCAGACACAACAGCGAGTGATATTATGCAAGATCAGGGGGAAAGCTGTGGCGAGCTGTGGGGGTTACTGATAATGTGACATAAATCCAACATCCCGGTTTAGGCCATCCTCATGTGTGCGGAACTTGGCTATCAGTTTCTGCTCAGCGACTCTGCTGACAGAGGGTGGTAGTGGAAGGGTCTTTTTCCGTCTGGATGCCTGTGACTAGTGGTGTTCCACAGGGCTCTGTATTGGGACCTCTGCTATTTGTGATTTATATAAACGATCTGGAAGAAGGTGTAATTGTTCCACAGGAGCAGGCTGAGTGTAAGGGAGCTTGTTTGTGCACTAATTTATTTAATTATTTTTCAGTTAAATTTGTGAAAAAAATCGGAGGTTTTTTTTCAAAACAGGACATAGGCCCAGCAGCAGCCTGGGAAGGTTTTGGAGGGTTTAAAAGTAGGCCGCACCTTTGAGCGGGCAGCGTCGTTAGCGGGCAGCGGAGTGAGCAGGGGACAGAGTGAGAGCTGAAGGGCTTTGGCTCACAGGGCTTCGGCGAAGGCGAGGAAGGTTGTTTGTTTTTCTTCTGTTACACCCCCTTTTTTGTTTTATCTCCCAAAAACTAAAAAGGACATGGCTGGTATGAGTGGGAGGCCAGTATACTGCATTCGGTGTTGGATGTGGGAGTTCCTGGAGACAACTTGCCTCCCGGAAGTCCATATCTGTGCCAGATGTGTGGAACTGCAACTCCCGAAGGATCGTGTAAGGGAGCTGGAGCTGAGGCTCGATGAACTCAGTTTAGTTAGGGAAAATGAGAGATTAATAGATAAAAATGAGCTGAAAAAGGGGCTGAGGAGAGCTAGGAGGGGACATGAGAAGTCCTTGGCGCGTCGGATCAAGGAAAACCCCAAGGCTTTTTACTCTTATGTGAGGAATAAAAGAATGACCAGGGTGAGGTTAGGGCCGGTCAAGGACAGTGGTGGGAACTTGTGTATGGAATCAGTAGAGATAGGCGAGGTGATGAATGAATACTTTTCTTCAGTGTTCACCAAGGAGAGGGGCCATGTTTTTCAGGAAGAGAAGGTGTTACAGGCTAATAGGCTGGAGGAAATAGATGTTCGGAGGGAGGATGTCTTGGCAGTTTTGAATAAACTGAAGGTCGATAAGTCCCCTGGGCCTGATGAAATGTATCCTAGGATTCTTTGGGAGGCGAGGGATGAGATTGCAGAGCCTTTGGCTTTGATCTTTGGGTCCTCACTGTCCACGGGGATGGTGCCAGAGGACTGGAGTTTGGCAAATGTTGTTCCTCTGTTTAAGAAAGGGAATAGAAATGACCCTGGTAATTATAGACCGGTTAGTCTGACTTCGGTGGTTGGTAAATTGATGGAAAAGGTCCTTAGGGATGGGATTTACAACCATTTAGAAAGATGCGGATTAATCCGGGATAGTCAGCACGGATTTGTGAAGGGCAAATCGTGCCTCACAAATTTGATAGAATTTTTTGAGGAGGTAACTAGGTGTGTTGATGAAGGTAGGGCGGTTGATGTCATATACATGGATTTTAGTAAGGCGTTTGATAAGGTCCCCCATGGTTGGCTTATGATGAAAGTAAGGAGGTGTGGGATAGAAGGAAAATTGGCCGATTGGATAGGTAACTGGCTATCTGATCGAAGACAGAGGGTGGTGGTGGATGGAAAATTTTCGGACTGGAGGCAGGTTGCTAGCGGAGTGCCGCAGGGATCGGTGCTTGGTCCTCTGCTCTTTGTGATTTTTATTAATGACTTAGAGGAGGGGGCTGAAGGGTGGATCAGTAAATTTGCTGATGACACCAAGATTGGTGGAGTAGTGGATGAGGTGGAGGGCTGTTGGAGGCTGCAAAGAGACATAGATAGGATGCAAAGCTGGGCTGAAAAATGGCAAATGGAGTTTAACCCTGATAAATGTGAGGTGATTCATTTTGGTAGGACTAATTTAAATGTGGATTACAGGGTCAAAGGTAGGGTTCTGAAGACTGTGGAGGAACAGAGAGATCTTGGGGTCCATATCCACAGATCTCTAAAGGTTGCCACTCAAGTGGATAGAGCTGTGAAGAAGGCATATAGTGTGTTAGCTTTTATTAACAGGGGGTTGGAGTTTAAGAGCCGTGGGGTTATGCTGCAACTGTACAGGACCTTGGTGAGACCGCATTTGGAATATTGCGTGCAGTTCTGGTCACCGCACTATAAGAAGGATGTGGAAGCGCTGGAAAGAGTGCAGAGGAGATTTACCAGGATGCTGCCTGGTTTGGAGTATCGGTTTTATGAGGAAAGGTTGAGGGAGCTGGGGCTGTTCTCTCTGGAGCGGAGGAGATTGAGGGGAGACTTAATAGAGGTTTATAAAATGATGAAGGGGATAGATCGAGTGAACGTTCAAAGACTATTTCCTCGGGTGGATGGAGCTATTACAAGGGGGCATAACTATAGGGTTCATGGTGGGAGATATAGGAAGGATATCAGAGGTAGGTTCTTCACGCAGAGAGTGGTAGGGGTGTGGAATGGACTGCCTGCAGTGATAGTGGAGTCAGACACTTTAGGAACATTTAAGCGGTTATTGGATAGGCACATGGAGCACACCAGGATGGTAGGGAGTGGGATAGCTTGATCTTGGTTTCAGATGAAGGTCGGCACAACATCGTGGGCCGAAGGGCCTGTTCTGTGCTGTACTGTTCTATGTTCTATGTATAAAAGTTATAGTCAGATAGTGACACCAGGGTCTCGGAATGAAGACACGTGGGTCACAGTTAGGAGGGGTAATAGTCAGAAGGGTGATGTGCCAGAAAGTACCCCAGTGGCAGTCTCCCATAAAAGAAAGGGATGGGCAACAGATGGGAGAAGGGAAGGGAGTGAGCAGTCTGTGGAGGGAACCCCTGTTGTTGTCCCCCTCCAAAATAGGTATATTGTTTTGGATTCTGTGGAGGGGGATGACCCTCCAGGGGTAAGCCACGAGGACCAGATCGCCTCCACGGAGACAGGCTCAGGGGTCCAGAAGGGAAAGAAGGGGTTTAGGAGAGCGATAGTTGTGGGGGACACAATGGTTAGAGGCACGGACAGGCGGTTCTGTGGGAGTGAACGAGAATCCAGGATGGTAGTCTGCCTCCCTGGTGCCGGGGTACTGGATGTCTCCGAGAGGGTAGGAAGCATATTTAAAAAGGAAGGTAGTTAAACGGATGTGATTGTACACATTTGTGAAAATGATGTAGGTAGGAAGAGCAGGGGGGTCATACGAGAGAAATTCAGGGAGTTGGGTGCTAGGCTAAAAAATAAGGCCTCCAGGGTAGCAATCTCTGGACTGCTCCCGGTGTCTAGTGCAAGTGAGGCTCGGAACAGGGAGATTCTACAGTTGAACGCGTGGCTAAAGGACTGGTGCAAGAGGGAGGGTTTTAAATTCATAGATAACTGGGAAATCTTCAAGTCAGGATGGCAACTGTACAGAAAGGATGGGTTACACCTTAACTGGAAGGGAGCAAATATCCTGGCTGGGGGTTTTGCTAGAGTGTTTCGGCAGGATTTAAACTAGTGTGGCAGGGGGGTGGGGAACAAAACAGGAGGTCAGTAAATACTGAGGCTGGGGTTGAGCTGGGGGCCAGGGCAAGGCTAGCTAAGAAGAGGAGCACTCTGGAGGAGGATGACCTGACTGGGCCTGGAGGTCTGGAGTGCATCTGCTTCAATGCGTGGAGCGTAACGGGTAAAACAGACGAACTTAGGGCCTTAATGCTTATGCGGAATTTGGATGTGGTTGCGGTGACGGAAACTTGGTTAAAAGAAGGACAGGACTGGCAGCTGAATATTCCGGGGTATAAGTGTTTTAGGCGAGACAGAGGAGGGGCTAAAAAAGGTGGGGGTGTAGCGATATTAGTTAAGGAGCATATTACCGCGGTGCAGAGGGTAGACAACTTAGAGGGGTCATGTACTGAGTCGCTGTGGGTGGAACTCAGAAACAGGAAGGGTGCAGTCACTATGCTGGGGGTGTACTACAGACCACCCAACAGCCCACGGGAAGTGGAGGAAAGGATATGTCAGGAGATTCTGGATAGGTGCAGAAAAAATAGGGTTGTTGTAGTGGGGGACTTTAATTTCCCTGGCACAGACTGGAAAGTGCTTAGAGCTGGGGGTCCGGACAGGGAGGAATTTGTTAAATGCGTACTGGAAGGTTCTTTGGAACAGTATGTAGATAGCCCGACGAGAGAGGGGGCTATACTGGACCTAGTTCTGGGAAATGAGCCCGGTCAGGTCGTCAAAGTTTCTGTAGGGGAACATGTGGTAAATAGTGACCACAACTCTGTTAACTTTAGGATAGTAATGGACAAGGATGAGTGTTGTCCTACGGGCAGGGTGCTAAATTGGGGGAAGGCTGACTATAGCCGGATTAGGCAGTAATTGGTGGATGTTGATTGGGAGAGGATGTTCGAGGGTAAGTCCGCGTCTGGCATGTGGGAGTCTTTTAAGGAACTATTGATAAGGCTGCAGGATAGGCATGTGCCTGTAAAAAGGAAAGATCGGAAAGGTAGGATTCGAGAGCCGTGGATAACCAGGGAAATTGAGGATCTGATTAAAATGAAAAGGGAGGCGTACGTTAAGTCCAGGCAACTGAAAACAGATGGAGCTCTGGAGGAATACAGAGAGAGTAGGAAAGTACTCAAACGGGGAGTTAGAAGGGCAAAAAGAGGTCACGAAATGTTCTTGGCAGGCAGGATTAAGGAGAATCCTAAGGCATTCTATTCATACGTTAGGAACAAAAGAGTTGTCAGGGAGAAAATCGGACCTCTCAGGGACAAAGGAGGGGAATTATGCTTAGAACCCAAGGGAATAGGGGAGATCCTAAATGAATACTTTGCATCGGTATTCACGAAGCAGAGGGGCGTGTAACCGGGAGTGTCTCGGAGGGAGGTGTTGAACCGTTAGAGAAAATCTCCATTACAAGAGAGGAAGTGTTAGGTTTTTCAGGGAACATTAAAACTGACAAAGCCCCAGGGCCTGATGGCATCTATCCTCGACTGCTCAGGGAGACGAGAGATGAAATTGCTGGGCCTCTGACGGAAATCTTTGTCGCTTATTTGGACATGGGTGAGGTCCCTGAGGATTGGAGGATAGCGAATGTGGTGCCGTTGTTTAAGAAGGGTAGCAGGGATAACCCACGAAATTATAGGCCGGTGAGCTTGACGTCCGTGTTAGGGAAGTTGTTGGAGAGGATTCTTAGAGACAGGATGTATGTGCATTTAGAAAGGAACAATCTCATTAGTGACAGACAGCATGGTTTTGTAAGAGGGAGGTCGTGCCTTACAAATTTGGTGGAGTTTTTTGAGGAAGTGACAAAAACGGTTGATGAAGGAAGCGCCGTGGATGTCGTCTATATGGATTTCAGTAAGGCATTTGACAAAGTCCCACATGGCAGGTTGGTTAAGAAGGTTCAGGCTCATGGGATACAAGGAGAAGTGGCTAGATGGGTGGAGAACTGGCTTGGCCATAGGAGACAGAGGCTAGTGGTCGAAGGATCTTTTTCCGGCTGGAGGTCTGTGACCAGTGGTGTTCCGCAGGGCTCTGTACTGGGACCTCTGCTATTTGTGATATATATAAATGATTTGGAAGAAGGTGTAACTGGTGTAATCAGCAAGTTTGCGGATGACACAATGATGGATGGACTTGCGGATAGCGAAGAGCATTGTCGGGCAATACATGAGGATATAGATAGGCTGGAAAATTGGGCAGAGAGGTGGCAGATGGAGTTTAATCCGGATAAATGCGAAGTGATGCATTTTGGAAAAAATAATGTAGGGAGGAGTTATAGAATAAATGGCAGAGTCATCAGGAGTATAGAAACACAGAGGGACCTAGGTGTGCAAGTCCACAAATCCTTGAAGGTGGCAACACAGGTGGAGAAGGTGGTGAAGAAGGCAAATGGTATGCTTGCCTTTATAGGATGGGGTATAGAGTATAAAAGCTGGAGTCTGATAGTGCAGCTGTATAGAACGCTGGTTAGGCCACATTTGGAGTACTGCGTCCAGTTCTGGTCGCCGCACTACCAGAAGGACGTGGAGGCGTTAGAGAGAGTGCAGAGAAGGTTTACCAGGATGTTGCCTGGTATGGAGGGTCTGAGCTATGAGGAGAGATTGGGTAGACTGGGGTTGTTCTCCTTGGAAAGACGGAGAATGAGGGGAGATCTAATAGAGGTGTACAAGATTATGAAGGGTATAGATAGGGTGAACAGTGGGAAGCTTTTTCCCAGGTCGGAGGTGACGATCACGAGGGGTCACGGGCACTAGGTGAGAGGGGCGAAGTATAACTCAGATATCAGAGGGACGTTTTTTACACAGAGGGTGGTGTGGGCCTGGAATGCGCTGCCAAGTAGGGTGGTGGAGGCAGGCACGCTGACATCGTTTAAGACTTACCTGGATAGTCACATGAGCAGCCTGGGAATGGAGGGATACAAACGATTGGTCTAGTTGGACCAAGGAGCGGCACAGGCTTGGAGGGCCGAAGGGCCTGTTTCCTGTGCTGTACTGTTCTTTGTTCTTTGTAACTGGGGTGATCAGTAAGTTTGCAGATGACACGAAAATGGCTGGACTTGCAGATAGTGATGAACATTGTCAGAGGCTACAGATGGATACAGATAGGCTGGAAATTTGGGCAAAGAAATGGCAGATGGAGTTCAATCCAGATAAATGCGAAGTGATGCATTTTGGTAGAACTAACGTAGGGGGGAGCTATACGATAAATGGCAGAACCATAAAGGGTGTAGCAACGCAGAGGGACCTGGGTGTGCAAGTCGACAGATCCTTGAAGGTGACGTCACAGGTGGAGAAGGTAGTGAATAAGGCACATGGCATGCTTGCCTTCATAGGAAGGGGCATAGAGTATAAAAGTTGGGGTCTGATGTTGCAGTTGTCTCGAACGTTGGTTTGGCCGCATTTGGAATACAGCGCCCAGTTCTGGTCGCCATCCTACCAGAAGGACGTGGAGGCTTTAGAGAGAGTGCAGAGGAAGTTTACCAGGATGTTGCCTGGTATGGAAGGGCTCAGTTATGAGGAGAGATTGGGTAAACTGGGGTTGTTCTCACTGGAAAGACGGAGGATGAGGGTGACCTAATCGAGATGTATAAAATTATGAAAAGCATTCTTAGGGTGAACGGTGGGAAGCTTTTTCCCAGGCCGGTGGTGAAATTCACGAGGGGTCATAGGTTCAAAGTGAGGGGGGAGGGGAGGGTTTAACACAGATATCAGAAGGACGTATTTTGCACAGAGGGTGATGGGAGCCTGGAATGCGCTGCCAGGCAAGGTGGTGGAGGCGGACACACTGGGAACGATTAAGACTTATCTGTTTTGCCACATGAACGGAGTGGGAATGGAGGGATACAAAAGAATGGTCTAGTTTGGACCAGGGAGTGGCGCGGACTTGGAGGGCCGAAGGGCCTGTTCCTGTGCTGTATTGTTCTTTGTTCTTTGTAATATTGTGTAATCAATGTTGTGTGATCATTACTGTGTAATCAATGTTGTGTAATCAATATTGTGTAATCAATGTTGTGTAATCATTACTGTGGAATCAATGTTGTGTAATCAATACTGTGTAATCAATGTTGTGTAATCATTACTGTGTAATCAATGTTGTGTAATCAATACTG
The DNA here is from genome assembly GCF_964213995.1 of Mustelus asterias. Lineage (NCBI taxonomy): Eukaryota > Metazoa > Chordata > Chondrichthyes > Carcharhiniformes > Triakidae > Mustelus > Mustelus asterias. The sequence goes on along the minus strand of NW_027590359.1, from coordinate 71,352 downwards.
TGTAATCAGTATTGTGTCATCAATATTGTGTAATCAATGTTGTGCAATCAATATTGTGTAATCAGTATTGTGTAATCAGTATTGTGTAATCAATATTGTGAATTGAAGGTATTTGACCCAGATTATTTTAACGTGCGTCACTGAACACAGTACTTTAATTTAACAGCAAAGTTCCTTTTCTGACTGTCGATTCTGGGCAGTGGTTCGAGAATCGCCATTTTGTTATGAAATCAGGGACCTTCTGTTTCCACTGTCTGTTTACTTTGGGAGGTATAACTTTCTCAAAAACAGGAAATACTGGAAAATCTCAGCAGGTCTGACAGCATCTGTGAATCATAGAATCCCTACAGTGCAGAAGGAGGCCATTTGGCCCATCGAGCCTACACCAACAACAATCCCACCCAGGCCCTATCCCCGTAGCCCCATATTTCCCCTGCTAGTCCCCCTGACACTAAGTGGCGATTTATCATGGTCGATCCACCTAACCTGCAGATCTTTGGACTGCGGGAGGAAACCGGAGCACCCGGAGGAAACCCACACAGACACGGAGGGAATGTGCAAACTCCACACAGAAAGAAGAGAGAATCGAGACAACGCTTTGAGTCGAACGAAGGGTCATCCAGAGTTGAAACATTTGCTCTATTCTCTCCCCACAGATGCTGTCGGACCTGCTGAGTTTTTCCAGCATTTCCTGTTTTTATTTCAGATTCCAGCATCCACGGTGTTTTGCTTTTATCTTACTCTTCATCAAAGATGGCACCGTTTACAGATTAAAGTTTATTTATTGGCTTATATTAACTCTGCAATTAAGTTATTTTTGTTGAAAAGTCACTTAACGCAAACGAGCTGCCAGAGGCAGTAGTGGAGGCGGGTACAATTTTGACTTTCAAAAAAGCATTTAGACAGTTACATGGGTAAGATGGGCTGCACGGTGGCACAGTGGTTAGCATTGCTGCCTCACAGCGGCAGGGACCCGGGTTCAATTCCAGCCTCAGGTCTCTGTCTGTGTGGAGTCTGCACATTCTCCCCGTGTCTGCGTGGGTTTCCTCCGGGTGCTCCATTTCCCTTCCACAGTCCAAAGGTGAGCAGGTTAGGTTGATTGGCTATAGTAAATTGCCCCTTAGTGTCAGGTGGACGAGCATGATAAATGGGTGGAGTTACAGGGATCGGGTCTGGGTGGGATTGTGATTGGTGCAGACACGATGGGCCAAATGGCCTCCTTCTGCACATTAGGAATTCTATGATTTCTATGGGTATAAAGGGATATAGGCCAAATGCGGGCAATTGGGACTCGCTTATTGGTGAAAACTGGGATGTGTGGACAAGTTGGGCCAAAGGGCCTGTTTCCATGCTGTAAATCTCTCTGAATCGACTATGAAAATCCCAAAGTCGCCATACTCCGGAACCTGTTCGCATGTACTTAGGGAGAATTTAGCATGGCCAATGCACCTGACCAGCATGTCTTTGGACACTTAGGGAGAAGTTAGCATGGTCAATGCACCTGACCAGCATGTCTTTGGACACTTAGGGAGAAGTTAGCATGGTCAATGCACCTGACCAGCATGTCTTTGGACACTAAGGGGCAATTTAGCATGGCCAATGCATCTGACCAGCATGTCTTTGGACACTAAGGGGCAATTTAGCATGGCCAATGCACCTGACCAGCATGTCTTTGGACACTAAGGGGCAATTTCGCATGGCCAATCCCCCGAACCTGTACACCTTTGCACCCTTAGGGCCCGATTTTACCATTTGATTCCAAGTGCTGAATCTGGACGCAATTCAGATCTGACTTGGAAATCTGTTCTCGGGGGCCCCATACGCACTTACCCAGGAAAAAACATTGTGAGTCTGAATCGCTCTGTGGGCGGGGCTTCTCGCTCTCGAAACGCTGCAACTCCGATCGAAGCTCTGAACTGCGCGTGCGCAGTGAGAAATACATCTGAAATGGGCGCCCCTGTCACATCGCTCCCGGGCAGCAACAAGCGGATAAAGTGACCTGGGAGCGAAAAGTGGGAGTGATGGCTCCCACAGACATCGTCCCACCCCACAACATAACTGTCCCCCTTTACACCCACCTCCCCCACTACCCAGACCGATCACGACCCCTACCCCACCCCCCCCCCCCACCGATCACCCGCAGAATGGCAACGGCAACCCTCCCACCCCTGCCCCCTTCACCAGAGAATGATCTGATCCACCTCCCTCCCCTCCCCCCATGACCAGAGAATGATCTGATCCACCTCCCTCCCCTCCCCCCATGACCAGAGAATGATCTGATCCACCTCCCTCCCCTCCCCCCATGACCAGAGAATGATCTGATCCACCTCCGGCCTCCCGCACCCCCACCCCCTCTCCCCCCACCACTGATCTGAGTCAGAGAGCCGCCAGAAGCTCTGATCTTACCTCCTCAGAGCTGGACTGCCCGAAACAGACCTTTGCCGAGCACATCTGTTCCGCGCCGAATCTGGACGGGCGAACGCGATGGTAAGGGGGGAAATGCAGGTAAGATTGGGCATCCAGCTCATTAAGTCAATTTAAATGCATCACCCATTTCGGGCGCGGTTCGGATCGCGGCCATTTTCGGGCCTTGGTAAAGTGGACATCTGCACGGATTGTACTAATCGCCTCACACCTGACTTTACCAAGTTTTCGCGTCCGTTAAGGCAATTTAACATGGCCAATCAACCGATCCTCCATATCTTTGGACACGAAGGGGCAAGTTAGCATGGTTAATCCACCTGTCCTTCTCATCTTTGGACACTAAGGGGCAATTCAGCATGGACAATCCACCCAACCTGCACATCTTTGGACACGACAGAACCTGCTGTTCTGAGGCTTTATCCCGCTGGCAAATCAGACCATGAGGCCCTTAGTGTGGTGTAACATAACCGGTGTGTCGTGCCAAAATCAGTATTGTTCATTCTCAGTGTGTGGGCATTGCTGACTTTAGTGTCCATCCTTGGAAATTCATCGTTGGAGCTTTCTTACAACCACAGGGCTGACTCAGTCACTTCAGAGGACAGTTGAGTCAACCACATTGGTGTGGGGCTGGAGTCACGTTGAGTTGAGCCTGGGTAGGGACCTCTCCCGAATTACATCAGTGAACTGGCCAGGTTTTTACAACCACCCGTCAACTTCACCGCTATTTTCACTGACTAATTTCCAGATTTTACAAACAGAATTGAAATGTTCAAACCCCCGTTCTCTGGCCCAGCTCAACACGAAGGTGCCCTAAAATCCTCTTATTCTGCTCACACTCTGTACCCCCAACATTAATAAATCTTCATATTCAGAAATAGATTGATACTTCGTGGGGTGTCACAGCGCCAGGGACCTGGGTTCGATTCCTGGCCTTGGGTCACTGTCTGTGTGGAGTTTGCACGTTCTCCCCGTGTCTGCGTGGGTTTCCTCCGGGTGCTCCGGTTTCCTCCTACAGTTCAAAGATATGCAGGTTAGGTCGATTGGCCAGGCTAAATTGACCCTTAGTGTCAGGGAGACTAGCTCGGGTAAATGCATGGGGTTACAGGGACAGGGCCTGGATGGGATTGTGGACGGTGCAGACTCGATGGGCTGAATGGCCTCCTTCTGCACTAGAATTCTATGATTCATCGTGGCATTAGTGCTAAATTTAGCATGACCAATTCACCTGAGCTGCAAATCTTTGGACAGTAAGGGGCAATTAGCATGGCCAATCCACCTAACCCGCACATCTGTGGACACTGAGGGGCAATGTCGAATGGCCAATCCACCTAACCCGCACATCTGTGGACACAAGGGGGCAATGTAGAATGGCCAATACACCTAACCATTACATCTGTGGACAGTAAGGGGCAATGTGGAATGGCCAATCCACCTAATCCGCACATCTGTGGACACTAAGGGGGAAATGTAGAATGGCCAATCCACCCATCCAGTACATCTGTGGACACTAGGGGGCAATGTAGAATGGCCAATCCACCTATCTAGTACATCTGTGGACACTAAGGTGCAATTTTGAATGGCCCATCCACCTATCCAGTTCATCTGTGGACACTAAGGGGCAATGTAGAATGGCCAATCCACCCATCCAGTACATCTGTGGACAGTAAGGGGCAATGTAGAATGGCCAATCCAACCATCCAGTACATCTGTGGACACTAAGGGGCAATGTAGAATGGCCAATCCACCTATCCAGTACATCTGTGGACACTAGGGGGCAATGTAGAATGGCCAATCCACCCATCCAGTACATCTGTGGACACTAAGGGGCAATGTAGAATGGCCAATCCACCTAACCCGGACATCTGTGGACACTAAGGGGCAATGTGGAATGGCCAATCCACCCATCCAGTACATCTGTGGACACTAAGGGGCAATGTAGAATGGCCAATCCACCCATCCAGTACATCTGTGGACAGTAAGGGGCAATGTAGAATGGCCAATCCACCCATCCAGTACATCTGTGGACACTAGGGGGCAATGTAGAATGGCCAATCCACCCATCCAGTACATCTGTGGACACTAAGGGGCAATGTAGAATGGCCAATCCACCTAACCCGGACATCTGTGGACACTAAGGGGCAATGTAGAATGGCCAATCCACCAAACCAGTACACCTGTGGACAGTAAGGGGCAATGTGGAATGGCCAATCCACCCATCCAGTACATCTGTGGACACTAAGGGGCAATGTGGAATGGCCAATCCACCTATCCAGTACATCTGTGGACAGAAAGGGGTAATGTGGAATGGCCAATCCACCGATCCAGTACATCTGTGGACACTAAGGGGCAATGTAGAATGGCCAATCCACCTATCCAGTACATCTGTGGACACTGAGGGGCAATGTAGAATGGCCAATCCACCTACCCCGTACATCTGTGGACACTAGGGGGCAATGTCGAATGGCCAATCCACCAAACCAGTACATCTGTGGACACTAAGGGGCAATGTGGAATGGCCGATCCACCTATCCAGTACATCTGTGGACACTAAGGGGCAATGTAGAATGGCCAATCCACCTATCCAGTACATCTGTGGACACTAGGGGGCAATTTAGAATGGCCAATCCACCTATCCAGTACATCCGTGGACAGTAAGGGGCAATGTAGAATGCCCAATCCACCTATCCAGTACATCTGTGGACACTAAGGGGCGATGTAGAATGGCCAATCCAGTACATCTGTGGACACGAGGGGGCAATGTAGAATGGCCAATCCACCAATCCAGTACATCTGTGGACACTAGGGGGCAATGTAGAATGGCCAATCCACCTATCCAGTACATCTGTGGACACTAAGGGGCAATGTAGAATGGCCAATCCACCTTTCCAGTACATCTGTGGAAACTAGGGGGCAATGTGGAATGGCCAATCCACCTATCCAGTACATCTGTGGACACTAGGGGGCAATTTAGAATGGCCAATCCACCTATCCAGTACATCCGTGGACAGTAAGGGGCAATGTAGAATGCCCAATCCACCTATCCAGTACATCTGTGGACACTAAGGGGCGATGTAGAATGGCCAATCCAGTACATCTGTGGACACGAGGGGGCAATGTAGAATGGCCAATCCACCAATCCAGTACATCTGTGGACACTAGGGGGCAATGTAGAATGGCCAATCCACCTATCCAGTACATCTGTGGACACTAAGGGGCAATGTAGAATGGCCAATCCACCTTTCCAGTACATCTGTGGAAACTAGGGGGCAATGTGGAATGGCCAATCCACCTATCCAGTACATCTGTGGACACTAGGGGGCAATGTAGAATGGCCAATCCACCCATCCAGTACATCTGTGGACACTGAGGGGCAAGGTAGAATGGCCAATCCACCTAACCCGCACATCTGTGGACACTAAGGGGCAATGTAGAATGGCCAATCCACCAATCCAGAACATCTGTGGACACTAAGGGGCAATGTAGAATGGCCAATCCACCTATCCAGAACATCTGTGGACACTAAGGGGCAATGTAGAATGGCCAATCCACCTATCCAGTACATCTGTGGACACTAAGGGGCAATGTAGAATGGCCAATCCACCAATCCAGTACATCTGTGGACACTAAGGGGCAATGTAGAATGGCCAATCCACCTATCCAGTACATCTGTGGACACTAAGGGGCAATGTAGAATGGCCAATCCACCTAACCCGGACATCTGTGGACACTAAGGGGCAATGTAGAACGACCAATCCACCCTAACCCGCACATCTGTGGACACTAGGGGGCAATTAGCATGGCCAATCCACCTAACCCGCACATCTGTGGACACTAAGGGGCAATGTCGAATGGCCAATCCACCTAACCCGGACATCTGTGGACACTAAGGGGCAATGTAGAATGGCCAATCCAGCTAACCCGGACATCTGTGGACACTAAGGGGCAATGTAGAATGGCCAATCCACCAATCCAGTACATCTGTGGACACTAAGGACACTTTAGCATTGCCAATCCACCTAACAGCACGTTTTTCAGACTGTGGGAGGAAAGCGGAGCAGCCGGAGGAAACCCATGCAGACATGGGGAGAACATGCAGACTCAGCACAGACAGTGACCCAAGCCGGGAATCGAACCTGTGTCCCTGGTGCTGTGAGGCAGCATAACTAATCCAATTCGCCAGGCAGCAGGTTATATTCGTCTTGGCTTTCTGCAATGTGATCGGATTCATTGAACTGTCATGATTTTTTCACTATCTGTTTAAATTTCCAAGGATTATCACATTAAAAGCATCTTAGGGAAATGTCTGAGTGAATAACCCATCGCCCCCATGACTGTTTTGGAGGAGTTGAATAACAGGAACTGAACTGAAGGATGTTTTTCTTACCATAAAAGTCAGATCCATAACCTGATGTGAAGAAGACAGATTTATGTTCAATCTTGGATAACATTATTTCAAAATCAACATGCTTCAAGATATTTATGCCTTAAGAACAAAGAAAAGTGCTGCAGAGGAACAGACCCTTCGATGTTCACTCTCCCATGTATCTCTTGGAATGGGATTGTTTTTGCTGTGTAAACAAGTGCTGATTGTATCGGGAGGTTTAACACTCAAGCATCAGTGAATAAGTATAAAGGTTATTTATTCGTGTCACAAGTAGGCTTACATCAACACTGCAATGAAGTTACTGTGAAAACCCCCCAGTTGCTACACTCCGGCGCCTGTTTGGTTAACACTGAGGGAATATTTACCAGGGCCAATGTACCTAACCAGCACTTCCATGGGACTTTGGAAGGAAACCGGAGCACCCGGAGAAAACTCATGCAGACACGGGGAGAACGTGCAGACTCCACACAGACAGTGAGGCAAGCCGGGAATCGAACCCAGGTCCCTGTCGCTGTGAGGCAGCAGTGCTAACCACTGTGCCACTGTAGTGGCACAGTGGTTAGCCTATCAGGAATCACAGTGTAGAACAATGTAGGGCATCTTACGGGAAAGGGGCAGCAGATTTAAAACAGACATGGGGAGAAATTACTTCTCTCAACGGGTGGTGAATCTGTGGAATTCATTACCTCGGAGTGCGGTGGATGCTGGGACATGGTAAATTTGAGGAGACAGACGGAGTTTTAATTAGTAATGGATTGGAGCATGGGCTGGAGGGCGTTGTAGGGGGGGTGGTGCTGTCTGGTAATGGGAAGGGGGGGGGGCTGGGTATTATCGTACTTGTTGCGCCCCTGATAGTTAAGGGTTTACCCGGCGATTGTCCAGAAGGCCTATTCTACTGGAGAATTGTGCTGTGCCTGCTACCATCTGACAAACTGATTTAAATCACTGACATCAGATCATAGTTACAATGAAAACATTAGGAGGGGGAAAAAACTCTTGTAACTTTGGATTTTATTTTAAAGGCGCAGACGGTGCCCCGTATGGGACTGTCCCACACGCCCTACCCTCACCCCCACCCCAAATAAACACCCCACCCCCCTCGGTATTCCATGATCATCCAGCAGAAGGGACTCTTCAGTTCTGGGCAATAAAATGAAACAAAACTTACTCCAACTTGTAAATCAGACAAAAAGTTTCAATAATGAAACTTCATTACTCCAACACGCGAGGCCTGACCATGGACCATTCCCACAAACCCCAGTAGCTTCTTACTTATACTGAGTCAGCTGGTCAGCTGACCACCACATCATTTTCTCATTGGTTACATAGTTTACTGGGTCAGCTGACCCTTGCAGCTTGTTCCCATTGGTTACTGCAACAGATCCAATGTGGTTCTATTGGTTGTTACATTGGTTCCATTCTAACATTCCACTCACACCTGCCTCTCCCACCACCTGATCCCCACCAACCCAACCAGCCTGAACCCATCACTTCCCGGCCACTCCATGACCTTAGCAACACTCAGAGAATCATAGAATCACACGGCGCAGAAGAGGCCCTTCGGCCCATCGAGTCTGCACCGATGCATGAAATGCCTTGACCTGCCCACCGAATTCCGCTTGCAAGCACATGGTCCATAGCCCTGAATGTTATGGCTGTGCCAAGTGCTCATCCACGCACTTTTTAGAGGATGTGAGGCAACCCACCTCCATCACCCTCCCAGGCAGCGCATTCCAGACCGTCCCCACCCTCTGGGTAAAAGGGTTTTTCCTCACATTCCCCCCTAAACCTCCTGCGGCTCACCTTGAACCTATGTCCCTCGTAACTGACCCCTCAACTAAGGGAAACTGCTGCTCAAAGAACAAAGAACAATACAGCACAGGAACAGGCCCTTAGGCCCTCCAAGCCCGCGCCACTCCCTTGTCCAAACTACACCATTATTTTGTATCCCTCCATTCCCACTCCGTTCATGTGGCGATCTCGATAAGTCTTAAACATTCCCAGTGTGTCCGCCTCCACCACCTTGCCCGGCAGCGCATTCCAGGCCCCAGCACCCTCTGTGTAAAATACGTCCTTCTGATATCCGTGTTATACCTCCCCGCCCCCCCCCCCCCCTCACCTTGAACCTATGACCCCTCGTGAACGTCACCACCGACCTGGGGAAATGCTTCCCACTGTTCACCCTATCTATGCCTTTCATAATTTTATACACCTCTATGAGGTCACCCCTCATCCTCCGTCTTTCCAGTGAGAACAACCCCAGTTTATCCCTGCTCCTTATCCACTCTGTCCATGTTCCTCATAATCTTGAACACCTCGATCAGGTTGCCCCTCAGTCTTCTCTGCTCCAACGAAAACTGCCCAAGCCTATCCAACCTCTCTTCATAAAACCTTGAGATAGAGGAACAGGCTTTGGCCATTCGGCCCATCGAGTCTGCTCCGCCATTCAATCATGGCTGATATGATTCTCATTCCCATTCTCCTGCCTTCTCCCCATAACCCTTGATTCCTTTACTGATCAAAAACCTATCTATCTCTGTCTTAAAGACACTCAATGACCTGGCCTCCACAGCCCTCTGTGGCAACGAATTCCACTGATTCACCACTCTCTGGCTGAAGAAATTCCTCCTTATCTCCGTTTTAAAGGATCGTCCCTTTAGCCTGAGGTTATGCCCTCTGGTTCTAGTTTTTCCTACGAGTGGAAACATCCTCTCCACTATATCCAGGCCTCGCAGTATCCTGTACGTTTCAATAAGATCCCCCTCATCCTTCTAAATATCAATGAGTACAGATCCAAAGTCTTCAATCGTTCCTCATACGACAAGCTCTTCATTCCAGGGATCATTCTTGTGAACTTCCTCTGGATCCTTTCCGAGGCCAGCACATCCTTCCACAGATACTGGGCCCAGAACAACTCACAATACTCCAAATAGAGCCTTATACAGCCTCAGAAGTCCATCCCTGCTCTTGTATTCCAGCCCTCTCGACATGAATGCTAACATTGCATTTGTCTTCCTGACTGCTAACTGAACATATAAGAAAAACTTGGACGGGTTCATGGATGAGAGGGTGTGGAGGGATATGGTCCAAGTGCAGGACAGTGGGACTAGGCAAAAAATGGTTCGGCACAGACAAGAAGGGCCAAAAGGCCTGTTTCTGAGCTGTCATTTTCTATGGTTCTATGAACCTACACGTTAACCTTAAGAGAATCTTGAACAAGGACTCCCTCGTCCCTTTGTGCTTCTGATTGCCTCAGCATTTCCCCAATTAGAAAATAGTCTATGCCTCCATTTCTCCTTCCAATATTTATAATCTGACACTTTTCCACGTTATATTCCATCTGCCACTTCTTTGCCCACTCTCCTAGCCTATCCAAGTCCTTGGGCAGTCCCCCTGCTTCCTCAATACTATCTCTCCCTCTGCATATCTTTCCATCATCTGCAAACTTGGCAACAGTGGCTTCATTTCGTTCTTCCAAATCGTTAATGTGTATTGTGAAAAGTTGTGTTCCCAGCACCGACCCCTGAGGCACACCACTAGTCACCGGCTGCCATCCTGAAAAAGGCCCGTTTATCGCCACTCTCTGCCTTCTGCCAGTCAACCAATCCTCTATCCATGTCAGGTTCTTACACTTAACACCACGGGCACCTAACTTTTTTAAAAGTCTCCGATGTGGCACCTTGTCAAAGGCCTTTTGGAAATCCAAATAAATCAGGTCCACTGGTTCTCCTTTATCTAACTTCCTTGTTACCTCCTCAAAGAACTCTAACAGATTTGTCAGACATGATCTCCCCTTGACAAAGCCGTGCTGACTCAGTCCTACTTTATCATGCACTTCCAAGTACTCTGCGATCTCATCTTTAATAATGGACTCTAAAATCTTGCCAATGAACGAAGTCAGTCGAACCGGCCTATAATTTCCCATCTGCTGCCTCCCTCCCTTCTTAAACAGCGGTGTTACATCAGCTAATTTCCAGATCTCTGGTACCCTCCCTGCCTCCAGTGATTCTTTTGCTTTTATGCTGTCCTTTACTTTCCTCGTCAGCCATGGAAGCTTCGTCCTCTCTTTAGCAGGTTTCCTCCTCCTTGGGATGAATTTCTGTTGTGCCTCCCGAATAACCCCCCACCCCCGAAAACTCCTGTAATTGCCGTTCCACTGTCTCCCCTGCTCGGCTCCCTTTCCAATCAACTCTGGCCAGCTCCTCCCTCATGTCCTTGTAGTTATCTTTATTTAATTCAAATACCTTTACATCTGATTCCAGTTTCTCCCTCTCAGACTGCAGGGTAAATTCTATCATATTGTGGTCACTGCTCTCTCAGGGTCACTTCACCTTAAGTTCCCTCATCAAGTCTGCCTCATTACACATCACCAACTCCAGAATTCCCGTTTCCCGACTAGGCTCTGTCACAAGCTGCTCCAAAAAAGCATCTCTTGGACATTCCACAAATTCCTTTTCTTGGGACCCACTACCTCCCGGATTTTTCCAGGCCACCTGCAGATTGAAGTCCCCCATAATTATTGTAATATTGCCTTTTTATGTGCCTTTTCTATCTCCAGATTTATTTTCTGCCCCTCATCCTGACTGCTGCTTGGAGACCTGTACATACCTCCCATCAGGGTCTTTTTACCATTGTTTCTCCACAACTCTACCCACAGAGTTTCTCTGCCTTCTGATCCTATCGCTTCTTGCTATTGATTTAACGCCATTCCTTACGAACAATGCAACCCCACCTCCTTTGCCCATCTGCCTGTCCTTCCAATAAGACACCTATCCTTGGATATTTAGATGCCAGCCCTGATCCCCTTGCAGCCACGTCTCTGTGATGCCCACAAAATCGGACCGGCCAATTTCAATGTGCGCAACAAGCTCATTGACCTTGATTGATATACTGCACGGATTGACGTACAACACCCTCAGTCCCGCATTGAGGTACAACACACTCAGTCCCGCATTGAGGTACAACACCCTCAGTCCCGCATTGAGGTCCAACACCCTCAGTCCCGCACTGACCACCTCCCTTCTCATTCCTGTCACCTTTTTTTTGCTCTGCCTGGGGTTAGATTCCTGCCACCTTCTATACTCTCTGTTCTATTATGTGGGAGGCCAGGGAGCCCTGGTATCAACAGCTCCTCCGCTGATGGAGGGGACAGGGAACTCGACATTGGTTACTGACGACCGGCGGGAAGACGATCAAACGTTGGTGGGTTCATCAAGGCTTCACTCACCAGAGAGGATCTTAAAACTGGCTCCAATCCCCAGGCATCAACCCCCAAGGGGTTGTCACTCCCCCTGATCAGGTCTATGTGAGATGGACATAAGGATCAGCAATGAACTATGAGATGTATTATATTGTAAATAAGCTGTGGATTCTGCACCAAGCCTGAAGTGAATAGAGAAAAATGTCCGCAAATGGTTTCATATGCTGCTGCTGTACCGGGGGGTGTGGGGGTGGGGTGGGGAGGTGTTACTTACAGGGGAGAGTGTTATATATTTTGGGGCTTTCTTTAAGTGAACGAGCCATGTGATCTCAGGTGTGGGGTGAGCTGTTGGGATCCTCCCAGATTGGGCAGTCAATATTTGGAGTGTTGTGTGAACAGATGGAATAAAGAGTTGTGTCCCTGACACCTGACTGTGGAGTCGATATTGAAGACAATCCTCAGAAACACAGGACATAAACAAACAGTCTCGATCCCAGTGCTGTACAACTCTACCAATAGCTTCAATCCTCTATGTCCCCATCTCACACTCTCCTCAAGGTGCTGTCTGTCCCGGTGTCCCAGTGTCCCTCTCACACTCTCCTCAAGGTGCTGACTGCTTGTCCCAGTGTCCCAGTGTCCCTCTCACACTCTCCTCAAGGTGCTGACTGTCTGTCCCAGTGTCCCTTTCACACTCTCCTCAAGGTGCTGACTGTCTGTCTCAGTGTCCCCCCTCTCACACTCTCCGCAAGGTGCCGACTGTCTGTCCCAGTGTCCCAGTGTCCCTCTCACACTCTCCTCAAGGTGCTGACTGTCTGTCCCAGTGTCCCTCTCACACTCTCCTCAAGGTGCTGACTGTTTGTCCCGGTGTCCCAGTGTCCCTCTCACACTCTCCCCAAGGTGCTGACTGTCTGTCCCTGTGTCCCAGTGTCCCTCTCACACTCTCCTCAAGGTGCTGACTGTCTGTCCCAGTGTCCCTCTCACACTCTCCTCAAGGTGCGGCTTGCCTGTCCCGGTGTCCCTCTCACACTCTCCTCAAGGTGATGCTTGCCTTTCCCGGTTTCCCAGTGTCCCTCCCACACTCTCCCGAAGGTGCTGACTGTCTGTCCCGGTGTCCCAGTGTCCCTCTCACACTCTCCTCAAGGTGCTGACTGCCTGTCCCAGTGTCCAGTGTCCCTTTCACACTCTCCTCAAGGTGCTGACTGTCTATCCCGGTGTCCCTCTCACACTCTCCTCAAGGTGCTGACTGTCTGTCCCAGTGTCCCGCTCACACTCTCCTCAAGGTGCTGACTGTCTGTCTCAGTGTCCCCCATCTCACACTCTCCTCAAGGTGCTAACTGTCTGTCCCAGTGTCCCTCTCACACTCTCCTCAAGGTGCTGACTGTCTGTCCCAGTGTCCCTCTCACACTCACCCCAAGGTGCTGACTGTCTGTCCCTGTGTCCCAGTGTCCCTGTCACACTCTCCTCAGGGTGCTGATTGTCTGTCCCAGTGTCCCTCTCACACTCTCCTCAATGTGATGCTTGCCTTTCCCGGTTTCCCAGTGTCCCTCCCACACTCTCCCCAAGGTGCTGACTGTCTGTCCCGGTGTCCCAGTGTCCCCCTCTCACACTCCTCAAGGTGCTGACAATCTGTCCCGGTGTCCCAGTGTCCCTCTCACGCTCTCCTCAAGGTGCTGACTGTCCCGGTGTCCCAGAGTCCCTCTCACACTCTCCTCAAGGTGCTTCTTGCTTGTCCCGATGTCCCAGTGTCCCTCTCAAACTCTCCTCAAGGTGCTGACTGTCTGTCCCGATGTCCCAGTGTCCCTCTCACACTCTCCTCAAGGTGCAGACTGCCTGTCCCTGTGTCCCAGTGTCCCCCCTCTCACACTCTCCTCAAGGTGCTGCTTGCCTTTCCCGACGGCCCAGTGTCGCCCCTCTCACTCTCTTCTCAAGGTGCTGACTGTCTGTCCCAGTGTCCCTCTCACACTCTCCTCAAGGTGCTGACTGTCTGTCCCAGTGTCCCTCTCACACTCTCCTCAAGGTGCTGACTGTCTGTCCTGGTGACCCAGTGTCCCTCTCACACTCTCCTCAAGGTGCTGACTGTCTGTCCCGGTGTCCCAGTGTCCCTCTCACACTCTCCTCAAGGTGCTGCTTGCCTGTCCCGGTGTCCCAGTCTCCCCCTCTCACACTCTCCTCAAGGAGCTGACTGTCTGTCCCAGTGTCCCTCTCACACTCTCCTCTTGGTGCTCACTGTCTGTCTCAGTGGCCCCCTCTCACACTCTCCTCAAAGTGCTGACTGTCTGTCCCAGTGTCCCAGTATCCCTCTCACACTCTCCGCAAGGTGCTGACTGTCTGTCTCAGAGGCCCCCTCTCACACTCTCCTCAAGGTGCCGACTGTCTGCCCCAGTGTCCCTCTCACACTCTCCTCAAGGTGCTGACTGTCTGTCCCAGTGTCCCTCTCACACTCTCCTCAAGGTGCTGACTGTCTGCCCCAGTGTCCCTCTCACACTCTCCTCAAGGTGCTGACTGTCTGTACCAGTGTCCCTCTCACACTCTCCTCAAGGTGCTGACTGTCTGTCCCAGTGTCCCAGTGTCCCTCTCACACTCTCCCCAAGGTGCTGACTGTCTGTCCCAGTGTCCCAGTGTCCCTCTCACACTCTCCTCAAGGTGCTGACTGCCTGTCCCAGTGTCCCAGTGTCCCTCTCACACTCTCCTCAAGGTGCTGACTGTCTGTCCCAGTGTCCCTCTCCCACTCTCCTCAAGGTGCTGCTTGCCTGTCCCGATGTCCCTCTCACACTCTCCTCAAGGTGCTGCCTGCCTGTCCCGGTGTCCCAGTGTCCCTCCCACACTCTCCCCAAGGTGCTGACTATCTGTCCCACTGTCCCAGTGTCCCTCTCACACTCTCCCCAAGGTGCTGACTGTCTGCCCCAGTGTCCCCCTCTCACACTCTCCTCAAGGTGCTGACTGTCTGTCCCGGTGTCCCAGTGTCCCCCCTCTCACACTCGCCTCAAGGTGCTCTCTGTCTGTCCCAGTGTCCCAGTGTCCCCCCTCTCACACTCTCCTCAAGGTGCTGACTGTCTGTCCCGGTGTCCCAGTGTCCCTCTCACACTCTCCTCAAGGTGCAGACTGTCTGTCCCAGAATCCCCTTCTGACACTCTCCTCAAGGTGCTTTCTGTCCCGATGTCCCAGTGTCCCTCTCACACTCTCCTCAAGGTGCTGACTCTCTGTCCCGATGTCC
This sequence comes from Mustelus asterias, assembly GCF_964213995.1. NCBI lineage: Eukaryota > Metazoa > Chordata > Chondrichthyes > Carcharhiniformes > Triakidae > Mustelus > Mustelus asterias. The sequence goes on along the minus strand of NW_027590359.1, from coordinate 56,130 downwards.
CAGTGTGCCTCTCACCCTCTCCTCAAGGTACTGACTCTCTGTCCCTGTGACCCAGTGACCCCCCTCTCACACTCTCCTCAAGGTGCTGCTTGCCTTTCCCGGTGTCCCAGTGTCCCCCCTCTCACACTCTTCTCAAGGTGCTCACTGTCTATCCCAGTGTCCCAGTGTCCCTCTCACACTCTCCTCAAGGTGCTGACTGTCTGTCCCAGTGTCCCTGTCACACTCTCCCCAACGTGCTGACTGTCTGTCCTGGTGACCCAGTGTCCCTCTCACACTCTCCTCAAGGTGCTGCTTGCCTTTTCCGGTGTCCCACTCTCCCCTTCTCACACTCTCCTCAAGGTGCTGACTATCTGTCCCAGTGTCCGTCTCACACTCTCCTCAAGGTGCTGACTGTCTTTCCCAGTGTCCCTCTCACACTCTCCTTAAGGTGCTGACTGTCTGTCCCGGTGTCCCTCTCACACTCTCCTCAAGGTGCTGACTGTCTGTCTCAGTGGCCCCCACTCACACTCTCCTCAAGGTGCTGACTGTCTGTCCCAGTGTCCCTCTCACACTCTCCTCAAGGTGCTGACTGTCTGTCCCAGTGTCCCTCTCACACTCTCCTCAAGGTGCTGACTGTCTGCCCCAGTGTCCCAGTGTCCCTCTCACACTCTCACCAAGGTGCTGACTGTCTGTCCCAGTGTCCCAGTGTCCCTCTCACACTCTCCTCAAGTTGCTGCCTGCCTGTCCCGGTGTCCCAGTGTCCCTCCCACACTCTCCCCAAGGTGCTGACTATCTGTCCCACTGTCCCAGTGTCCCTCTCAGACTCTCCTCAAGGTGCTGTCTGTCTGTCCCGGTGTCCCAGTGTCCCTCTCACACTCTCCTCAAGGTGCAGACTGTCTGTCCCAGAATCCCCTTCTGACACTCTCCTCAAGGAGCTGACTGTATGTCCCGATGTCCCAGTGTCCCTCTCACACTATCCTCAATGTGCTGACTGTCTGTCCCAGTGTGCCTCTCACACTCTCCTCAAGGTGCTGACTCTCTGTCCCTGTGTCCCAGTGACCCCCCCTCTCACACTCTCCTCAAGGTGCTGCTTGCCTTTCCCGGTGTCCCAGTGTCCCCCCTCTCACACTCTCCTCAAGGTGCTGACTGTCTATCCCAGTGTCCCAGTGTCCCTCTCACACTCTCCTCAAGGTGTTGACTGTCTGTCCCAGTGTCCCTGTCACACTCTCCCCAAGGTGCTGACTGTCTGTCCTGGTGACCCAGTGTCCCTCTCACACTCTCCTCAAGGTGCTGCTTGCCTGTTCCGGTGTCCCAGTCTCCCCCTCTCACACTCTCCTCAAGGTGCTGACTATCTGTCCCAGTGTCCCTCTCACACTCGCCTCTAGGTGCTGACTGTCTGTCCCGGTGACGCAGTGTCCCTCTCACACTCTCCTCAAGGTGCTGACTGTCTGTCCCAGTGTCCCTCTCACACTCTCCTCAAGGTGCTGACTGTCTGTCCCGGTGTCGCAGTGTCCCTCTCACACTCTCCTCAAGGTGCTGACTGTCTGTCCCGGTGTCGCAGTGTCCCTCTCACACTCTCCTCAACGTGCTGACTGTCTGTATCGGTGACCCAGTGTCCCTCTCACACTCTCCACAAGGTGCTTTCTGTCCCGGTGACCCAGTGTCCCTCTCACACTCTCCTCAAGGTGCTGACTGTCTGTCCCGGTGTCCCAATGTCCCCCCTCTCACACTCTCGTCAACGTGCTCTCTGTCTGTCCCAGTGTCCCCCCTCTCACACTCTCCTCAAGGTGCTGCTTGCCTTTCCCGACGGCCCAGTGTCGCCCCTCTCACTCTCTTCTCAAGGTGCTGACTGTCTGTCCCAGTGTCCCTCTCACACTCTCCTCAAGGTGTTGACTGTCTGTCCCAGTGTCCCTGTCACACTCTCCCCAAGGTGCTGACTGTCTGTCCTGGTGACCCAGTGTCCCTCTCACACTCTCCTCAAGGTGCTGCTTGCCTGTTCCGGTGTCCCAGTCTCCCCCTCTCACACTCTCCTCAAGGTGCTGACTATCTGTCCCAGTGTCCCTCTCACACTCGCCTCTAGGTGCTGACTGTCTGTCCCGGTGACGCAGTGTCCCTCTCACACTCTCCTCAAGGTGCTGACTGTCTGTCCCAGTGTCCCTCTCACACTCTCCTCAAGGTGCTGACTGTCTGTCCCGGTGTCGCAGTGTCCCTCTCACACTCTCCTCAAGGTGCTGACTGTCTGTCCCGGTGTCGCAGTGTCCCTCTCACACTCTCCTCAACGTGCTGACTGTCTGTATCGGTGACCCAGTGTCCCTCTCACACTCTCCACAAGGTGCTTTCTGTCCCGGTGACCCAGTGTCCCTCTCACACTCTCCTCAAGGTGCTGACTGTCTGTCCCGGTGTCCCAATGTCCCCCCTCTCACACTCTCGTCAACGTGCTCTCTGTCTGTCCCAGTGTCCCCCCTCTCACACTCTCCTCAAGGTGCTGCTTGCCTTTCCCGACGGCCCAGTGTCGCCCCTCTCACTCTCTTCTCAAGGTGCTGACTGTCTGTCCCAGTGTCCCTCTCACACTCTCCTCAAGGTGCTGACTGTCTGTCCCAGTGTCCCTCTCACACTCTCCTCAAGGTGCTGACTGTCTGTCCCAGTGTCCCTCTCACACTCTCCTCAAGGTGCTGACTGTCTGTCCTGGTGACCCAGTGTCCCTCTCACACTCTCCTCAAGGTGCTGACTGTCTGTCCCGGTGTCCCAGTGTCCCTCTCACACTCTCCTCAAGGTGCTGCTTGCCTGTCCCGGTGTCCCAGTCTCCCCCTCTCACACTCTCCTCAAGGAGCTGACTGTCTGTCCCAGTGTCCCTCTCACACTCTCCTCTTGGTGCTCACTGTCTGTCTCAGTGGCCCCCTCTCACACTCTCCTCAAAGTGCTGACTGTCTGTCCCAGTGTCCCAGTATCCCTCTCACACTCTCCGCAAGGTGCTGACTGTCTGTCTCAGAGGCCCCCTCTCACACTCTCCTCAAGGTGCCGACTGTCTGCCCCAGTGTCCCTCTCACACTCTCCTCAAGGTGCTGACTGTCTGTCCCAGTGTCCCTCTCACACTCTCCTCAAGGTGCTGACTGTCTGCCCCAGTGTCCCTCTCACACTCTCCTCAAGGTGCTGACTGTCTGTACCAGTGTCCCTCTCACACTCTCCTCAAGGTGCTGACTGTCTGTCCCAGTGTCCCAGTGTCCCTCTCACACTCTCCCCAAGGTGCTGACTGTCTGTCCCAGTGTCCCAGTGTCCCTCTCACACTCTCCTCAAGGTGCTGACTGCCTGTCCCAGTGTCCCAGTGTCCCTCTCACACTCTCCTCAAGGTGCTGACTGTCTGTCCCAGTGTCCCTCTCCCACTCTCCTCAAGGTGCTGCTTGCCTGTCCCGATGTCCCTCTCACACTCTCCTCAAGGTGCTGCCTGCCTGTCCCGGTGTCCCAGTGTCCCTCCCACACTCTCCCCAAGGTGCTGACTATCTGTCCCACTGTCCCAGTGTCCCTCTCACACTCTCCCCAAGGTGCTGACTGTCTGCCCCAGTGTCCCCCTCTCACACTCTCCTCAAGGTGCTGACTGTCTGTCCCGGTGTCCCAGTGTCCCCCCTCTCACACTCGCCTCAAGGTGCTCTCTGTCTGTCCCAGTGTCCCAGTGTCCCCCCTCTCACACTCTCCTCAAGGTGCTGACTGTCTGTCCCGGTGTCCCAGTGTCCCTCTCACACTCTCCTCAAGGTGCAGACTGTCTGTCCCAGAATCCCCTTCTGACACTCTCCTCAAGGTGCTTTCTGTCCCGATGTCCCAGTGTCCCTCTCACACTCTCCTCAAGGTGCTGACTCTCTGTCCCGATGTCCCAGTGTGCCTCTCACCCTCTCCTCAAGGTACTGACTCTCTGTCCCTGTGACCCAGTGACCCCCCTCTCACACTCTCCTCAAGGTGCTGCTTGCCTTTCCCGGTGTCCCAGTGTCCCCCCTCTCACACTCTTCTCAAGGTGCTCACTGTCTATCCCAGTGTCCCAGTGTCCCTCTCACACTCTCCTCAAGGTGCTGACTGTCTGTCCCAGTGTCCCTGTCACACTCTCCCCAACGTGCTGACTGTCTGTCCTGGTGACCCAGTGTCCCTCTCACACTCTCCTCAAGGTGCTGACTGTCTGTCCCAGTGTCCCTCTCACACTCTCCTCAAGGTGCTGACTGTCTGTCCCAGTGTCCCTGTCACACTCTCCCCAACGTGCTGACTGTCTGTCCCAGTGACCCTCTCACACTCTCCTCAAGGTGCTGCTTGCCTTTTCCGGTGTCCCAGTCTCCCCTTCTCACACTCTCCTCAAGGTGCTGACTATCTGTCCCAGTGTCCGTCTCACACTCTCCTCAAGGTGCTGACTGTCTTTCCCAGTGTCCCTCTCACACTCTCCTTAAGGTGCTGACTGTCTGTCCCGGTGTCCCTCTCACACTCTCCTCAAGGTGCTGACTGTCTGTCTCAGTGGCCCCCACTCACACTCTCCTCAAGGTGCTGACTGTCTGTCCCAGTGTCCCTCTCACACTCTCCTCAAGGTGCTGACTGTCTGTCCCAGTGTCCCTCTCACACTCTCCTCAAGGTGCTGACTGTCTGCCCCAGTGTCCCAGTGTCCCTCTCACACTCTCACCAAGGTGCTGACTGTCTGTCCCAGTGTCCCAGTGTCCCTCTCACACTCTCCTCAAGTTGCTGCCTGCCTGTCCCGGTGTCCCAGTGTCCCTCCCACACTCTCCCCAAGGTGCTGACTATCTGTCCCACTGTCCCAGTGTCCCTCTCAGACTCTCCTCAAGGTGCTGTCTGTCTGTCCCGGTGTCCCAGTGTCCCTCTCACACTCTCCTCAAGGTGCAGACTGTCTGTCCCAGAATCCCCTTCTGACACTCTCCTCAAGGAGCTGACTGTATGTCCCGATGTCCCAGTGTCCCTCTCACACTATCCTCAATGTGCTGACTGTCTGTCCCAGTGTGCCTCTCACACTCTCCTCAAGGTGCTGACTCTCTGTCCCGATGTCCCAGTGTGCCTCTCACACTCTCCTCAAGGTGCTGACTCTCTGTCCCGATGTCCCAGTGTGCCTCTCACACTCTCCTCAAGGTGCTGACTCTCTGTCCCTGTGTCCCAGTGACCCCCCCTCTCACACTCTCCTCAAGGTGCTGCTTGCCTTTCCCGGTGTCCCAGTGTCCCCCCTCTCACACTCTCCTCAAGGTGCTGACTGTCTATCCCAGTGTCCCAGTGTCCCTCTCACACTCTCCTCAAGGTGTTGACTGTCTGTCCCAGTGTCCCTGTCACACTCTCCCCAAGGTGCTGACTGTCTGTCCTGGTGACCCAGTGTCCCTCTCACACTCTCCTCAAGGTGCTGCTTGCCTGTTCCGGTGTCCCAGTCTCCCCCTCTCACACTCTCCTCAAGGTGCTGACTATCTGTCCCAGTGTCCCTCTCACACTCGCCTCTAGGTGCTGACTGTCTGTCCCGGTGACGCAGTGTCCCTCTCACACTCTCCTCAAGGTGCTGACTGTCTGTCCCAGTGTCCCTCTCACACTCTCCTCAAGGTGCTGACTGTCTGTCCCGGTGTCGCAGTGTCCCTCTCACACTCTCCTCAAGGTGCTGACTGTCTGTCCCGGTGTCGCAGTGTCCCTCTCACACTCTCCTCAACGTGCTGACTGTCTGTATCGGTGACCCAGTGTCCCTCTCACACTCTCCACAAGGTGCTTTCTGTCCCGGTGACCCAGTGTCCCTCTCACACTCTCCTCAAGGTGCTGACTGTCTGTCCCGGTGTCCCAATGTCCCCCCTCTCACACTCTCGTCAACGTGCTCTCTGTCTGTCCCAGTGTCCCCCCTCTCACACTCTCCTCAAGGTGCTGACTGTCCCGGTGTCCCAGTGTCCCCCTCTCACACTCTCCTCAAGGTGCTGACTGTCTGTCCCACTGTCCCTCTCACACTCTCCTCAAGGTGCTGACTGTCTGTCCCAGTGTCCCTCTCACACTCTCCTCTTGGTGCTCACTGTCTGTCTCAGTGGCCCCCTCTCACACTCTCCTCAAAGTGCTGACTGTCTGTCCCAGTGTCCCAGTATCCCTCTCACACTCTCCGCAAGGTGCTGACTGTCTGTCTCAGAGGCCCCCTCTCACACTCTCCTCAAGGTGCCGACTGTCTGCCCCAGTGTCCCTCTCACACTCTCCTCAAGGTGCTGACTGTCTGTCCCAGTGTCCCTCTCACACTCTCCTCAAGGTGCTGACTGTCTGTCCCAGTGTCCCTCTCACACTCTCCTCAAGGTGCTGACTGTCTGTACCAGTGTCCCTCTCACACTCTCCTCAAGGTGCTGACTGTCTGTCCCAGTGTCCCAGTGTCCCTCTCACACTCTCCTCAAGGTGCTGACTGCCTGTCCCAGTGTCCCAGTGTCCCTCTCACACTCTCCTCAAGGTGCTGACTGTCTGTCCCAGTGTCCCTCTCCCACTCTCCTCATGGTGCTGCTTGCCTGTCCCGATGTCCCTCTCACACTCTCCTCAAGGTGCTGCCTGCCTGTCCCGGTGTCCCAGTGTCCCTCCCACACTCTCCCCAAGGTGCTGACTATCTGTCCCACTGTCCCAGTGTCCCTCTCACACTCTCCCCAAGGTGCTGACTGTCTGCCCCAGTGTCCCCCTCTCACACTCTCCTCAAGGTGCTGACTGTCTGTCCCGGTGTCCCAGTGTCCCCCCTCTCACACTCGCCTCAAGGTGCTCTCTGTCTGTCCCAGTGTCCCCCCTCTCACACTCTCCTCAAGGTGCTGACTGTCTGTCCCGGTGTCCCAGTGTCCCTCTCACACTCTCCTCAAGGTGCAGACTGTCTGTCCCAGAATCCCCTTCTGACACTCTCCTCAAGGTGCTTTCTGTCCCGATGTCCCAGTGTCCCTCTCACACTCTCCTCAAGGTGCTGACTGTCTGCCCCAGTGTCCCTCTCACACTCTCCTCAAGGTGCTGACTGTCTGTACCAGTGTCCCTCTCACACTCTCCTCAAGGTGCTGACTGTCTGTCCCAGTGTCCCAGTGTCCCTCTCACACTCTCCCCAAGGTGCTGACTGTCTGTCCCAGTGTCCCAGTGTCCCTCTCACACTCTCCTCAAGGTGCTGACTGCCTGTCCCAGTGTCCCAGTGTCCCTCTCACACTCTCCTCAAGGTGCTGACTGTCTGTCCCAGTGTCCCTCTCCCACTCTCCTCAAGGTGCTGCTTGCCTGTCCCGATGTCCCTCTCACACTCTCCTCAAGGTGCTGCCTGCCTGTCCCGGTGTCCCAGTGTCCCTCCCACACTCTCCCCAAGGTGCTGACTATCTGTCCCACTGTCCCAGTGTCCCTCTCACACTCTCCCCAAGGTGCTGACTGTCTGCCCCAGTGTCCCCCTCTCACACTCTCCTCAAGGTGCTGACTGTCTGTCCCGGTGTCCCAGTGTCCCCCCTCTCACACTCGCCTCAAGGTGCTCTCTGTCTGTCCCAGTGTCCCAGTGTCCCCCCTCTCACACTCTCCTCAAGGTGCTGACTGTCTGTCCCGGTGTCCCAGTGTCCCTCTCACACTCTCCTCAAGGTGCAGACTGTCTGTCCCAGAATCCCCTTCTGACACTCTCCTCAAGGTGCTTTCTGTCCCGATGTCCCAGTGTCCCTCTCACACTCTCCTCAAGGTGCTGACTCTCTGTCCCGATGTCCCAGTGTGCCTCTCACCCTCTCCTCAAGGTACTGACTCTCTGTCCCTGTGACCCAGTGACCCCCCTCTCACACTCTCCTCAAGGTGCTGCTTGCCTTTCCCGGTGTCCCAGTGTCCCCCCTCTCACACTCTTCTCAAGGTGCTCACTGTCTATCCCAGTGTCCCAGTGTCCCTCTCACACTCTCCTCAAGGTGCTGACTGTCTGTCCCAGTGTCCCTGTCACACTCTCCCCAACGTGCTGACTGTCTGTCCTGGTGACCCAGTGTCCCTCTCACACTCTCCTCAAGGTGCTGACTGTCTGTCCCAGTGTCCCTCTCACACTCTCCTCAAGGTGCTGACTGTCTGTCCCAGTGTCCCTGTCACACTCTCCCCAACGTGCTGACTGTCTGTCCCAGTGACCCTCTCACACTCTCCTCAAGGTGCTGCTTGCCTTTTCCGGTGTCCCAGTCTCCCCTTCTCACACTCTCCTCAAGGTGCTGACTATCTGTCCCAGTGTCCGTCTCACACTCTCCTCAAGGTGCTGACTGTCTTTCCCAGTGTCCCTCTCACACTCTCCTTAAGGTGCTGACTGTCTGTCCCGGTGTCCCTCTCACACTCTCCTCAAGGTGCTGACTGTCTGTCTCAGTGGCCCCCACTCACACTCTCCTCAAGGTGCTGACTGTCTGTCCCAGTGTCCCTCTCACACTCTCCTCAAGGTGCTGACTGTCTGTCCCAGTGTCCCTCTCACACTCTCCTCAAGGTGCTGACTGTCTGCCCCAGTGTCCCAGTGTCCCTCTCACACTCTCACCAAGGTGCTGACTGTCTGTCCCAGTGTCCCAGTGTCCCTCTCACACTCTCCTCAAGTTGCTGCCTGCCTGTCCCGGTGTCCCAGTGTCCCTCCCACACTCTCCCCAAGGTGCTGACTATCTGTCCCACTGTCCCAGTGTCCCTCTCAGACTCTCCTCAAGGTGCTGTCTGTCTGTCCCGGTGTCCCAGTGTCCCTCTCACACTCTCCTCAAGGTGCAGACTGTCTGTCCCAGAATCCCCTTCTGACACTCTCCTCAAGGAGCTGACTGTATGTCCCGATGTCCCAGTGTCCCTCTCACACTATCCTCAATGTGCTGACTGTCTGTCCCAGTGTGCCTCTCACACTCTCCTCAAGGTGCTGACTCTCTGTCCCGATGTCCCAGTGTGCCTCTCACACTCTCCTCAAGGTGCTGACTCTCTGTCCCGATGTCCCAGTGTGCCTCTCACACTCTCCTCAAGGTGCTGACTCTCTGTCCCTGTGTCCCAGTGACCCCCCCTCTCACACTCTCCTCAAGGTGCTGCTTGCCTTTCCCGGTGTCCCAGTGTCCCCCCTCTCACACTCTCCTCAAGGTGCTGACTGTCTATCCCAGTGTCCCAGTGTCCCTCTCACACTCTCCTCAAGGTGTTGACTGTCTGTCCCAGTGTCCCTGTCACACTCTCCCCAAGGTGCTGACTGTCTGTCCTGGTGACCCAGTGTCCCTCTCACACTCTCCTCAAGGTGCTGCTTGCCTGTTCCGGTGTCCCAGTCTCCCCCTCTCACACTCTCCTCAAGGTGCTGACTATCTGTCCCAGTGTCCCTCTCACACTCGCCTCTAGGTGCTGACTGTCTGTCCCGGTGACGCAGTGTCCCTCTCACACTCTCCTCAAGGTGCTGACTGTCTGTCCCAGTGTCCCTCTCACACTCTCCTCAAGGTGCTGACTGTCTGTCCCGGTGTCGCAGTGTCCCTCTCACACTCTCCTCAAGGTGCTGACTGTCTGTCCCGGTGTCGCAGTGTCCCTCTCACACTCTCCTCAACGTGCTGACTGTCTGTATCGGTGACCCAGTGTCCCTCTCACACTCTCCACAAGGTGCTTTCTGTCCCGGTGACCCAGTGTCCCTCTCACACTCTCCTCAAGGTGCTGACTGTCTGTCCCGGTGTCCCAATGTCCCCCCTCTCACACTCTCGTCAACGTGCTCTCTGTCTGTCCCAGTGTCCCCCCTCTCACACTCTCCTCAAGGTGCTGACTGTCCCGGTGTCCCAGTGTCCCCCTCTCACACTCTCCTCAAGGTGCTGACTGTCTGTCCCACTGTCCCTCTCACACTCTCCTCAAGGTGCTGACTGTCTGTCCCAGTGTCCCTCTCACACTCTCCTCTTGGTGCTCACTGTCTGTCTCAGTGGCCCCCTCTCACACTCTCCTCAAAGTGCTGACTGTCTGTCCCAGTGTCCCAGTATCCCTCTCACACTCTCCGCAAGGTGCTGACTGTCTGTCTCAGAGGCCCCCTCTCACACTCTCCTCAAGGTGCCGACTGTCTGCCCCAGTGTCCCTCTCACACTCTCCTCAAGGTGCTGACTGTCTGTCCCAGTGTCCCTCTCACACTCTCCTCAAGGTGCTGACTGTCTGTCCCAGTGTCCCTCTCACACTCTCCTCAAGGTGCTGACTGTCTGTACCAGTGTCCCTCTCACACTCTCCTCAAGGTGCTGACTGTCTGTCCCAGTGTCCCAGTGTCCCTCTCACACTCTCCTCAAGGTGCTGACTGCCTGTCCCAGTGTCCCAGTGTCCCTCTCACACTCTCCTCAAGGTGCTGACTGTCTGTCCCAGTGTCCCTCTCCCACTCTCCTCATGGTGCTGCTTGCCTGTCCCGATGTCCCTCTCACACTCTCCTCAAGGTGCTGCCTGCCTGTCCCGGTGTCCCAGTGTCCCTCCCACACTCTCCCCAAGGTGCTGACTATCTGTCCCACTGTCCCAGTGTCCCTCTCACACTCTCCCCAAGGTGCTGACTGTCTGCCCCAGTGTCCCCCTCTCACACTCTCCTCAAGGTGCTGACTGTCTGTCCCGGTGTCCCAGTGTCCCCCCTCTCACACTCGCCTCAAGGTGCTCTCTGTCTGTCCCAGTGTCCCCCCTCTCACACTCTCCTCAAGGTGCTGACTGTCTGTCCCGGTGTCCCAGTGTCCCTCTCACACTCTCCTCAAGGTGCAGACTGTCTGTCCCAGAATCCCCTTCTGACACTCTCCTCAAGGTGCTTTCTGTCCCGATGTCCCAGTGTCCCTCTCACACTCTCCTCAAGGTGCTGACTCTCTGTCCCGATGTCCCAGTGTGCCTCTCACCCTCTCCTCAAGGTACTGACTCTCTGTCCCTGTGACCCAGTGACCCCCCTCTCACACTCTCCTCAAGGTGCTGCTTGCCTTTCCCGGTGTCCCAGTGTCCCCCCTCTCACACTCTTCTCAAGGTGCTCACTGTCTATCCCAGTGTCCCAGTGTCCCTCTCACACTCTCCTCAAGGTGCTGACTGTCTGTCCCAGTGTCCCTGTCACACTCTCCCCAACGTGCTGACTGTCTGTCCTGGTGACCCAGTGTCCCTCTCACACTCTCCTCAAGGTGCTGCTTGCCTTTTCCGGTGTCCCAGTCTCCCCTTCTCACACTCTCCTCAAGGTGCTGACTATCTGTCCCAGTGTCCGTCTCACACTCTCCTCAAGGTGCTGACTGTCTGTCCCAGTGTCCCTCTCACACTCTCCTCAAGGTGCTGACTGTCTGTCCCAGTGTCCCTCTCACACTCTCCTTAAGGTGCTGACTGTCTGTCCCGGTGTCCCTCTCACACTCTCCTCAAGGTGCTGACTGTCTGTCTCAGTGGCCCCCACTCACACTCTCCTCAAGGTGCTGACTGTCTGCCCAGTGTCCCTCTCACACTCTCCTCAAGGTGCTGACTGTCTGTCCCAGTGTCCCTCTCACACTCCCCTCAAGGTGCTGACTGTCTGTCCCAGTGTCCCTCTCACACTCACCTCAAGGTGCTGACTGTCTGCCCCAGTGTCCCAGTGTCCCTCTCACACTCTCACCAAGGTGCTGACTGTCTGTCCCAGTGTCCCAGTGTCCCTCTCACACTCTCCTCAAGTTGCTGCCTGCCTGTCCCGGTGTCCCAGTGTCCCTCCCACACTCTCCCCAAGGTGCTGACTATCTGTCCCACTGTCCCAGTGTCCCTCTCAGACTCTCCTCAAGGTGCTGTCTGTCTGTCCCGGTGTCCCAGTGTCCCTCTCACACTCTCCTCAAGGTGCAGACTGTCTGTCCCAGAATCCCCTTCTGACACTCTCCTCAAGGAGCTGACTGTCTGTCCCGATGTCCCAGTGTCCCTCTCACACTCTCCTCAAGGTGCTGACTGTCTGTCCCAGTGTGCCTCTCACACTCTCCTCAAGGTGCTGACTCTCTGTCCCTGTGTCCCAGTGACCCCCCCTCTCACACTCTCCTCAAGGTGCTGCTTGCCTTTCCCGGTGTCCCAGTGTCCCCCCTCTCACACTCTCCTCAAGGTGCTGACTGTCTATCCCAGTGTCCCAGTGTCCCTCTCACACTCTCCTCAAGGTGCTGACTGTCTATCCCAGTGTCCCAGTGTCCCTCTCACACTCTCCTCAAGGTGTTGACTGTCTGTCCCAGTGTCCCAGTGTCCCTGTCACACTCTCCCCAAGGTGCTGACTGTCTGTCCTGGTGACCCAGTGTCCCTCTCACACTCTCCTCAAGGTGCTGCTTGCCTGTTCCGGTGTCCCAGTCTCCCCCTCTCACACTCTCCTCAAGGTGCTGACTATCTGTCCCAGTGTCCCTCTCACACTCGCCTCTAGGTGCTGACTGTCTGTCCCGGTGACGCAGTGTCCCTCTCACACTCTCCTCAAGGTGCTGACTGTCTGTCCCAGTGTCCCCTGTCACACTCTCCTCAACGTGCTGACTGTCTGTATCGGTGACCCAGTGTCCCTCTCACACTCTCCACAAGGTGCTTTCTGTCCCGGTGACCCAGTGTCCCTCTCACACTCTCCTCAAGGTGCTGACTGTCTGTCCCGGTGTCCCAATGTCCCCCCTCTCACACTCTCGTCAACGTGCTCTCTGTCTGTCCCAGTGTCCCCCCTCTCACACTCTCCTCAAGGTGCTGACTGTCCCGGTGTCCCGGTGTCCCAGTGTCCCCCTCTCACACTCTCCTCAAGGTGCCGACTGTCTGTCCCACTGTCCCTCTCACACTCTCCTCAAGGTGCTGACTGTCTGTCCCGGTGTCCCAGTGTCCCCCTCTCACACTCTCCTCAAGGTGCTGACTGTCTGTCCTAGTGTCCCTCTCACACTCTCCTCAAGGTGCTGACTGTCTGTCCCAGTATACCCCTCTCACACTCTCCTCAAGGTGCTGACTGTCTGTCCCAGTGTCCCCCTCTCACACTCTCCTCAAGGTGCTGACTGTCTGTCCCAGTGTCCCAGTGGACCTCTCACACTCATCTCAAGGTGCTGACTGTCTGTCCCAGGGTCCTTCTCACACTCTCCTCAAGGTGCTGAATGTCTGTCCCTGTGTCCCAGTGTCCCCCCTCTCACACTCTCCTCAAGGTGCTGCTTGGCTGTCCCGGTGTCCCAGTGTCCCCCCTCTCACACTCTTCTCAAGGTGCTGACTGTCTGTCCCAGTGTCCCCTCTCAAACTTTCCTCAAAGTGCTGACTGTCTGTCCCGGTGACCCAGTGTCCCTCTCACACTCTCCTCAAGCTGCTGACTGTCTGTCCCAGTGCCCCCCTCTCACACTCACCTAAAGGTGCTGCTTGCCTGTCCCGGTGTCCCAGTGTCCCCCCTCTCACACTCTTCTCAAGGTGCAGATTGTCTGTCCCCGTGTCCCCTCTCAAACTCTCCTCAACGTGCTGACTGTCTTTCCCGGTGAGCCACTGTCCTCTCACACTCTCCTCAAGGTGCTGACTGCCTGTCCCAGTGTCCCGATGTCCCGTGTCCCGATGTCCCGTGTCCCCCTCTCACACTCTCCTCAAGGTGCTGCTGACTCTGTTCAGGTGTCCCGGTGTCCTTCTCCCACACACTCCTCAACTCACCCTTGCCTCCTTACAACCTCACAAGAGAAAACGCTGAGAAAGTTTGATGTGAAGCTTCTTGATCAGGTTCTTCTGTACATAACACTGAGAGATAGTTCTATCTGAAGCCTCAGATTGCACCGTACATAACACTGAGAGGTAGTTCTATCTGAAGCCTCAGATTGTACTGTACATAACACTGAGAGATAGTTCTATCTGAATCCTCAGATTGTACTGTACATAACACTGAGAGATAGTTCTATCTGAAGCCTCAGATTGTACTGTACATAACACTGAGAGATAGTTCTATCTGAAGCCACAGATTGTACTGTACATAACACTGAGAGATAGTTCTATCTGAAGTCTCAGATTGTACTGTACATAACACTGAGAGATAGTTCTCTCTGAAGCCTCAGATTGTACCGTACATAACACTGAGAGATAGTTCTATCTGAAGCCACAGATTGTACTGTACATAACACTGAGAGATAGTTCTATCTGAAGCCTCAGATTGTCCTGTACATAACACTGAGAGATAGTTCTATCTGAAGCCTCAGATTGTACTGTACATAACACTGAGAGATAGTTCTATCTGAAGCCACAGATTGTACTGTACATAACACTGAGAGATAGTTCTATCGGACGCCTCAGATTGTACTGTACATAACACTGAGAGATAGTTCTATCTGAAACCTCAGATTTTACTGTACATAACACTGAGAGATAGTTCTATCTGAAGCCTCAGATTGTACCGTACATAACACTGAGAGATAGTTCTATCTGAAGCCAGAGATTGTACTGTACATAACACTGAGAGATAGTTCTATCTGAAGCCTCAGATTGTCCTGTACATAACACTGAGAGATAGTTCTATCTGAAGCCACAGATTGTACTGTACATAACACTGAGAGATAGTTCTTTCTGAAGCCACAGATTGTACTGTACATAACACTGAGAGATAGTTCTATCTGAAGCCTCAGATTGTACTGTACATAACACTGAGAGATAGTTCTATCTGAATCCTCAGATTGTACTGTACATAACACTGAGATATAGTTCTATCTGAAGCCTCAGATTGTACTGTACATAACACTGAGAGATAGTTCTATCTGAAGCCACAGATTGTACTGTACATAACACTGAGAGATAGTTCTATCTGAAGCCTCAGATTGTACTGTACATAACACTGAGAGGTAGTTCTATCTGAAGCCTCAGATTGTACTGTACATAACACTGAGAGATAGTTCGATCTGAAGCCTCAGATTGTACTGTTCATAACACTGAGAGATAGTTCTATCTGAAGCCTCAGATTGTACTTTACATAACACTGAGGGATATTTCTATCTGAAGCCTCAGATTGTACTGTACATAACACTGAGAGATAGTTCTATCTGAACCCTCAGATTGTACTGTACATAACACTGAGAGATAGTTCTATCTGAAGCCTCAGATTGTACTGTTCATAACAATAAGAGATAGGTCTATCTGAACCCTCAGATTGTACTGTACATAACAATAAGAGATAGTTCTATCTGAAGCCTCAGATTGTACTGTACATAACACTGAGAGATAGTTCTATCTGAAGCCTCAGATTGTACTGTACATAACACTGAGAGATAGTTCTATCTGAAGCCCCAGATTGTACTGTACATAGCACTGAGAGATAGTTCTATCTGAAGCTTCAGATTGTACTGTACATAACACTGAGAGATAGTTCTATCTGAAGCCTCAGATTGTATTGTTCATAACACTGAGAGATAGTTCTATCTGAAGCTTCAGATTGTACTGTACATAACACTGAGAGATAGTTCTATCTGAAGCCTCAGATTGTACCGTTCATAACACTGAGAGATAGTTCTTTCTGAAACCTCAGATTGTACTGTACATAACACTGAGAGATAGTTCTATCTGAAGGCTCAGATTGTACTGTACATAACACTGAGAGATAGTTCTATCTGAAGCCTCAGATTGCACTGTACATAACACTGAGAGATAGTTCTATCTGAAGCCTCAGATTGTATTGTACATAACAATGAGAGATAGTTCAATCTGAAGGCTCAGATTGTACTGTACATAACACTGAGAGATAGTTCTATCTGAAGCCTCAGATTGTACTGTACATAACACTGAGCGATAGTTCTATCTGAACCCTCAGATTGTACTGTACATAACACTGAGAGATAGTTCTATCTGAAGCCTCAGATTGTACTGTTCATAACAATAAGAGATAGTTCTATCTGAACCCTCAGATTGTACTGTACATAACAATAAGAGATAGTTCTATCTGAAGCCTCAGATTGTACTGTACATAACACTGAGAGATAGTTCTATCTGAAGCTTCAGATTGTACTGTACATAACACTGAGAGATAGTTCTATCCGAAGCCTCAGATTGTACTGTACATAACACTGAGAGATAGTTCTATCTGAAGCCACAGATTGTACTGTACATAACACTGAGAGATAGTTCTATCTGAAGTCTCAGATTGTACTGTACATAACACTGAGAGATAGTTCTCTCTGAAGCCTCAGATTGTACCGTACATAACACTGAGAGATAGTTCTATCTGAAGCCACAGATTGTACTGTACATAACACTGAGAGATAGTTCTATCTGAAGCCTCAGATTGTCCTGTACATAACACTGAGAGATAGTTCTATCTGAAGCCTCAGATTGTACTGTACATAACACTGAGAGATAGTTCTATCTGAAGCCACAGATTGTACTGTACATAACACTGAGAGATAGTTCTATCGGACGCCTCAGATTGTACTGTACATAACACGGAGAGATAGTTCTATCTGAAACCTCAGATTTTACTGTACATAACACTGAGAGATAGTTCTATCTGAAGCCTCAGATTGTACCGTACATAACACTGAGAGATAGTTCTATCTGAAGCCAGAGATTGTACTGTACATAACACTGAGAGATAGTTCTATCTGAAGCCTCAGATTGTCCTGTACATAACACTGAGAGATAGTTCTATCTGAAGCCACAGATTGTACTGTACATAACACTGAGAGATAGTTCTTTCTGAAGCCACAGATTGTACTGTACATAACACTGAGAGATAGTTCTATCTGAAGCCTCAGATTGTACTGTACATAACACTGAGAGATAGTTCTATCTGAATCCGCAGATTGTACTGTACATAACACTGAGATATAGTTCTATCTGAAGCCTCAGATTGTACTGTACATAACACTGAGAGATAGTTCTATCTGAAGCCACAGATTGTACTGTACATAACACTGAGAGATAGTTCTATCTGAAGCCTCAGATTGTACTGTACATAACACTGAGAGGTAGTTCTATCTGAAGCCTCAGATTGTACTGTACATAACACTGAGAGATAGTTCGATCTGAAGCCTCAGATTGTACTGTTCATAACACTGAGAGATAGTTCTATCTGAAGCCTCAGATTGTACTTTACATAACACTGAGGGATATTTCTATCTGAAGCCTCAGATTGTACTGTACATAACACTGAGAGATAGTTCTATCTGAACCCTCAGATTGTACTGTACATAACACTGAGAGATAGTTCTATCTGAAGCCTCAGATTGTACTGTTCATAACAATAAGAGATAGGTCTATCTGAACCCTCAGATTGTACTGTACATAACAATAAGAGATAGTTCTATCTGAAGCCTCAGATTGTACTGTACATAACACTGAGAGATAGTTCTATCTGAAGCCTCAGATTGTACTGTACATAACACTGAGAGATAGTTCTATCTGAAGCCCCAGATTGTACTGTACATAGCACTGAGAGATAGTTCTATCTGAAGCTTCAGATTGTACTGTACATAACACTGAGAGATAGTTCTATCTGAAGCCTCAGATTGTATTGTTCATAACACTGAGAGATAGTTCTATCTGAAGCTTCAGATTGTACTGTACATAACACTGAGAGATAGTTCTATCTGAAGCCTCAGATTGTACCGTTCATAACACTGAGAGATAGTTCTTTCTGAAACCTCAGATTGTACTGTACATAACACTGAGAGATAGTTCTATCTGAAGGCTCAGATTGTACTGTACATAACACTGAGAGATAGTTCTATCTGAAGCCTCAGATTGCACTGTACATAACACTGAGAGATAGTTCTATCTGAAGCCTCAGATTGTACTGTTCATAACAATAAGAGATAGGTCTATCTGAACCCTCAGATTGTACTGTACATAACAATAAGAGATAGTTCTATCTGAAGCCTCAGATTGTACTGTACATAACACTGAGAGATAGTTCTATCTGAAGCCTCAGATTGTACTGTACATAACACTGAGAGATAGTTCTATCTGAAGCCCCAGATTGTACTGTACATAGCACTGAGAGATAGTTCTATCTGAAGCTTCAGATTGTACTGTACATAACACTGAGAGATAGTTCTATCTGAAGCCTCAGATTGTATTGTTCATAACACTGAGAGATAGTTCTATCTGAAGCTTCAGATTGTACTGTACATAACACTGAGAGATAGTTCTATCTGAAGCCTCAGATTGTACCGTTCATAACACTGAGAGATAGTTCTTTCTGAAACCTCAGATTGTACTGTACATAACACTGAGAGATAGTTCTATCTGAAGGCTCAGATTGTACTGTACATAACACTGAGAGATAGTTCTATCTGAAGCCTCAGATTGCACTGTACATAACACTGAGAGATAGTTCTATCGGACGCCTCAGATTGTACTGTACATAACACGGAGAGATAGTTCTATCTGAAACCTCAGATTTTACTGTACATAACACTGAGAGATAGTTCTATCTGAAGCCTCAGATTGTACCGTACATAACACTGAGAGATAGTTCTATCTGAAGCCAGAGATTGTACTGTACATAACACTGAGAGATAGTTCTATCTGAAGCCTCAGATTGTCCTGTACATAACACTGAGAGATAGTTCTATCTGAAGCCACAGATTGTACTGTACATAACACTGAGAGATAGTTCTTTCTGAAGCCACAGATTGTACTGTACATAACACTGAGAGATAGTTCTATCTGAAGCCTCAGATTGTACTGTACATAACACTGAGAGATAGTTCTATCTGAATCCGCAGATTGTACTGTACATAACACTGAGATATAGTTCTATCTGAAGCCTCAGATTGTACTGTACATAACACTGAGAGATAGTTCTATCTGAAGCCACAGATTGTACTGTACATAACACTGAGAGATAGTTCTATCTGAAGCCTCAGATTGTACTGTACATAACACTGAGAGGTAGTTCTATCTGAAGCCTCAGATTGTACTGTACATAACACTGAGAGATAGTTCGATCTGAAGCCTCAGATTGTACTGTTCATAACACTGAGAGATAGTTCTATCTGAAGCCTCAGATTGTACTTTACATAACACTGAGGGATATTTCTATCTGAAGCCTCAGATTGTACTGTACATAACACTGAGAGATAGTTCTATCTGAACCCTCAGATTGTACTGTACATAACACTGAGAGATAGTTCTATCTGAAGCCTCAGATTGTACTGTTCATAACAATAAGAGATAGGTCTATCTGAACCCTCAGATTGTACTGTACATAACAATAAGAGATAGTTCTATCTGAAGCCTCAGATTGTACTGTACATAACACTGAGAGATAGTTCTATCTGAAGCCTCAGATTGTACTGTACATAACACTGAGAGATAGTTCTATCTGAAGCCCCAGATTGTACTGTACATAGCACTGAGAGATAGTTCTATCTGAAGCTTCAGATTGTACTGTACATAACACTGAGAGATAGTTCTATCTGAAGCCTCAGATTGTATTGTTCATAACACTGAGAGATAGTTCTATCTGAAGCTTCAGATTGTACTGTACATAACACTGAGAGATAGTTCTATCTGAAGCCTCAGATTGTACCGTTCATAACACTGAGAGATAGTTCTTTCTGAAACCTCAGATTGTACTGTACATAACACTGAGAGATAGTTCTATCTGAAGGCTCAGATTGTACTGTACATAACACTGAGAGATAGTTCTATCTGAAGCCTCAGATTGCACTGTACATAACACTGAGAGATAGTTCTATCTGAAGCCTCAGATTGTATTGTACATAACAATGAGAGATAGTTCAATCTGAAGGCTCAGATTGTACTGTACATAACACTGAGAGATAGTTCTATCTGAAGCCTCAGATTGTACTGTACATAACACTGAGAGATAGTTCTATCTGAACCCTCAGATTGTACTGTACATAACACTGAGAGATAGTTCTATCTGAAGCCTCAGATTGTACTGTTCATAACAATAAGAGATAGTTCTATCTGAACCCTCAGATTGTACTGTACATAACAATAAGAGATAGTTCTATCTGAAGCCTCAGATTGTACTGTACATAACACTGAGAGATAGTTCTATCTGAAGCTTCAGATTGTACTGTACATAACACTGAGAGATAGTTCTATCCGAAGCCTCAGATTGTACTGTACGTAACACAGAGATAGTTCTATCTGAAGCTTCAGATTGTACTGTACATAACACTGAGAGATAGTTCTATCTGAAGCCTCAGATTGTACTGTACATAACACTGAGAGATAGTTCTATCTGAAGCCTCAGATTGTACTGTACATAACACTGAGAGATAGTTTTATCTGAAGCCTCAGATTGTACTGTACATAACACTGAGAGATAGTTCTATCTGAAGCCTCAGATTGTACTGTTCATAACACTGAGAGATAGTTCTATCTGAAGCCTCAGATTGTACTGTACATAACACTGAGAGATAGTTCTATCTGAAGCTTCAGATTGTACTGTACATAACACTGAGAGATAGTTCTATCTGAAGCCTCAGATTGTACTGTACATAACACTGAGAGATAGTTCTATCTGAAGCCTCAGATTGTACTGTACATAACACTGAGAGATAGTTCTATCTGAAGCCTCAGATTGTACTGTACATAACACTGAGAGATAGTTCTATCTGAAGCCACAGATTGTACTGTACATAACACTGAGAGATTGTTCTATCTGAAGCCTCAGATTGTACTGTACATAACACTGAGAGATAGTTCTATCTGAAGCCACAGATTGTACTGTACATAACACTGAGAGATAGTTCTATCGGACGCCTCAGATTGTACTGTATATAACACTGAGAGATAGTTCTATCTGAAACCTCAGATTTTACTGTACATAACACTGAGAGATAGTTCTATCTGAAGCCACAGATTGTACTGTACATAACACTGAGAGATAGTTCTATCTGAAGCCTCAGATTGTCCTGTACATAACACTGAGAGATAGTTCTATCTGAAGCCTCAGATTGTCCTGTACATAACACTGAGAGATAGTTCTATCTGAAGCCTCAGATTGTACTGTACATAACACTGAGAGATAGTTCTATCTGAATCCTCAGATTGTACTGTACATAACACTGAGAGATAGTTCTATCTGAAGCCTCAGATTGTACTGTTCATAACACTGAGAAATAGTTCTATCTGAATCCTCAGATTGTACTGTACATAACACTGAGAGATAGTTCTATCTGAAGCTTCAGATTGTACTGTACATAACACTGAGAGATAGTTCTATCTGAATCCTCAGATTGTACTGTACATAACACTGAGAGATAGTTCTATCTGAAGCTTCAGATTGTACTGTACATAACACTGAGAGATCGTTCTATCTGACGCCTCAGATTGTACTGTACATAACACTGAGAGACAGTTCTATCTGACGCCTCAGATTGTACTGTACATAACACTGAGAGATAGTTCTATCTGATGACCCGAGCGAAGACTGTACTGTAGGTAATGCTGAGAGATTGATCCGTGTGAAGTCCTATACTAAGATTGTTCTGTCCATGAGCTGTACATAAGATCTGCTACAACCTGGATTAAGCAGACTATATCAACCCTGATTGACGTTAACTTCATCTAAAAACCACGACCATGATACCCAGAAGACAATAAGATATAAGAGCAGAATGAGGCCATTCGGCCCGTCGAGCCGGCTCCACCATTCAATTCCGGCTGATAAGTTTCTCAAACCCATTTTCCTGCTTTCTCCCCGTAACCCTTGATCGCTGTACCAGTCAAGAACCTATTTATCTCTTTATTAAATACAGTCAATGATCTGGCCTCCACAGCCTTGTGTGGCAATGAATTCCACAGATTCACCACCCTCTGGCTGAAGAAATTCCTCCTGGTCTCAGTTCTGAAGTAAGAAGTCTCACAACAGCAGGTTAAAGTCCCACAGGTTTATTTCGAATCACGAGCTTTCGGAACGCTGCTCCTTCATCAGGTGAGTGGGAAACTGGTGTTGTGAGACTTCTTACTGCGCACGCCCCAGTCCAACACCGCCATCTCCACATCACATTTCTAAAGGGCCATCCCTTCCCTCTAAGTCTGTGCTCTCGAGTCCAATCTCCCCTACTCATGGAAACATCTTCCCGAAGTGCACTCTATCCAGGCCTTTCATTATTCTGTAAGTTTCAATGTGATCCCCTTCCTTATACTTCCAAACTGCATCGAGTGTGGACCCCCAGTCCTCAGACGCTCCTCATGCGTCAAGTCTTTCATTCCCCGGATCATTCTTGTGAACCTTCTCTGGACCCTCTCCAAGGCCAGCACATCCTTCCTGAGATACGGGGACCACAATTGCTGACAATATTGTGAATGCGGTCGGACCAGTGTCTTATAAACCCTCAGCAGTTCACCCCTGCTTTTGTATTCTCGTCATCTCAAAATTAACGCTAGCAGAGTGATCTCTGCTATATCGAATTAATATTGACCCTACATTATTTCCAACTTTCCATACCTCCCTGAACCTCAACACCCCATCGAGGCTGTAACTGTTCTACTTTGGGTATAAAAAGTGTTGGATTGAAGGGGGTTAAGTGAAGCTGTTTGTTTAGTGACTGGAATTGATGTGAGTCTCCATGGATCCGATTAGTGTGCCTGGAGGGATTCCCCTCTTCTATTAATAAGGGATTCCGTTCAATGTGTTGTCCCATTGAGTCAGCGGGAGCGGCAACTCCGACACCAACAGAGATCAGCGGCTGTGGAGAGTGAGGGAGGGAGAGGAGAGATCAGAATCTGGGAACAATGGATTGGAATGTTACAACAATGGATCAGAATCTGGGAACAATGAACCGGAATGTTCCACCCAAGGACAGGAGTTTATTCTATTGGATTTCTCAGTTTACTGCTGATTATTGGTGGATACCATCAGCTGTTCGGATTGAATATCTACTGAGGGTGATTCAATGCGTTTACTATCCCCTCCTGGCGATTGTTGGTGTTCTGGGTAAGTCTCTGGCTGGAAAAGTACCGGCCCGACCGCCACGGGAATCGCAGCAGGCGAGGGGCGGAGAATGGGAAGGTCTGTTGAACACGGGTGGGATTTTGGAGCTTGGGGAAGAGTGAGGTTGGAAAGTCCCGTCCCCGGTGTCCAGTTCCTAATTCTAGAAAGGCTGTTTAACTGTATTGATTTTCTTGTCATTTCCTGTACTGGGTTTGCTGCACTTGTTGAATCTCTGAATCCGGTTGTTAATTCTTTAGCCACTGACAATTGTCTCAGGGTCTATGGGCTGGGATGTCTTCTGAGTGCTGTGACTTTCCATCGACATGTGACCTCAAACACTATTCCACCGTGTGTAAAATATTGAGACAGAATCCTTTTCACTCTCTGCATATAACACCGGTTCACCCACCCAATCACCAGGCCGCAGAATCAATTTTATTGGTCATATCTGTACAGCAGGATCTCAGAGAGAGAAAACATATTTCATTAAATTTGAAATTTATTCATCAGTGTCACAAGTATGCGAACATTAACATTGCAATGAAGTTACTATAAAAATCCCCGAGTCACCACACTCCAATGCCTGTTCAAGTACACTGAGGGAAAATTTAGCACGGCCAATGCACCCAACCAGCACAACTTTCAGATAGTGGGAGGAAACTGGAGCACCCAGAGGAAACCCACGCAGACATGGGGAGAACATGCAGAATCTGCACAGACAGTGGCCAAACCTGCAATTGAACCAGGACCTCTGGTGCTGTGAGGCAGCAACGCTATCTCCTGTGCCACCACAAGCTCTCCGAGAGCAACAGGAACACAAACACACAGACACACCCAAACACACATACATTAATACACACATTTGTTGATAGAAGCAATCAGATTTAGACACTTACTCCCACTCACACACAAATTCAAGAACCAAAATTGCTGCAACACTACAGATAACGTACACTTTGGAACACTCGTCAGGTACTCTGTTGCTCACACACAAACACGCACACACACACATGCATACTGGTACAGACAATATAGACACACGCAACATACACACGGTCGGGGGGGGGGGGGGGGGCGGCAGGATAACAGCTACTCCCTGTCCATTGATGGTGGGGTGATCAAGTAAAACCGCGTGACAGCCTGGAACTCAGGTCCACGTCCCATTTCTCACCTCTTGCAACCTTCACCGGCAATGGATAAACAGCGGATTCAGTCTCCTGCCCATTTCCGGCAAGAGGCTGAATAAATTATTTCAATTTATTTTAAAACAAATTTAAATGAAATTAGCGAGCCTGGGATGGAATTGTGCGCCACACTTGCCTTTGCAGCCTCACCGGGAGAGGTTGCGTCTGGTGAGGAAAACAGCTGGCCACATGTATGAGGACGAGTCATGATGACCTCGCCGGGAGAACTGAAGGCCGTTGAGGGCACCGGGCAAGGTCGAGGGCAAAAGTAGGTGCCCCTTGGGCAATGCCCACCTGGCAGTACCAGGGAATGGGGCATGAGGTGGTGGGGTCTACAGGGGCGGAGCCTGAAGGTAGCAGGGCCTACACTGAACGTAGTTGCTGGGTCGGAGAGGGTCCCGTTACCACTCTGCCCGCTGTCTGTGGGGTGGGGTGGTCCCCGCTGCCACTCTGCACGTGATTGGTGTTGGTAGGAAGGGGGGCATCACTGCCTCTCTGCATGGACAGTCGGGTAGGGAGCGGGTTTCGCTGCCTCTCTGTATGCACAGTGGGGTAGGGAGGGGGTCTCGCTGCCTCTCTGCATGCACAGTGGGGTAGGGAGGGGGTCTCGTTGCCTCTCTGCATGCACAGTGGTGTAGGGCGGGGGTCTCGTTGCCTCTCTGCATGCACAGTGGGTTAGGGAGGGGTTCTCGCTGCCTCTCTGCATGCACAGTGGGGTAGGGAGGGGTCTCGCTGCCTCTCTGCATGGACAATGTGGTAGGGAGTGGGTCCCGCTGCCTCTCTGCATACACAGTGGGGTAAGGAGGGGGACCTGCTGCCTCTCTGCATAACCAGTGGGGTAGGGAGGGTGTCTCGCGTCCACTCTGCATGCACAGTGGAGTAGGGAGGGGGTCTCGCTGCCTCTCTGCATGCACAGTGGGGTAGGGTGGGGGTGTCGCTGCCTCTCTGCATGCACAGTGGGGTAAGGAGGGGTCTCGCTGCCTCTCTGCATGCACAGTGGGGTAGGGAGGGGGTCTCGCTGCCTCTCTGCATGCACAGTGAGTTAGGGAGGGGTCTCGCTGCCTCTCTGCATGCACAGTGGGTTAGGGAGAGGTGCCCTGCTGACACTCTGCATGGAATTGGTGTGGGGGAAGGGGCGGTGATTGGTCCAGGTGCTGGGGAGGGGGCTGGGTCTTTTTCTGATCGGGGGCTGCTCAGAAAGAGCTGAGGACCCCCGGACTACCTGGGGGCAGCTGCTGTGTTGAAGCGAGCTGCAGCAGCAGAGAGCTGACAGATGTCTCTCTCAGACCAGGCAGCTCACTGCTGGCTGCAATTGCGCATTTGCAACCAGATAGGTTTGGGAGGTGGTCGGTATCCCCGCCAGCGCTGTGAGAGCTGCAAGTGATGGGGCCACTGCTGAGGGTGGTCTAACAGCCATCGAGTTTTAACAGCACGAAATGAGGCCATTCGGCCATTAGGTCTGAACTGGTCATCAAACACCTATCCAATCCAATCCCATTTTCCAGGACTCGATCCACAGCCTTGTCATAGAGTTTACAGAATGGAAACAGGTCCTTCGGCCCATCTTGTGCATGCCGCCCTTTCTTTTTAAACCATTAAACTAATCCCAATTGCCCACATTTGCCCCATATCCCTCGATACCCATCGTACCCATTTAACTATCTAAACGCTTTTTAAAAAATAAAATTGTACCCGCCTCTACTACTGCCTCTGGCAGCTCGTTCCAGACACTCACCGCCCTCTGTGTGAAAACATTGCCCCTCTGGTCCCTTTTGTATCGCTCCCCTCTCACCTTAAACCTGTGCCCTCTAGTTTTAGACT
Source organism: Mustelus asterias (assembly GCF_964213995.1). Lineage (NCBI taxonomy): Eukaryota > Metazoa > Chordata > Chondrichthyes > Carcharhiniformes > Triakidae > Mustelus > Mustelus asterias. Next base: position 30,417 of record NW_027590359.1, on the reverse strand, counting down.
CCTCAACCTTTGGGAAAAGATATTGACTATCTAGCTGATCTGTGCCACTCATTATTTTATAGACCTCCATAAGATCACCCCTCTGCCTCCTACGCTCCAGGGGAAAAAGTTCCAGTCTGTGCAGCCTCTCCTTATAACTCAATCCATCAAGTCCCAGTGGCATCCTAGTAAATCTTTCCTGCCCTCTTTCTAGTTTAATAATTATATGCTCTGGCGTTTGAGTTGCTGATCTAAATGCCTCTTGTGGTTGTTCCCGCTTCTCCCATCCTTTCAGGCCGTGAGCTGCAGATCCCAACACTCTGTGGATGGAAACATTTTCCCTCAAATCCACACAAAAATCTGCCCTTTACCTTAAATCCACGTCCCTCTGGTTCTTGACACCTCTACTAAAGGGAAAAGGTTTCTTCCTATCTATGTGCCACATAATTTTGTTCATATCACTCAGTCCCCCACCCCCACCCGGCCCCCACCTGAGAGCATTCCCCATCACCACCCACTACACCCACTCCACCTCCAGCCGTCTCAACTCTAAGGTAAAAAACCCAGCCTAACCAGCCTCTCCTCATAGCTGAAACTCTCCAGCCCAGGCAGCATCCTGGTGAATCTCCTCTCCACCGTCTCCAGTGTAATCACATCCTTCCTGTAGTGTGATGACCAGAGCTGTGCACAGTTCTCTTGCTCTGGTCCAACCAGCATTTTATAAACTTCCATCATCACCTCCCAGCTCTTATATTCCATGCTGCAGCTGCTAAAGGCAAGTATCCTACATGCCGTCTTAACCACCTCATCTACCTGTCTTGCTGCTTTTAGGGATCCACATACATGCACCCCAAATTCATTCTGGTCCTCTGCGCTTCCTCAGACTCGACCGGACATGGTGCATTTCCTTGCCCGGATAGTCGTCCCAAATGCATGGCCTCACATTCGTCAGGTGTAAATTACATTTGCCCATTTGCCCAGCCTTTCAGTTTCCTCAGCACGGTGGCACAGTGGTTAGCACTGCTGCCCCACAGCGCCAGGGACGTGTGTTCCATTGCTGGCTTGGACCACATTTGTGTGGAGTTTGCACATTCTCCCCGTGACTGCATGGGTTTCCTCTGGGTGCTCCAGTTTCCGCCCACAGTCGGAAGACTTGTGGGTTAGGTGGATTGGCCAGGATATACTGGACTTACTGTCAGGGAGAATTGCTTGGGTAAATGCATGGGGTTCAGGGGATATCGCCTGGGTGGGATTGTGCTCAGTGCAGACTCGATGGGCTGAATGGCCTCCTTCTGCACTGTAGGATTCTATGATTCCTGTAATCTAAGGCTTTCCTCCTCAATATTTACCACACCACCAATTTTTGTATCACCTGCAAACTTACCGATCACACCTCACACATTCATGTCTCGACCATCAATGTACACTACAAACAGCAAGGGACCCAGCATCGATCGCTGTGGAACCCCACTGAACACAGGCTTGCAGTCACAAAAACAACCTTCCACCATCACCCTCTGCCACTCAGCCATTTTGAATATAATTTACCAAATTGACCTGGTTCCAATCGGAATCACTTCCTTGTTCAGTCTCCCATCGTTGTCAAAAGCTCTTCTGAAGAACACGTCGACGACATCGACTGCACTTCCCTCATCTCCTCATCCAGTCACCTCCTCAATATATTCCAGCGAATTGTTAGACAGGATCTCCCCCTGTCAAAGGCATGCTGACTATTGCTCATCAATCCTTACCTCTCGAAGTGGAGATTAATTCTGTCCCTCAGATTGTTTTTCAATCATTTCCCTACTACGGATATGGTGATGGTGGTGGCCTGGCCGTGATCTTGGATATCTGCAGGGCACCTTGCAGGATCGCAGTATGGCACAGTGGTTAGCACTGCTGCCTCACAGCATCAGGGATCCCATTTCAATTCCTGGGATTCCATCAGCACCAGTGAAGCTTTTTGTTTTACTTTGTTCCATTCTCACATCTCGCCTGTTGGGATTTCTCCTATTACAAGAACGTGTGGTGTTCCTCTGGAAAGAATCCACTGTGAGCAAGTCCAGTTTCTCGCAGCTCCCCAATGTCCACATTCAGCCTTGTAAATTCAGTCTCGATCACAGCCGTCCCGTGTACATCATCAACCTGCATAAGTTGATTGGTAAGGTCAGGGCACATCGTGCTGATGTTTCAGCTTGAGGTGTGAAAGACTGATTTGATTTGATTTGAATTGGTTTATTATTTTCACAGATAATAAATATGTGATCCAAGCCGGGAATCGAACTCAGGTCCCTGTGAGACAGCAGTGCTAACCATTGTGCCACCATGCTGCCGACTCAAGAACAGCTTCTTCTCTGCTGCCATCTAACGTTTTAATGGGCCCACATCGCATTCAGATGATCTTATTCTATACCCTCGCTCTGAGTCCAACATTACATTCTGCACTCTCTCCTTCTCTATGTTCAGGGTTACAGTGTTACAGAGTTCAGTGTTGGGCCAGGGAGATGGTGTCTGTGGACCTGTTGGGGAGGTAGGTGAACTGTAGTGTATCCAGGCAATCTGGGAGGCCGGAACTGATCCATGCCATGACTAACCTTTTGATGCATTTCAGAACATTGGATATACAGTGAAAAGTGTTGTTGCTTGAGTGCCATACAGACAAAGCATACTGTACATAGAGAAGGAGAGAGGGCAGAATGTCATAGAACCATAGAAAATTACAGCTCAGAAACAGGCCTTTTGGCCCTTCTTGTCTGTGCCGAACCATTTTATGCCGAGTCCCACTGACCTGCACGTGGACCATATCCCTCCACACCCCTCTCATCCATGAACCCGTCCAAGTTTTTCTTAAAAGTTAAAAGTTTACCACTTTATTTACCACTTTATCCGGCAGCTCATTCCAAACTCCCACCACTCTCTGCGTGAAGAAGCCCCCCTAATATTCCCTTTAAACTTTTCTCCTTTCACCCTTAACCCATGCCCTCTGGTTTTTTTCTCCCCGAGCCTCAGCGGAAAAAGCTTGCTTGCATTCACTCTATCTATACCCATCAAAATCTAATACACCTCTATCAAATCTCCCCTCAATCTTCGACGCTCCAGGGAATAAAGTCCCAACCAATTCAATCTCTCTCTGTAACTCAGCTTCTCAAGTCCCGGCAACATCCTTGTGAACCTTCTCTGCACTCTTTCAATCTTATTTACATCCTTCCTGTAACTAGGTGACCAAAACTGTACACAATACTCCAAATTCGGCCTCACCAATGCCTTATATAACCTTACAATAACACTCCAACTTTTATACTCGATACTCCGATTTATAAAGGCCAATGTACCAAAGGCACTCTTTACGACCCTATCCACCTGTGACGTCACTTTTAGGGAATTCTGTACTTGTATTCCCAGATCCGTCTGTTCAACTGCACTCTTCAGAGTCCTACCATTTACCCTGTACGTTCTACTTTGATTTGTCCTTCCAAAGTGCAATATCTCACACTTGTCTGCTTTAAATTCCATGTAATGTTGCAGTCATAGCTAGGATGTAGTAAATGATCATCTTAATGCAATCTGGGTCCATTCAAACGTCTGGTGGCAGCAGAGAAGCTGTTCCTGAGTCGGCAGCATGGTGGCACAATGGTTAGCGCTGCTGTCTCACAGGAACCTGAGTTCGATTCCTGGCTTGGAACACTGTCTGTGTGGAATTTGCACATCCTACCCGTAGCTGCATGGGTTTGCTCCGGCTGCTGCGGTTTTGACCCACAGTCCAAAATGTGCAGTTTAGGTTGATTGGCCATGTTAACTGCCCATTAGCGTCCTGGGATACGTATGTTTGGGGGATTAGAAGGGTACATATGTGGGACTTTGGGGATAGGGCCTGGGTGGGATTGTTGTCGGTGTAGACTCGATGGGTCAAATGGCCCCCTTCTGCACTGTAGTGTTTCTATGATTCTATGAGTCGGTTGGTCCATGTCCTCACACATTCTTTATCTTTTTCTCTGATGGAACAAGTGGGAAGAGTTTATGTCCGTGGTGCGCTATTCCTGAATTTGGCTGGTTGCTTTTGCAAGGCAACGGGAGGTTTAGACAGAGTTAATGAGTGGGAGGTTGGTTTGAGTGATGGACTGATCTGCATCCACCAAGCTTTGAAGTTTCTTGTAGTCTTGGACAGAGCAGGAGCCATACCAAGCTAGAATGAAACTTATGGTGCATCTGTAAAAGTTGATGAGAGTCGCAGCTGACATGCCAAATGTCTGTAAACCTCTGAGAAAATAGAGGCGTTCGGAGACGTTTTTAATTACAGGGACGTCATGGAGGAACCAGGAAAGGTTTTTCGTGATGTGGACGCTAAAACGTGAAGCTCTCGACTATTTCTGTGCTGTATTGTTCTTTGTTCTTTGTTTTGTTCTTGTATTTCAACTTCATCCCATTGATGTAGATAGGGGCATGTACTCCACTTGGCTTCCAGAAGTCGATTTGCTTTGTTGACATTGAGGAAGAGATTATTGTTGTCGCCCCAGTTCACCAGATTCTCTGTCTCTTCCTCCGACCCACTGCAGGTGTCATCAGCAAACTTGTAAATCGAGTTGGAGGGGAATTTGGCCACACAGTCACCAGTGTATAAGGAGTATAGTAAGGGGTTGAGGACGCAGCCTTACGGGGCACCGCTGTTCAGGATGTTTGTGAAGGAGATGTTGTTGACTGTCCTTAATTTTGCTGTCGATGGATTAGGAAGTTCAGGATCGAATTGCAGAGGCAGGAGCCAAGCCCAGGGCCACGTACTTTGGACATGAGTTTCGTAGGACTAATGGTGTTGCAGGCTGAGCTGTAGTTGATAAACAAGAGTCTGTGTTCCAGGGTTCACTGTCGGGCCAGGGAGATGGCATTGTGGACCTGTTGTGGATGTCGGTGCTGGCCTTTGAGTTTTACCTGGTGCATAGATTGGCAACCTTCCTGCCGAGAGAGGACTCATGCAGCTGCACTGGTCCAGTAGACCAACGTGGGACAGCAGTAATCGCACTGAGTATTATGGACGATAGCGATTCGCTGAACCCTGAAGCTTTCTCCCACTCTTGAAAGCAAACACTGGAAGTTGTGTTCTGTGCCAATCGAGTGTGAGATTACTATTTTTTCCTGTGTTACGCTAACAGTGGCCACAATGCTGTGATCTCCTCTCCAGGGTACAGTTCTGTGTAAATATAATAGAGATTCTGTGCTGTCAAGGCATCAGGATCTCCCTCTGCCAATTGTTAGTGTTGTCCAGAGGCAAGGGTCAAACCAGCCCTCTTTGGTCCCAGCTCTGTTGCAGGGGTTGTCAGTAAACTGTCTGAGAGACGACAGATTACCATCTACAGGACTCCAGTCTGGATTTTCTGTCAGGGTTTACTCCCTCATCCTTGGAGCTGAGTGAGGGTCAATGTTGTGGACTCTCCGGAAAGCTCTCTCCCAAATGTATACCACTGTGTTGCTACCATGGAGCAGCACGGTGACACAGTGGTTCGCACTGCTGACTCACAGCGTCAGGGACCTGGGTTCAATTCCCGGCATGGGTCACTGTCTGTGTGGAGTTTGGACCTTCTCCCCGTGTCTGTGTGGGTTTCCTCCGGATGCTCCACTTTCCTCTCACACTGCAAAAGACTTGTTGGATTTTTAAAAACAGATTTCAATGATTTTATGTGTGTACATTCTTTTTTATTTCAACCCATCCTCAGTCTAAATGGTAACTTCTTTCCCTGAATCCTGTCTAATTTTATTCTTTATTTCCCTTCCTGACAGTGAACATGATCACAATTGTGACACTGATGAGCAGAAACTGTGGTCTGTCCAAATGTGTGACTCGTTACCTGGTGGCCATGTCAGCGGGGGATCTGCTGGTCGTTATCCTCGACCTGATATTCAGACACATTCCCATTCTTTATTGGGAACAGTTTGTTTTCCTGTACTGGGTCCCCGTGTGTAACATCCACGCCGTCCTGCTTTATGCAGCCACTGACTGTTCTGTCTGGTTCACCGTCACTTTCACCTTTGATCGATTTGTGGCCATTTGCTGCCCCAAGCTGAAGAGTAAACATTGCAGTGAGAAATCGGCGGCTGTGGTTCTGGGAACAGTGACGGTGCTGAGCTGTTTAAAGAACATTTCCTGGTATTTTATGTTATTAAATACATATCTGCTGGGGAACGTCCCCTGGTTTTGTGATGTCACAATGGATGTTGTGTTCTCTCCGGTCTGGGGAACAATCGAGTTCCTCCACCACATTCTAACCCCGGCTGTCCCGTTCGTCCTGATTCTGCTGCTCAACGTTTTCACCGTCAGACACATTTTAATGAGCAGCAGAGCCCGCAGGAGACTCCGGGCTCACAGCAGTGGGGAGAATCCCAGAGACCCAGAGATGGAGAGTCGCAGGAAATCCATCATTTTACTGTTTGTTATCTCAGCCAATTTCATCCTCTTATGGTCGACATTAATGTTTTTTTCAATATGGCGTCGGATGTATTCTTTGGGCTATCGGTCGGTATGGTTAGATTATTTTGTTCTGGAATTGGCCTTCATGCTGCAACTCACAAGTTGTTGTACAAACACTGCCATTTATGCTGTGACACAGACTCACTTCAGGCAGCAGCTAATAAATCTGCTGAAATATCCCCTTACTTCAATTCTTCAACTCATTAGACACTGAGAGGAAACTACAACTACAAGACCCCTGACTCTTTATATTGGACTTTCAAACTATAAATAACAAACAGCCTCACAGAGACAGAGAGACTGACAGATAAAGAGAGAGAGAGGGCAGTGAGAGCAAAACCGGGAGTGATAGAGAGACGGAGGTTGACAGAGAGAGGGACGGGTACAAATACATGGAGCGTGACACAGTTTGAAAGAGTTTCTAACAGATACAGGTAGAGAAACAGAGAGAGAGAAAGAAAAAGGACAGAGACAGATAGGGACTCTCAGAGTGAGAAAAACAGGGATAGAGATTGGGGGAAATGGGGAGGGAGTTGGACAGAGAATGAGAAAGGGAGACAGAGGGAGACAGATGGCAGAATGTAATGAGAGAGGGAGACTAAGACGGAAAGGGAGACAGAAAGGGAGGCAGAGAGAAACAGAGACAGAGACAGAGAGCGTCAGTGAATTTGAAACAGTGAGACTGAATGAGTACAATGGACACAGCAAGAGCAAAAGACAGAGCGAGGTAGAGAGAGAGAGAAAGACAGAGAAATAAGAAAAGGGCGACAGAGAAGGAGAGGGAGAAGGAGAGTGAGACTGAGGGGGGAGGAGACACAGAGGAAGAGTGTAGAGAGAAGGTGAATGAGGGAGATGCAGAGAGACAGTAAGAGACACAGAGAAACAGGCAGAGATATATATATATATATATATATACAGAGAGAGAGAGAGAGATACAGAGAGAGGCATGCACAGAAAGACAGAAAGAGCCAGAGAGAGAGAGACATACTTAATGACTTTAACGATAACCATCAGGTGGAGTTATTGGAATATGAGCTCCCTGATTGAGACAGTTAATGCTGTCCAATCCGGGAGCCCTGCAGACGTATATAATATGGTGTGTCTCGGTTACCGGAACTCAGGGTGTGTACACTCTGGGTGTGGATGTGATGGACTGGTGGTTTTATCATTGGACTATTAATACAGAAACTCAGTTAAAGTTCTGTGCTCCCGGGTTCGAATCCCGTCACAGCAGATGGTGGAATTTGAATAAATATATCTGTAATTCAGAATCAGCTGGTGACCATAATACCAGTGTCGATTTTCGGAAAAACCCATCTGGTTCACCAATGTCCCAGGGAAGGAAATCTGTCGTCCTTATGTGGTCAGGACTAAATGTGACTCAAAGTGGTTGACACTTAATTGTCCTCTGAACATGGGCAACTAGGGATGGGCAATAAATGCTGGCCGGCCAGTGACACCCAAGTCCCAAGAGTGAATACAAATACTTTGTACTGGGAAATTTTAAACAAACGGTAAACTGTTTCTCACAGCTGGATAAATACCCAATCCCTCTGATTGAGGACTTAACCTCAAAGCTGGCAGGAGGATTCTTGTTTCCAATTATGAACTTATTCACGTGCACTTATACTGACAGCGAGATTAGGTTTCCGAGCGATATTCAACCATTCATGCTCAGAGGAAGTTTAACATTTATAAAGTGTCAAACGGAGGCTTACATTAACACTGCAATGAAGTTAATGTGAAAATCGCCTCGTCGCCACACACTGGTGCCTGTCCGGGTAACACTGAGGGAGAATTGAGCTTGGCCAACGCATCGAACCAGCAACGTCTTTCAGACTGCGGGAGAAAACCGGAGAAACCAGATTAAACCCATGCAGATACTGAGAGAATGTGCAGACTCCGCACAGACATTGACCCAAGCCAGGAACTGAACCCAGGTCTCTGGCGCTATGAAGCAGCAGCGCTACCCACTGTGACACCTCGTCAATGGTGACAGTTCGGGGAATGAAATTCCAGAAGAACCTGCATGGCGGTACAGCCCATAACATTGGCCCATATCCAGCTGTGGGCTTTATTACTGTCCGCCTACCATTATCCAGGAGGCTGAGTCACTCACGCCGATGCGTTGAGTTGGCTACGATTAACAGACACTTGTCGTACCCACAATGGAAAAGATAGTAATCATGAACTTTTTCAAAACTCTCCCAGTGGCTGCCAATAATATTCGGCTGTGGAGGCAAAATTACCCATTCCTGAATGAATTAAAGCAGCTAGTGGTGATGGGGGAATCCAAAAGGCCATTACAGCCTGAATTACACCCATATTGGAGTGGCAGATAGCAGCTGACAGTGGAAGATGGCACACGCCTATGGGGTTCAAGTGTCATCCTGAGCCAGGGTCACCATCCCATGGTGAACTTTACCATGGCCACCCAGGAGTGGCAAACTGAAGATCCTCCAAGTTGCCCTGTTGGTGTCCAGGTATGGGGATGGATATTTGCCCGTGGGTCAGTGTTGGCAATATCAACAAGGGCAGAACTATCACCAGCCACTACACTTCACACTTGGGAATGGCCAGGACGGCCAGAGACGTGGCTGCACACGGAGAGTGCCGGTCCGTTCATGGGGTCGATGTTCCTGGTAATGGTAGATGCTGATTCAAAATGGATGGCCGTACACAGGGTGAGTTACTCAAACACAAGGACAAGAGTGGAGAAACTTCACACCTCTTTCATGACACCCGGGATCCCGGAAATGTTAGTTTCTGAAAATGGACCACCCTTCATCAGCCAGGAATTTGTGCATTCGATGAAGTTGAACAGAATTTGACACGTTAGGGCAGTGTCATATTACCCATCATCCAACGGCCTGGCAGAAAGAGCGGCCCAAATAGTAAAAGCAGGTTCAAAAAACCAGCCCACAGCCTCCTTGGTCACCAAACCATCCAGATTTCATCTTCAAAAACAGGACGACACCTCCCCCTCCCCGGTGCTCCGGTTCGGGACGTCTCATCTGGGCTGCTGGGAAACATTGAGCTGGAGGGGATAGATTCAGTTGCTGTGGTCCACGTTTTTGAATTTACTGCAGATTAAATCTGAAATTGGAGTCACAATTATAGGACCTGAATGGATTCAGTGTATACCCAGAGTTAAAGAGGGTAACTTTATCTCAGGAGAGAGTGGAACAGCCCGGAGAGACAATCTAACATTTGGAATTGAATCATTGAAAGGTCACAGACGGGTGAAAGATAAAGCTGAGGCAACATGGGATCTTGAGAGTTGTGTTTTAGATGACAATACCTTCGGTGGGTAACATAGCCTCGAATGTTACAAACTAATCAGTGTGATCAGCATTGTCCATTCTTTGATTGGCAGCAATTCAATCTCAGAAATAAATATATTCTACAACCTCAATCCATGCCGTCAAGTGTTTGTTAATTTGAAGAACCTCGAAGATGAGCGATTTTGCAATGTCAGTATCCCACAGGGGATACCAAAGGGTACATATGAATGTCTTTGGGAATGTATCATCACGGAGTGAACACAGAGATTACCTGCAGAGCGAAGGGACACATTACTTCACGCTGAAAATGTATCAGAAATTTCAAATAGAACATAGAACAGTACAGCACAGAACAGGCCCTTCGGCCCACGATGTTGTGCCGAACTTTATCTGAAACCAAGATCAAGCTATCCCACTCCCTATCATACTGGTGTGCTCCATGTGCCTATCCAATAACCGCTTAAATGTTCCTAAAGTGTCTGACTCCACTATCACTGCAGGCAGTCCATTCCACACCCCAACCACTCTCTGAGTAAAGAACCTACCTCGGACATCCTTCCTATATCTCCCACCATGAACCCTATAGTTATGTCCCCTTGTAATAGCTCCATCCACCCGAGGAAATAGTCTTTGAACGTTCACTGTATCTATCCCCTTCATCATTTTATAATCCTCTATTAAGTCTCCCCTCAACTTCCTCTGCTCCAGAGAGAACAGCCCTAGCTCCCTCAACCTTTCCTCATAAGACCGGCCCTCCAAACCAGGCAGCATCCTGGTAAATCTCCTCTGCACTCTTTCCAGCGCTTCCACATCCTTCTTATAGTGAGGTGACCAGAACTACACACAATATTCCAAATGTGGTCTCACCAAGGTCCTGTGCAGTTGCAGCATAACCCCACGGCTCTTAAACTCCAACCCCCTGTTAATAAAAGCTAACACACTATAGGCCTTCTTCACAGCTCTATCCACTTGAGTGGCAACCTTTAGAGATCTGTAGATATGAACGCCAAGATCTCTCTTTTCTTCCACAGTTTTCAGAACCCTACCTTTGACCCTGTAATCCACATTTAAATTTGTCCTACCAAAATGAATCACCTCACATTTATCGGGGTTAAACTCCATCTGCCATTTTTCAGCCCAGCTTTGCATCCTACCTATGTCTCTTTGCAGCCTACAACAGCCCTCCACCTCATCCACTCCTCCACCAATCTTGGTGTCATCAGCAAATTTACTGATCCACCCTTCAGCCCCCTCCTCCACGTCATTGATAAAAATCACAAATAGCAGAGGACCAAGCACTGATCCCTGTGGCACTCCACTAGCAACGTGCCTCCAGTCCGAAAATTTTCCATCCACCACCACCCTCTGTCTTCGATCAGACATGATGTGGAGATGCCGGCGTTGGACTGGGGTAAACACAGTAAGAAGTTTAACAACACCAGGTTAAAATCCCCGTGGACAGTGAGGACCCAAAGATCAAAGCCAAACGCTCTGCAATCTCAACCCTTGCCTCCCAAGGAATCCTAGGATATATTTCATCAGGCCCAGGGGACTTATCAACCTTCAGTTTATTCAAAACTGCTTGAACATCCTCCCTCCGAACATCTCCTTCCTCCTGCCTATTAGCCTGTAACGCCTTCTCTTCCTCAAAAACATGGTGAAGAAAATATCCCACCTGATCCATGGAGCTATTGGTGTTCCTGTTAAGTGACTATTGCCCTTGCAGTTGTCTAAATCCGTGTGTGAGCTGCTCTATGCTGTTACTCTGTGACTGATCTACACAGCAAGAAGTTTAACAACACCAGGTTAAAGTCCAACAGGTTTATTTGGTAGCAAAAGCCACACAAGCTTTCAGAGCTGCAAGCCCCTTCTTCAGGTGAGTGGGAATTCTGTTCACAAACAGAGCATATAAAGACACAAACTCAATTTACATGAATAATGGTTGGAATGCGAATACTTACAACTAATCAAGTCTTTAAGAATCAAAACAATGTGAGTGGAGAGAGCATCAAGACAGGCTAAAAAGATGTGTATTGTCTCCAGACAAGACAGCCAGTGAAACTCTGTGGGGGTTACAGATAGTGTGACATGAACCCAATATCCCGTTTGAGGCCGTCCTCGTGTGTGCGGAACTTGGCTATCAGTTTCTGCTCAGCGACTCTGCGCCGTCGTGTGTCGCAAAGGCCGCCTTGGAGAACGCTTACCCGAATATCAGAGGCCGAATGCCCGTGACTGCTGAAGTGCTCCCCAACAGGAAGAGAACAGTCTTGCCTGGTGATTGTCGAGCGGTGTTCATTCATCCGTTGTCGCAGCGTCTGCATAGTTTCCCCAATGTACCATGCCTCGGGACATCCTTTCTTGCAGCGTATCAGGGAGACAACGTTGGCCGAGTTGCAAGAGTATGTACCGTGTACCTGGTGGATGGTGTTCTCACGTGAGATGATGGCATCTGTGTCGATGATCCGGCACGTCTTGCAGAGGTTGCTGTGGCAGGGTTGTGTGGTGTCATGGTCACTGTTCTCCTGAAGGCTGGGTAGTTTGCTGAGGACAATGGTCTGTTTGAGGTTGTGCGGTTGTTTGAAGGCAAGAAGTGGGGATGGCCTTGGCGAGATGTTTGTCGTCATCAATGACATGTTGAAGGCTCCGAAGGAGATGTCGTAGCTTCTCCGCTCCGGGGAAGTACTGGACAACGAAGGGTACTCTGTCCACTGAGTCCCGTGTTTGTCTTCTGAGGAGGTCGGTGCGGTTTTTCGCTGTGGCGCGTTGGAACTGTTGATCGATGAGTCGAGCGCCATATCCTGTTCTTATGAGGGCATCTTTCAGCGTCTGGAGGTGCCTGTTGCGATCCTCCTCATCCGAGCAGATCCTGTGTATACGGAGGGCTTGTCTGATGGTGGGATGGAACTTGTTAAATCATTGAAATCCTACAGTGCAGAAGGAGGCCATTCGGCCCATCGAGTCTGCACCGACCACGGGATATTGGGTTCATGTCACACTATCTGTAACCCCCACAGAGTTTCACTGGCTGTCTTGTCTGGAGACAGTATATATCTTTTTAGACAAGACAGCCAGTGAAACTCTGCAGGTCCACGCAACTGTGGGAGTTACAAATAGTGTGACATGAACCCAATATCCCGGTTGAGGCCGTCCTCGTGTGTGCGGAACTTGGCTATCAGTTTCTGCTCAGCGACTCTGCGCTGTCGTGTGTCGTGAAGGCCGCCTTGGAGAACGCTTACCCGAATATCAGAGGCCGAATAGAGTTTTACTGGCTGTCTTGTCTGGAGACAACACACAACTTTTTAGCCTGTCTTGATGCTCTCTCCACTCACATTGTTTTGTTTCTTCAAGCCTTGATTAGTTGTAAGTATTCGCATTCCAACCATTATTCATGTAAATTGAGTTTGTGTCTTTATATATGCCCTGTTTGTGAACAGAATTCCCACTCACCTGAAGAAGGGGCTTGCAGCTCCGAAAGCTTGTGTGGCTTTTGCTACCAAATAAACCTGTTGGACTTTAACCTGGTGTTGTTAAACTTCTCACTGTATTTACCCCAGTCCAACGCCGGCATCTCCACATCATGACTACCATAGACACCGCAAACTGCCGGCTCCAAGTGGAGAGGATCTCCAAGAAGATCGCGCATATCGACACAGACATCAAGTTTCTACAAAGATGCAAGAAAGCAGACAAAATACCGAAAGGACGACGGATCACGAACCCACTCAGGTCAACATATAACACAGACTACGCTGAGGGACTTTGCCGTCGCACCTCTCACACCCTTCTCTATCACCTCATACACCAACTCTACAGCAAACGCCGCAGCCTGGAAACCAAGATAGAGTCCATATTCTCAACTTGCGCTCAGGATGCAGACCAGCTGCAAAACTCTGCCAAGCAGACGAGACAAAGGAACTACACCATCTACATGCACACCAAGAACAGGAAACTTGAGAAACTCGGCATCACCACCAGCAGCAACCAAGCCTCCCCCGGTACCACAGTAGAAAACAGTACCGCTGCAGGGAAGTCCATTGTCAACTTATCGGACTACACAGTTCAACCAGATGAAATCGAAGTTCTCAGCCGAGGGCTAAATTTTCGCCCCACCACCAAAATAGACCCCATCAGTCTCGCAGTGGACATAGAGAAATTCATCAGTCGAATGAGTCTGAGGGAGTTCTTCCACAAACCCCAAGAGGCCAACAACGAACACAATGGGACAGCCAATGAACCGGAACAGCCGACAGAGAGATCCGCAGTGCATCCGAAGAGGAAAGAGTCGAATTGGACTCCTCTGGAAGGCCGCTGCCCTCGACTTGACATGTATGCCCAAGCCGTCAGGAGGTGTGTCAACACCAAATTCATCAGCCGCACTCACAAGACAGCCCCGAACCTCACCCAAGCACAACGTAACGCCATCCACGCTCTCAAGACCAACCGCAACATTGTCATCAAACCAGCAGACAAAGGAGGGGCCATCGTCATACTGAACAGAACGGATTACTGCAAAGAAGTGTACCGACAACTAAACAACGAGGAACACTACAGACAGTTACCTGCAGATCCCACCAAAGAACACACCCGTCAACTCAACACTCTGATCAAGACCTTTGATCTGGACCTTCAGAACAACCTCCGTGCTTTCATCCCACGTACTCCCCGCGTTGGAGATCTCTACCGCCTCCCGAAGATACACAAGGCAAACACACCCGGCCGTCCCATTGTATCGGGCAATGAGACCCTGTGCGAGAACCTCTCCGGCTATGTCGAGGGCATCCTGAAACCCATTGTACAAGGAACCCCCAGCTTTTGTCGCGACACGACTGACTTCCTACAGAAACTCGGCACACATGGAGCAGTTGAACCAGGAGCGCTCCTTGTCACAATGGATGTCTCGGCACTCTACACCAGCATCCCCCATGACGATGGCATTGCAGCAACGGCCTCAGTGCTCAGCGCCAACAACTGCCAGTTTCCAGATGCAATTTTACATCTCATCCGCTTCATCCTGGACCACAATATCTTCACCTTCAACAACCAGTTCTTCATCCAGACACACGGAACAGCCATGGGGACCAAATTCGCACCTCAATATGCCAACATCTTCATGCATAGGTTCGAACAAGACTTCTTCACCGCACGGGATCTTCAACCGATGCTATACACGAGATACATCCATGACATTTTCTTCTTCTGGACTCATGGTGAACAATCACTGAAACAACTCTATGATGACATCAACAAGTTCCATCCCACCATCAGACTCACCATGGACTACTCTCCGGAATCGGTTGCATTCTTGGACACACGCATCTCCATTAAGGACGGTCACCTCAGCACCTCACTGTACCGCAAGCCCACGAATAACCTCACGATGCTCCACGTCTCCAGCTTCCACCCTAAACACGTTAAAGAAGCCATCCCCTACGGACAAGCCCTCCGTATACACAGGATCTGCTCGGATGAGGAGGATCGCAACAGACACCTCCAGACGCTGAAAGATGCCCTCATAGGAACAGGATATGGCGCTCGACTCATTGATCAACAGTTCCAACGCGCCACAGCGAAAAACCGCACCGACCTCTTCAGAAGACAAACACGGGACACAGTGGACAGAGTACCCTTCGTTGTCCAGTACTTCCCCGGAGCGGAGAAGCTACGGCATCTCCTCCGGAGCCTTCAACATGACATTGATGAAGACAAACATCTCACCAAGGCCATCCCCACACCCCCACTTCTTGCCTTCAAACAACCGCACAACCTCAAACAGACCATTGTCCTCAGCAAACTACCCAGCCTTCAGGAGAACAGTGACCATGACACCACACAACCCTGCCACAGCAACCTCTGCAAGACGTGCCGGATTATCGACACAGATGCCATCATCTCACGTGAGAACACCATCCACCAGGTACACGGTACATACTCTTGCAACTCGGCCAACGTTGCCTACCTGATACGCTGCAGGAAAGGATGTCCCGAGGCATGGTACATTGGGGAAACTATGCAGACGCTGCGACAACGGATGAATGAACACCGCTCGACAATCACCAGGCAAGACTGTTCTCTTCCTGTTGGGGAGCACTTCAGCGGTCACGGGCATTCGGCCTCTGATATTCGGGTAAGCGTTCTCCAAGGCGGCCTTCGCGACACACGACGGTGCAGAGTCGCTGAGCAGAAACTGATAGCCAAGTTCCGCACACACGAGGACGGCCTCAACCGGGATATTGGGTTCATGGCACACTAATTGTAACCCCCACAGAGTTTCACTGGCTGTCTTGTCTGGAGACAATACACATCTTTTTATCCTGTCTTGATGCTCTCTCCACTCACGTTGTTTTGTTTCTTCAAGCCTTGATTAGTTGTAAGTATTCGCATTCCAACCATTATTCATGTAAATTGAGTTTGTGTCTTTATATATGCTCTGTTTGTGAACAGAATTCCCACTCACCTGAAGAAGGGGCTTGCAGCTCCGAAAGCTTGTGTGGCTTTTGCTACCAAATAAACCGGTTGGACTTTAACCTGGTGTTGTTAAAGTTCTTACTGTGGTTATTCCATTGAGCCAGTGTCTAATCCAATTTACTACCTCCCCATGTATACCTAGCGACTGAACCTTCCTAACTAACCTCCCATGAGGGACCTTGTCAAAGGCCTTGCTGAAATCCAGGTACACAACATCCACCGCCTTCCCTTCATCCACTTTCCTGGTAACCGCCTCGAAAAACTCTAATAGATTGTTCAAACATGACCTACCACGCACAAAGCCATGTTGACTCTCCCTAATAAGTCCCTGTCTATCCAAATAATTGTAGATCCTATCCCTTATCACACCTTCCAATAACATGCCCACCACCAACGTCAAACTTACTGGCCGATAATTTCCCGGATTTCTGTCGACAGGGTAAGAGGGAGGTTAGACAAGTGATGGAGAAGGGAAGTGCTCAGGCTGAAGGACTGAGGTGTGTCTATTTTAATGCCAGGAGTGTAGTGAATAAAGTGGATGAGCTTAGAGCGTGGATTGCTGCTTCGAATTGTGATGTGGTGGCCATTACGGAGACTTGGATGTCTCAGGGACAGGACTGGGTGCTTCAGGTGCCGGGTTTTAGATGTTTCAGGAAGGACAGGGAGGGAGGCAAGAGAGGGGGGGTAGTGGCACTGTTGATCAGGGATAGTGTCACGGCTGTAGAGAAGGTGGACGCCGTGGAGGGATTGACTACGGAGTCTCTGTGGGTGGAGGTTAGGAACAGGAAGGGGTCGGTAACTTTGCTGGGTGTTTTCTATAGGCCGCCCAATAGTAACAGAGATGTTGAGGAGCAGATGGGGAAACAGATCCTGGAGAGATGTAGGAATAACAGAGTTGTCGTGATGGGAGATTTTAATTTCCCAAACATAGATTGGAATATCCCTAGGGCGAGGGGTTTGGATGGAGAGGAGTTTGTTAGGTGTGTCCAGGAGAGTTTCCTGACACAGTATGTGGATAAGCCTACTAGAGGAGAGGCTGTACTTGATCTGGTGCTGGCTAATGAACCTGGACAGGTGGAGGATCTCTCGGTGGGTGAGCATCTTGGGGATAGCGATCATAATTCTATCTCCTTCACGATAGCATTGGAAAGAGATAGGATCAGGCAGGCTAGGAAAGTGTTTCTGTGGAGTAAAGGGAAATACAGTGTCATCAGGGAGGAAATTAGACGGGTAAATTGGAAGGAGGCATTCTTGGGGAAAAGTACCGAAGGAAAGTGGAGGATTTTCAAGGAATGTTTGTCTGGAGCTCTGCATGACAACGTTCCGATGAGACAGGGGGGTGTTGGTAGGGTACGGGAACCGTGGTGCACGAAGGTTGTGATGAACCTGGTGAAAAAGAAAAGAGAGGCGTACAGAAGGTTCAGAGAGCTAGGAGGTGTTAAGGATTTAGAGGAGTATACGGGATGTAGGAAGGAGCTTAAGAAGGAAATTAGGAGAGCGAGAAGGGGTCATGAGAAGACCTTGGCGGGTAAGATTAAGGAGAATCCCAAGGCTTTCTACAAATATGTCAAGAGTAAAAGGATGAGATGTGAAGGCATAGGACCCTTAAAAGGTGAAGGGGGAAAAGTTTGTGCGGAACCGTTAGAAATGGCGGAGGTGCTTAATGAATACTTTACCTCGGTATTCACGGTGGAAAGGGATCTGGGTGGTTGTACTGCTGGTTTGCGGTGGACAGAAAGGATCGAGCATGTGGACATAAAGAAAGAGGATGTGTTGGAACTATTGAATGGCATCAAGGTTGGTAAGTCGCCGGGACCGGATGGGATGTACCCCAGGTTACTGTGGGAGGCGAGGGAGGAGATTGCGGAGCCTTTGGCGATGATCTTTGCATCGTCGATGGAGACGGGAGAGGTTCCGGAGGATTGGAGGATTGCAGATGTGGTCCCTATATTCAAGAAAGGGAACAGGGACAGCCCGGGAAATTACCGACCGGTGAGTCTAACCTCAGTGGTTGGTAAGTTGATGGAGAGGATCCTGAGAGACAGGATTTATGATCATCTAGAGAAGTTTAGTATGATCAAAAGTAGTCAGCACGGCTTTGTGAAGGGCATGTCGTGCCTTACGAGCCTGGTTGAGTTCTTTGAACATGTGACCAAACACATTGACGAAGGAAGAGCGGTGGATGTGGTCTATATGGACTTCAGCAAGGCGTTCGATAAGGTCCCCCATGCAAGACTTCTTGAGAAAGTGAGAGGGCATGGGATCCAAGGGGCTGTTGCCTTGTGGATCCAGAACTGGCTTGCCTGCAGAAGGCAGAGAGTGGCTGTGGAGGGGTTTTTCTCTGCATGGAGGTCAGTGACCAGTGGAGTGCCCCAGGGATCTGTTCTGGGACCCTTGCTGTTTGTCATTTTCATAAATGACCTGGATGAGGAAGTGGAGGGATGGGTTGGTAAGTTTGCTGACGACACCAAAGTAGGTGGTGTTGTGGATAGTTTGGAGGGATGTCAGAAGTTGCAGCGAGACATAGATAGAATGCAAGACTGGGCGGAGAAGTGGCAGATGGACTTCAACCCGGATAAGTGTGTAGTGATCCATTTTGGCAGATCCAATGGGATGAAGCAGCAGTATAATATGAAGGGTTTAATTCTTAGCAGTGTAGAGGATCAGAAGGACCTTGGGGTCCGGGTCCATAGGACTCTTAAATCGGCCTCGCAGGTGGAGGATGCGGTCAAGAAGGCGTACGGCGTACTAGCCTTCATTAATCGAGGGATTGAGTTTAGGAGTCGGGAGATAATGCTGCAGCTTTATAGGACCCTGGTTAGACCCCACTTGGAGTACTGCGCGCAGTTCTGGTCACCTCATTACAGGAAAGATGTTGAAGCCATTGAAAGGGTGCAGAGGAGATTTACAAGGATGTAGCCTGGATTGGGGGGCATGCCTTATGAGGATAGTTTGAGGGAGCTTGGTCTCTTCTCCCTGGAGAGACGAAGGATGAGAGGTGACCTGATAGAGGTTTACAAGATGTTGAGAGGTCTGGATAGGGTAGACTCTCAGAGGCTATTTCCAAGGGCTGAAATGGTTGCTACGAGAGGACACAGGTTTAAGGTGCTGGGGGGTAGGTGCAGAGGAGATGTCAGGGGTAAGTTTTTCACTCAGAGGGTGGTGGGTGAGTGGAATCGGCTGACGCCGGTGGTGGTGGAGGCAAACTCGTTGGGTTCTTTTAAGAGACTTCTGGATGAGTACATGGGATTTAATGGGATTGAGGGCTATAGATAGGCCTAGAGGTAGGGATATGATCAGCGCAACTTGTGGGCCGAAGGGCCTGTTTGTGCTGTGGCTTTCTATGTTCTATGTTCTTTTGGAACCTTTTTTAAACAACGGAACAACATGAGCCACCCTCCAATCATCCGGCACCTCCCCCGTGAATACTGACATTTTAAATATGTCTGCCAGGGCCCCTGCAAGTTCAACACTAGCTTCCCTCAAGGTCCGTGGGAATACCCTGTCCGGACCTGGGGATTTATCCACTCTGATTTGCCTCAAGACAGCGAGCACCTCCTCCCCTTTAATCTGTAAAGGTTCCATGGCCTCCCTACCAGTTTGCCCTATTTCCGTAGACTCCATGCCCGTTTCCTCAGTAAATACGGATGCAAAAAAACCATTTAGTATCTCCCCCATCTCTTTTGGTTCCATACACAGTCTACCACTCTGGTCTTCAAGAGGACCAATTTTATCCCTCACTATCCTTTTGCTCCTAACATACCTATAGAAGCTCTTTGGATTTTTCTTCACTCTGTCTGCCAAAGCAACCTCATGTCTTCTTTTAGCCCTCCTGATTTCCCTCTTAAGTAGCTTCTTGCACTTTTTATACTCCTCGAGCATCTGATGTGTTCCTTGCTGCCTGTACATTTCATACAACTCTCTCTTCCTCTTAATCAGTGTTACAATCTCCCTCGAGAACCAAGGTTCCTTATTCCTATTTACTTTGCCTTTAATCCTGACAGGAACATACAAACTCTGCACTCTCAAAATTTCTCCTTTGAAGGCCTCCCACTTTCCATTTACATCCTTACCAGAGAACAGCCTGTGCCAATCCACACTTCCCAGATCCCTTCTCATTTAATCAAATTTGGCCTTTTTCCAGTTCAGAACTTCAACCCGAGGACCAGATCTATCCTTATCCACGATCAGGTTGAAACTAATGGCATTATGATCACTGGATCCAAAGTGTTCCCTCATACTCACATCCATCACCTGCCCTAACTCATTTCCCAATAGGAGATCCAATATTGCATCCTCTCTAGTTGGCACCTCTATATACTGATGTAGAAAATTTTCCTGAACACATTTTACAAACGCTACCCCGTCTAAACCTTTAACAGTATGCGAGTCCCAATCTATATGTGGAAAACTAAAATCCCGTACTATCACAACTTTGTGTTTCTTGCAGTTGTCAGCTATCTCTCCGCTGATTTGCTCCTCCAATTCTCGCTGACTATTGGGTATTCTATAATACAAGCCCATTAATGTGGTCATACCTTTCCTGTTTCTCAGCTCCACCCATAGGGCCTCTGTAGACAAGCTCCCTAATCTATCCTGCCTGAGTACCGCTGTAACATTTTCCCTGACCAACAATGCCACCCCCCACCTTTTATCCCTGTGCCTCTATCCCGCCTGAAACATTGGAACCCTGGAACATTGAGCTGCCAGTCCTGCCCCTCCTGTAGCCAAGTTTCACTAATGTCTATAATGTCATATTTCCACGTGTCTATCCACGCCTTCAGCTCATCCGCCTTCCCCACAATACTCCTGGCATTGAAATAGACAAACCTCAAAAAATTATTTCCACCACACTCTACCCTTCCATTTGTGATTTGCAATGTTCCAATACTTGATCAGAATCTGAGAACAGTAGGCTGCAAAGTTCCAATAATGGATCAGAATCTGAGAACAGTAGGCTGCAAAGTTCCAATAATGGATCAGAATCTGAGAACAAGAGACGGCAATGTTCCAATACTGGATTGGAATGTGGGAACAATGGACCGGGGTTTTACAATACTGGACCAGAATCAGAGAACAATGGACTGCAATGTTCCAAGACTTGATCAGAAACTGGCAACAAAAGACTGCAATATTCCAATACTGGATCAGAATCTAAGAACAATCGACTGTAATGTTCCATTATGGAACAGAATCTGGGAACAATACACTGCAATGTTCCAATACTGGATTAGAATCTGAGAACAATACTCTGTAATGTTCCATTATGGATCATAATCTGAGAACAGGAGAGTGCAACGTTAGAATAATTGAACAGAATCCGAAAACAATAGACTGCAGTGTTCAACACTGGATCAGAATCTGAGAACAATAGACTGCAATGTTCCAATAAAGGATCAGCATTTGAGAACAACAGACTGTAATGTTCCAATCATTGATCAGAATCTGAAAAATAGACTGTAATGTTCCAATGCTGGATCAGAACCTGAGAACAATGGGGCGGGATTATACAATGATGGATCAGAATCTGAGATCAATGAACTTTAAAGTTCCGATACTGGATCAGAATCTGAGAAAAATAGATTACAATGTTCCAATAAAGGATTAGAATTTGAGAACAACCGACTGTAATGTTCAAATCATTGATCAGAATCTGAACAATAGACTGTAATGTTCCAATACTGAATCAGAATCTGAGAATAATGGACGGGGATATTATGATGATGAATTAGAATCTGAGATCAATAGACTGTAATGTTCCAATAGTGGATCAGAATCTGAGAACAAAAGACGGCAATGTTGCAATACTGGATTGGAATGCGGGAACAATGGACCGGCTGTTCGTTTAATGGATCAGAATCTGAGAACAATAGACTGCAAAGTTTCAATACTGGATCAGAATCTGAGAAAAAGAGACTGCAATGTTCCAATATTGGATCAGAATCTGAGAACAATAGACTCGAATGTTCCAATAAAGGGTCATAATCTGAGAACAATAGACTGCAATGTTAGAATAATTTAACAGAATCCGAAAACAATAGACTGCAATGTTCCAACACTGGAACAGAATCTGAGAACAATAGACTGTAATGTTCCAATAAAGGATCAAAATTTGAGAACAACACTGTAATGTTCCAATCATTGATCAGAATCTGAACAATAGACTGAAATGTTCCAATACTGGATCAGAATCTGAGAACAATGGACCGGGATATTAAAATGATGGATCAGAATCTGAGATGAATAGACTGTAATGTTCAAATAAAGGATCAGAATCTGAGAACAATATACTACAATGCTCGAATAATGGATTGGACTCTGAGAACAATAGACTGTAATGTTCTAATACAGGATCAGAAACTGATAACAATAAACTGCAATGTTCCAATACTGGATCAGAATCTGAGAACAATAGACTGAAATGTTGGAATAATTGCACAGAATCTGAGAATAGTAGACTGCAATGTTCCAATAATGGACCAGAATGAGGGAACAATGGTCCGGGCTGCTCCTATAATGGATCAGAATCTGAGAAAAATAGACTGCAATGTTCCAATACGGGACCAGAATCTGAGAACAATACACTGCAATGTTCCATGTTGGATCAGAATCTGGGAACAATAGATTGCAATGGTCCAATACTGGATCGGCATCTGAGAACAATAGACTGTAATTTTCCAATACTGGTTCAGAATCTGAGATAAATAGACTGTCATGTTCCAATAATGGATCAGAAGCTGGAAACAATGGCCCGGAATGTTCCAATAATGGATAAGATTCTAAGAACAATAAACGGTAATGTTCCAATAAAGGATCAGAATTTGAGAACAGCAGACTGTGATGTTCCCATCGTTGATCAGAAATGAACAATAGGCCGTAATGTTCCAATACTGCATCAGAATCTGAGAACAATAGGCTCTATTGTTCCAGTACTGGATCAGAATCTGAGAACAATGGAGCGGGATATTACAATGACGGATCAGAATCTGAGATCAATAGGCCGGAATGTTCCAATACTGGAGCAGAATCTGAGAACAGTGGACTATAATGGCCCAATACTGGATCAGAGTCTGAGAACAATATTTTGCAATGTTCGAATACTGGATCGGACTCTGGGAACAATATGCTATAATGTTCCAATACTGGTTCAGACTCTGAGAAAAAAACAGACTGCAAATTCCCAATAATGGATCAGTATCTGTGAACAATAGATTGTAATGTTCCAATACTCGATCAGAACCTGAGAACAATACACAGCAGTGTTCGAATACTTCATCGGACTCAGAGAACAAGAGGCTGTAATGTTCCAATCATTGATCAGAATCTGAGAACAGTGGACTATAAAGGTCCAATACTGGATCAGAGTCTGAGAACAATAGACTGCAATGTTCGAATACTGGATCGGACTTTGGGAACAATACGCTGTAATGGTCCAATACTGGTTCAGAGTCTGAGAAAAAAACAGACTGCAAATTTCCAATAATGGATCAGTATCTGTGAACAATAGATTGTAATGTTCCAATACTGGATCGGACTCAGAGAACAATAGGCTGTAATGTTCCAATCATTGATCAGAATCTGAGAACAGTAGACTTCAATGTTCCAATACTGGATCAGAATCTGAGAACAGTGGACCGGGATGTTACAATGATGGATCAGAATCTGAGATCAATAGACAGTCATGTTCCAATACTGGGGCAGAATTTGAGAACAATGGACTCCAATGTTCCAACCGTTGATCAGAATCTGAACAATAGACTGTAATGTTCCAATACTGGATCAGAATCTGAGAACAGTGCACCTGGATATTACAATGATGGATCAGACTGTAATGTTCCAATACTGGATCAGAATCTGAGACCATCAGACTGCAATGTTCCAATTCTGGGCCAGAATCGGAGAATATTAGACTGTAATGTTCCAATACTGGTTCAGTGTCTGGGAACAATGGAAAGGGATTTTCCAATAATGGATGAGAAACTGAGAACAATACACTGTAGTGTTCCAATAATGGATGACAATGTGGGAACAATGGACCGGGATGCTCTAATAATGGATCAGATTATGAGAACGATAGATTGCAATGTTCGAATAATGGATCAGAATCAGGGAAACATCGACTGCAATTTTCCAACAATGGACCAGAATCCGAGAACAATAGACTATCATGTTCCAATAATGGATGGCAATGTCGGAAAAATGGACCGGGATGTTCTAATAAAGGATCAGATTCTGAGAACAATCGACTGCAATGTTTCAATACTGGATCAGCATCTGAGAGCAATAGACTGTAAAGTCACAGACCTCCAGCCGGAAAAAGACCCTTCGACTGCTACCCTCTGTCTCCTGTGGCCAAGATGTGGAGGTGCTGGCATTGGACTGGGGTAAAAACAGTAAGAAGTTTAACAACACCAGGTTAAAGTCCAACAGGTTTATTTGGTAGCAAAAGCCACAAACGCTTTCGGAGCCCTCACCTGAGGAAGGGGCTTGGAGCTCCGAAAGCTTTTGTGGCTTTTGCTGCCAAATCAACTGTTGGACTTCAACCTGGTGTTGTAAACTTCTTCCTGTGGCCAGGCCAGTTCTCTACCCATGTAGCCACCTCTCCTTGTATCCCATGAGCCTTAACCTTCTTAACCAACCTGCCATGAGGGACTTTGTCAAATGCCTTACTGAAATCCATTAGACGACATTCACAGCCCTTCCTTCGTCAACTGTTTTTGTCACTTCCTCAAAAACCTCCACCAATTTTGTAAGGCACGATCTCCCTCTTACAAATACTGGATCAGAATCTGAGAACAATAGACTGTAAAGTTGCAGTAAAGGATCATAATCTGAGTAAAATAGACTGCAATGTTCGAATAATGGATCAGACTCTGTGAACAATAGGCTGTAATGCTCCAAAACTGGTTCAGAATCTGGGAACAACAGACTGCAATTTTCCTCTAATGGATCAGAATCTGAGAACAATAGACTGTAATGTTCTAATTCTGGATTAGAATCTGAGATCAAAAGACTGCAATGTTCCAATACTGGATCAGAATCTGAGAACAATAGACTGCAATTTTCCAATACTGGTTCAGAATCTGAGACAAATACACTTCAATTTTCCAAAAATGGATCAGAATCAGAACAATAGACTGGAATGTTCCAATAATGGATCAGAAGTTGGAAACAATGGACCGGGATGTTCCAATAATGGATAGGATTCTAAGAACCATACACTGCAATGTTCCAATACTGGTTCAGAACCTGAGAACAGTAGGCTGCAATGTTCCAATAATTGATCAGAATCTGAGAACTATAGGCTGTAATGTTCCAATACGAATTAGAATCTGGGAACAAATGACTGGGATGTTACAATACTTGGATCAGAATCTGAGAACAATCAAATGTAATATTCCAAAACTGCATCAGAAGCTGAGAACAATAGACAGTATTGTTCCAGTACTGGATCAGAATCTGAGAACAATAGACCGGGATGTTCCAATAATGGATTAGATTCTGAGAACAGTAGGCTGCAGTGTTCCAATAATGGATCAGAATCTGAAAACTAAAGGTTGTAATGTTCCAATACTGGATCAGAATCTGAGAACAATGGACTGTAATGTTCCAATAAAGCATCACACTCTGAGAACAATAGTCTGCAATTTTAGAATAATTGAACAGAATCTGAGAGCAATAGACTGTAATGTTCCAATAGTGAATCCGAATCTGAGATCAATAGACTGCCAAGATTCAATACTGGATCAGAATCTGAGAAGAAGAGATTACAATGTTCCAATACTGGATCAGAATCTGAGAACAATAGACTGTACTGCTCCCATAAAGGATCAGAATTTCAGAACAACAGACTGTAATGTTCCAATCATTGATCAGAATCTGAGAACAATGGACTGGGATAATACAATGATGAATCAGAATCTGAGATCCTTAGACTGTAATGTTCCAATAGTTGATCAGAATCTGAGATCAATAGACTGCAATGTTCCAATACTGGATCAGCATCTGAGAACAAGAGACTACAATGTTCCATTAAAGGATCAGAATTTGGGAACAATACACTGTAATGTTTCAATACTGGATCAGAATCTGAGAACAAGAGAGTGAAATGTTCCAATGCTGGATCAGAGTCAGGAAACAATGGACCGGGATGTTCCAATACTGCAGCAGAATCTGAGAACAATAGACTGTAATTTTCCAATACAGGATCAGAGTCTGAGAACAATAGACTGCAATGTTCCCACAATGTATCAGAATCTGAGAACGATAGACTGTAATGTTCCAATACTGGGTCAGGATCTGGGAATAATAGAACGGGATGTTACAATACTGGATCAGAATCTGACAACAATAGACTGTAATGTTAGAACATAAGAACATAAGAAATAAGAGCAGGAGTAGGCCATCTAGCCCCTCAAGCCTGTTCCGCCATTCAATAAGATCATGGCTGATCTGATAGTGGGTTCAGTTCCACTTACCCGCCCGCTCCCACTAACCCTTAATTCCCTTAATGGTTAAAAATCTATCTATCTGTGACTTAAACAGATTTAACGAGGTCGCCACGACTGCTTCATTGGGCAGAGAATTCCAAAGATTCACTCCGCTCTGGGAGAAGAAGTTCCTCCTCAACTCTGTTCTAAATTGACTCCCCCATATTTTGAGGCTATGCCCCCTAGTTCTTGTTTCCATTGGAAGTGGAAATAACCTCGCTTCTTCTCCCCTGTCTCGCCCCTTCATTATCTTAAATGTATCTATAAGATCTCCCCTCAACCTTCTAAACTCCAATGAGTACAGGCCCAGTCTACTCAAACTCTCCTCATAAGCTGACCCCCTCATCTCCGGAATCGACCTGGTGAACCTTCTCTGTTCCCCCTCCAAAGCTAATATATCCGTTCTTAAATAAGGGGACCAAAACTGTACACAGTACTCGAGGTGCGGCCTCTCCAGTACCCTGTACAGTTGCAGCATGATCTCCCTGCTTTTATACTCCATCCCTCTCACCATAAAGGCCAACATTCCATTTGCCTTCTTGATTACCTGCTGCACCTGCAAACTGAGTTTTTGTGATTCATGCACAATGACCCCCAGGTGCCTCTGCACAGTAGCATGTTGTAATTCTTCACCGTTTAAATAAGAGTCCATTTTACTATTATTCCTTCGAAAGTGGATAAACTCACACTTACCAATGTTATACTTCATCTGCCAGATCCTTGCCCACTGACTTAGATGATCCAAATCTCTCTGCAGACTCTCTTTGTCCTCCACGCAATTTGCTTTCCCACTCACCTTTGTTTCATCCGCAAACTTTGTTACCCTACACTCGCTCCCCTCCTCCAGATCGTCTATGAATATGGTAAATAGTTGAGGCCCCAGCACCGATCCCTGCGGCACGCCACTAGTCATTGATTGCCAAACGGAAAAGCACCCATTTATTCCGACTCTCTGCTTTCTGTTAGATAGCCAATCCTCAATCCACGCTAACACTTTACCCCCAACTCCGTGTACCTTTATCTTATGCAGCAACCTTTTGTGAGGCACCTTATCGAATGCCTTCTGGAAATCTATTTACACAACATCCACTGGTTCCCCTCTGTCAACTGCACTCGTCGTATCCTCAAAGAATTCCAGTAACTTAGTCAAACATGGCTTTCCCTTCAAGAATCCATGCTGCGTCTGCTTGATTGAACCATTCTTTTCCAGGTGACCTGTTATTTCTTCCTTAATGATAGATTCCAGCATTTTCCCAACTACGGATGTTAAGCTAACCGGCCTGTAGTTACCTGCCTTTTGTCTACCTCCTATTTTAAACAGTGGCGTTACATGAGCTGTTTTCCAATCAGCTGGCACCTCCCCAGAGTCCAGTGTATTTTGAAAAATTACAACTCATGAATTGATGCGCATTGTCAAACACGAGGCCAGAAGCTCGGTAAATGAAAGTCTTTTATTTACTGTAATGAAGCAGTCAGTAATTATATACGCTATCCCAGACTGAAGGGGTCCCGGCCAGAGCAGGGACTTTTATACCTCTCCCAGGAGGCGGAGCCCGACTGGGATGTATCACAACACTACAGTACAAAGGTGTAACAACCCCACCCTAACCCCAACAGCAACAAGTAGCACAACCCAACAGTAACATATGTACATCCTTGTAGTACTGGCCAAACCCTGGCTCAGTACTATCCAGTGAGAACCAACGATGGTTCACCACATTCACCCCTCCTTTGAAAACAAAGACCGGCGGGGTACAAAAACAGAATAAAGCGTAATCAGTTTACAATTCAGACGGTCAGGGGGACCGCACCATCGTTGTGACCTCCTCAATACCGGCGGTGGCACCGGAGTCGGCACTTGCGGTGGCGTTCTCCCCAAGGCGGCGTCCAGCTGTTCCTCCAAGGACTCACAGGCTGGTTGACCCTGAGGTGGCAGTAGTCCATGGGATCCTGACACGCCCTGCAGTGGCGACCATCTTCTGGGCTCAGGCAAGCAGTACACGGGAGTAAAAGGGTTAAGCAATGGTCCCGATGCTGCCCGCGCCGTGTCCGGGGAAGAAACAAGAGTTAAAGGGTTTGTAACAGGGGGTATGGGAGCGACAGGGGTTGCTACGTCCCCTGCTGGTGCCAGGTCTCGGATCGAGACCGTGTCCTCTCGCCCGTCAGGGTATGCCACATAGGCATACTGAGGGTTGGCGTGGAGGAGATGGACCTGTTCGACCAACGGGTCGGACTTGCGGGCCCTTACATGTCGCCGCAGGAGGACGGGTCCTGAGTACGTCAACCAAGACGGTAATGAGGTCCCCGAGGAAGTCTTCCGAGGGAATGTGAACATCCTCTCGTGGGGAGTGGCATTGGTTGCCGTACACAGGAGGGAGTGAATAGAATGGAGCGCAACAGGGAGCACCTTTTGCCAACGGGAGACTGGAAGACCTTTTGACTTCAACGCCAGTAAGACAGCCTACCAGACTGTAGCATTCTCGCGTTCCACCTGTCCGTTACCCCTTGGGTTGTAGCTCGTGGTCCTACCACAGGCAATCCCGTATGAGAGCAGGAATTGCCTCAAGTCATCGCTCATGAACGACGAGCCCCTGTCGCTATGGATGTAGCCGGGGTACCCGAACAGGGTAAAGAGGTCACGGAATGCCTTGATAACCGTGGCAGCGGATGTATCAGAGCAGGGAACAACAAAAGGGAACCGAGAGTACTCGTCAATGATATTGAGGAAGTACACATTCCGATCTGTTGAGGGAAGGGGGCCCTTAAAATCGACACTCAGTCTCTCGAAGGGACGAGTGGCCTTGACTAAATGTGCCCGGTCAGGTCGGTAAAAGTGCGGTTTGCATTCCGCGCAAACCCGACAGCTTCTTGTTACTGACCTAACGTCCTCCACCGAGTAAGGCAGGTTGCGGGCTTTTATAAAGTGGTAGAGCCGAGTGACCCCAGGATGGCATAGGTCATTATGGAGGGCCTGCAAACGGTCCTCCTGTATACTGGCGCATGTTCCACGCGAGAGGGCATCCGAGGGCTCATTGAGTTTCCCTGGACGGTACATGATGTCGTAGTTATAGGTGGAGAGTTCAATTCTCCACCGCAAGATC
This sequence comes from Mustelus asterias, assembly GCF_964213995.1. NCBI lineage: Eukaryota > Metazoa > Chordata > Chondrichthyes > Carcharhiniformes > Triakidae > Mustelus > Mustelus asterias. The sequence continues at coordinate 641 of NW_027590359.1, read as the reverse complement.
TTGTCATTCTTGATCTTGCCCCTCTGCGTGTTGTTAAACATGAACGCTACGGACCGCTGGTCCATGATCAGGGTGAACCGTTTTCCCGCCAAGTAATGGCGCCAGTGCCTGACGGCCTCCACAATGGCCTGGGCCTCCTTTTCCACCGCTGAATGCCGAATTTCGGGGCCTTGGAGGGTGCGGGAAAAAAATGCGACGGGCCTGCCCGCCTGGTTAAGTGTGGCGGCCAGGGCGAGATCAGATGCATCGCTCTCCACCTGAAAGGGGATGGACTCGTCAACAGCGTGCATCGTAGCTTTCGCGATGTCGGCTTTCAATTTATCGAAGGCCAATCGGGCCTCTGGCGTTAGGGGAAAAGTCGTGGACTTTTAAAGATATGGCAACACTAGGAGCTTGAAACGCTCGTAAACTGTGCCTTGCACCTTCAAAGTTACCACGCAACTCCCTAGCACGGTGGCAGACCGGGACCTCGATGTCATAGAGATTGTCTGTTTGTCATGTTGAATCTGGAGTCCACACCGCTTCACAGTGTCTGGGTGGATAAAGCTCTCAGTGCCCCCGCTGTCAAACGGACAATAAAACACGTGGTCATTTACCTGGATTTTCATCATAGATTTGTCAAGTCTATGAGGCTTGGCCTG